>NC_092808.1:157038237-157358508 GCF_040954645.1 Diabrotica undecimpunctata
GCTTTAAACTGCAGTGAAATATATCGCAGTAAGCACTTAAGGAATTATAATAGTTGCAAATGAGAAATAGAGGAGAATTTAACATAAGATTAGTTCTAGCTTGTGTATTTCTGAACGTAATCGAATTTCTCACTGGATAAGATGGAACGTTAAAATTTATTTGTCGAAGAATATCAGGGCAGTCAATGAGATTATGTAGTAGCTTGTACAGGAATATTAGGGAGGCATTAATTCGTCTAGATTCTAATGCTACTACGTCCAAACCGCTACACAACTCAATATTGTTGCTGATGCCCCTCTTGGGATATATGCCGTTAATTTTGAAAGACAAAAATTTTAAAAATTTATGCTGCACCTGCTCTATAATTTGGATATGTACATCATAAAAAGGTGACCAAATGACAGAGGCATATTCCAGTTTACAGCGTACAAAAGTGTAATAAAGTTATTTAATTGCCTTAGTATTAGTGAGATTTCGACTATTTCTAATTATGAATCCATAAGATTTAAGTGCTTCTTTAACCTTTAAATTTACATATTCAACAAAGGTGAGTTTATAATCAAATGTAACTCCAAGGTCTTTAATTTTATTAAGACGTTCAAGTTCATTGCCGTTGATAATATAAGGATGGTATAAATCAGACTGTTTCCTAGAATTACTAACTACTTTGCACTTATTAGCATTAAGATTCAAATGATTAGCATTACACCATTCATGTACACGATTCAATTCACTCTGCAAAAAATGACAATCATTAAGGTCGCTTATCAATGAATAAATCTTTAAATCATCGGCATAAGATAAACATGGTGCAGAAATTGATTCACACAGATCGTTAATAAATAACAAGAACAATAATGGACCTAGATTAGAACCTTGTGGAACCCCTGAAGAAGCTAGGTACTTTTCCGATTTGTAACCATTATAAGCAACAAACTGCGTTCTATTTGACAATTAAGACCTCATAAAAGTCACGGCATCCTCAGAAAGACCAAAGAGACACAATTTAGAATGTATTACGCCGTGGTGAATTCTGTCGAACGCCTTCGTAAAGTCAGTATATATGACGTCAACTTGACTTCTAGTATCTAGGGCCACTGAGATATATTGTGTGACCATTAATAAGTTTGTCACAGTGGACCGGTTGGAGACAAAACCATGTTGATATTGAGACAGCTGATTTCGAGTGCGTGAGTAAATACGATTATACAAAACTATTTCAAAGACTTTCGATAGATTGCAAATAATGGAAATTGGTCTGTAGTTTTCTACCTGACCCTTTTCACCAGTTTTGAATATTGGGCACACTTTTGACTCCTTCCAGAGACTCGGATATTCCTTGTTAAGAAGAAATAAATTAAAAATTTTTAATAGTGGCACAGTTTAGGCACCTATGCAATCCTTAACCAAAAAGGATGGAATATTATCAGGTCCACACGTCATTTTGTCTTTCAATTTCTTACTAGCCAAAATTATCTCAGACTCTAAAATAGGATAAAAATTTAAGTAATCTGCGTTAATTGAGGAATAGTTAGCCTTTAAATTAATATCTGATGACAGAAAAACACTCTTGAAAAATTCTGCAAACATATTCACAATATTTTGTGGGTCGGAGGTAGTAATGTCATTATATTTCATCACACCAGAAATTCTTGAACTATTATTTTTCGAATTTACGTACGACCAAAACTTCTTGGGGTTGATGGATAAAGCAATTTGGATATTCTCGACATTATTATGCATCATTAACAAGATAAAAAATGTTTTCTTTGCCACAACGGCTGGAAAGGGTTGTAGATATAGCTACCAGTGTGCATTTTGACAAACAACTAATATTTTCTAAGCAAAGGTATATATAGCGACTGGTAAAAACAATTACAAAAAATTATAAAAAAAAATATTTACTTTGAAAATATAAAAAAAAACTAAATACAGGCACATTTTTAATTTATTATCTAAGAATTTTTTATCTACTATGGTGGGCTGCACTGTATAGAGCAACGTTACAAACTTGACAAATCAAATTACTGAAAATAAAGCACAAAGGGCACAGAGCCTATAAGTTCGTTTGGTAGGTAAGTGTGAACCAGCATTTAAAGTTGAGTTTGATGAAGGTCCAGACTTTTTTCTGAAAGTAAAAGTGCTAATCAAATTATCAGCTAGTTCACTGTGGAACTGGCATGGAGTCATAGGCTTAGCATTTGAGTTTTTTTTTATTTTAGAGACTGTTTACCCACCAACGTCTTTATTTCCATGCAATGGAGTAGTTAGCATGATATCGATCGTATAGATCTACTCCACCCATGTATTTGTTATAATCGGCTATTGCCTGATAACATAAGACTTGATCTCCATTTCCGGTTTTGTTTGTTCTTAAAACCTGAGGTTTTTATTGACAATCATATAGATTGCTGACAACACTAATATATTTAACGCCTCTATCTTTCCACTTATACACAGATTCTTTCCATGTATACACAGATTTACCCCAGAAATAACCGAATGTGATTGATTTTAAGAAAGTCTTTATCAATACACAATATCTGTTTTGAAAAATATTTTTTTGTTTGCCTTACAGTTCTACAAGCAAAAGTTTTCTCTTTCAGTGGTTTCTGCATTAATGGTATTGTGGTGAACAAATTATCAAAGTATAGGCAATAACCACGATTTTGATAAATTTGATTTGATTGATTTTAAGTTACAAAACAAAACGTTCTTCTAACATATCGGACCTTAATTCAGTGAATTTTCTTTGATATATTAGAAAATTTAGAAGGTATCCTATTTAAGCACATGCCAATGCCCAAAATTTAAAGCCCCTTTTTATTGGTTTCCTTGGCATGTACCGTTTTAGTAAGGAAACTTTTATATAAAATATCGAAGTGAAAGTTAAAATGCCACAAGAAGTCATCTTTAGAAAAATATGGGAAATAAGACTTGGAATAAGGAACACAATAAAAATACTGATAAACAATATAGTAGGTTTAAAATCAAAATATAATCACATAGAATATTTAGAATATGTAAGTCACTTTGAAATATTTGTATTATTTGAAACGCATGTAATAGAGTAGATTGAAGGGTGGTTATGTGGTGTTAATCGTAAGCTACAACATAGGTTGAGCAACTTAAATGGTCAAATAATTGGAGATATAAAAATCGGTGATGAAGGTCCTAAAGTTTTGGGAAAAATTTCAAAAGCATATAACTCTGACCACAATAATCTTATATTTTTATTAAATTATTCAACAATTTAACTTAACTATCCTTATTATAAATCAAAATTCAAATGACAGACAAGGGACCATTACTTTAGATTTGCCTAATAATTCCCCTGACACGTTTCATCATCCTATGGACGACCTCGGCATCAATTTCTCTAATTTTTGTATATATGAGGCGTCTTAACTGTTCTTGATTTTGTGCTTCCCATCCCTTATTATAGACTTTCCGACTTAATATTGCCCAGAACTCTTCAATTGGATGAGCCTGAGGTAGGTTGGGGGGATTGTCTGCTTTCGGTACAAAGGTAATGTTGTTATTTTCTTACCAGTCCCTTGTGATCCTCGCGTAATGACATGAAGCAAGATCTGGCCAAAAGACTATTTGATCATTTGCATGATGTGTGTTTACAAACTGAAGCAATTTAGAGAGACATCTTTGAATATAAATATTTGCGTTTAAGGCTTCGCCTCGAACAACACCAATGTAGGGCTGTAAGATAAAGCCAGCCTCAGAAATTGCACACCATACCAAAATTTTGTCCTCAAATTTTTTCTTACTTTTGAATTTTATTTCATCAGGTACATTTTCGTAATCGTTCGTGTAAAACCCATCGTTACCCTTTATCTCAAAGTTGGACAAAGTAAAATATTTTTCATCGTCCATCACGATCAGCTTGTTGACGAAATGTACTCGCCTTAACGAGCTTTCCTTTTTTTCCGGTAGATAATATAGTTACTCTATAGGGTCCTGTATACCGTAGTCTGTCCAACATGAAATCTTCTGGCTAGTTTTCGCTGTGAGACCCCAATTTTGTTCTTAGCTGCTTCAATCAGTCTTATATGGTTCAAAATCGGCGGTGGGCTACTTTTACGCAAGTTAACACATGATATCCCTTCTTCACATTCTCTGATTGTGCGCTTAATTCTTGATTTGCTTATGTTTTGATCTCGATAAATATTAACAATATCTCGTTTCGACATTCGCCCAACCATATTATAAACACCTCGACGAATATCAATTGTATAAGACATTTTGCAGAGCACAAACCAAAATATTTTGCTTTATTTATTAAATGTCAATAACTGATGACATTTCAATTCCATGGCCTTCTTTGTTAACCCAGATATTACTGAAACTTTTATTGTTAACATTTTGAATTAATTTCGAATTTTCATGGAAATTATAGCATATGGAACCAAAAAACACAATCATATATTTTTTTATGACGATACCTGTCAAGTTTTGACATGTTCTTTTAAAAGGACGGTAGTAATATACGATACCAGATATCATATATATTTTATTAGTATCAATTTACAAAGAATGAAAGGATTTAAAACAAAATTTTGGATGTAAAGGTATTTTGCACTTTTCACACAAAAACTGGAATTTTTTGTGACAATATCCACATCGCGATTGCTTTTCTTGATAAAGAACCAAGTGGTTAATACCGTCATATCTTGAATTGGCTACCGAATTCGAATTCCGCTTAGAAGGTCCGCGTTTTGTTTCTTTTTTAAAAGTTTCCAAAATATTAGTTGCAATACATCTTCTAAATTCAAGTTGATCCAGTTTACCGTCTTGAGTTTTGTGAATCTGCCACGCATTTTGAATAGCCATATCAACGCAATGAGCAAAAAGGGGAAAATACCATTTCTTTCCTCTTATGGACACTCGATATAAACTGATGTTCTGGTCACTGCGATCAACGCCACCCATGAAGTTATTGTATATTCTAACAATATTTGGTTGAGGAACTTGAATATGTTTTTTCTCTGCTTGTGAAAATCTCTTTATAGAGAAGCAAGGCATTACTGGTACAAAATTGGAAGCAATAGAAATGATATTATTATCATGCCAGCGGCAAACCACTATTCCTGTATTTTTATCAAGACGATACTCGTATTTACCACGTTCAGTTGTTTTCATAATAGATGAACAGGGTAAAGGGCATTTCATGGTGCGATTTTCCCTTACAGTGCCTGTACCAAATATGCCTCTTTGTTTTAGCTCATGCAGTAAATGAATAGAAGTAAAATAATTATCAAAAATAAGATGGAATCGCCTTTGAGGCCATACTTCATTCAATCTGTCTACATAGGATAGAACTACTGATGCACCCAATCCAAGGAATTTATATTGTTCAGGTATTGTAGTGGAATTACCTTGGTAAGGAGAAAACCAAACTATGTATCCCAGACGAAGGGCTCCTACCCACATTTTGTACCCCCAACGGATTGGTTTTCCCCTGATGAATTGTTTTGTGGGATGGCGACCAAAATACGGAACCATTACCTCATCTATGCTGTGATGTTGTTCTAAAGGGGAAAATTGTATAAATTTTTTGTTTATTACGTCGAACAGGGGTCGCATCTTGGCAAATCTATCAAATTTATCTAATGACAAGTTATTGCAAACATGCAAAACTTTCATTATGTGGGAAAACCTATCCCTAGATATAGCAGCTACCACCATTGCGTTGTGCGAATCGTCACGATTTTCCTAGTACATGTACCTTTTCGGCACAACCACATAACCACTCAATACAAGAACGCCTATAAAACATCGAATCTCATTTTAAGTAATGTCGTTCAAAAGATTTCTTTGTCCTGCGTAGATGTTAGTGTATTCGGTAACCAAATTGATGACTTCATCATCAAAAAACAAATTGAAAATTGCCATCGGCGACTGAGTCATTTTCGGTCCAAATTGAGTTTTCCAGTAAGTACAATCAGGGTGTTGATACAAGTCTCTTTGAATCCAGTGTGCAGATATTCTCTTCTCTAATTGATGGGGCAGCTTTTCCTTGGAAAGAAACAAAGCCAATGGTATATTGTCATCATCCGAATCTTCTTCTGTTAGGCTGGAATTCACAGAATCTTGTGGTAATTCAGTCGCGTTGTCAAAAACAAGTTCTACATCGTTTCTCAACTGACTACCCGGTAAATTATTTATTGTAGTTAGTTCTTCATCGCCGGAGTCGCAATCGGTGACATCATCATTGGAATTTTCGGGGGGAAATATGGTCAAACCATCTGGAGGGACTGGGATTTCATCAGAATCAAGCTCTTCTAATAGCTCATGCAATTTGAGAGGCCTCCTGAAACAATACGCACGTTGGTAGTACTAATTACTACCGTCCTTTCAAAAGAACAAAATAAAATCCCAAGCGGCGAGCCTTTGAAACAACGTGACAACTATTCGAGCCAAGAATATACGTACATAGGTCCCTATTATACAATATTCCACATGCCAATGCCGTGAAATAACAGTTTTTTAATTCTAGACTTACCTCCAATTATAAGCATCCATTTTGTAGTCCAAAACCTGCCAATTTACACAGATAACCTCACAATTACAGCATGTGCGCGCACTAAAATCGTTAAAACTTGTAGAATGCTGGCTCTTGAAAACACTCCATCTAGAGCCATCTATCAGTTGGTAGCTGTACTAACCTAAATTACGCATAATTTACACTGCCTTTTAAAAGGACGGTAGTAATATCTGGGTTAAATGCATTTTACTTCTCAATCAGAAAAGGTAAAATTTTTCCCAAAACTTTAGGACCATACGTTAGTTAAGTTATAGGTGATTTTAACCTCCGGTTATGAGGTGTGCAGAACGACGACACTGAGTGGCTCACTGAGAGTTGGATAGTTCCGTTATAGATTTGGATGTGTATCAAGGCCAACGTTACATTCAGTAGATAATTTTTTATAGGTTGTGAATAAGATTCTGACGATACTCCTCTAATAGTGAAGTTGACCTTTTACGATGGTTGTATGATATCAACTAAGTTTTGCCACTGCTTACGAAAATTACTTGGACTTAAACTAATGCGGAATAATGTAAAAATAGTGCCATGAAATTAAATATGTCGAGAAGGTCGTGTAGTTTATCTAGACCAGAGAGAGTGAGAAAAAAAAGTATAACGGAAATTATCGAGACCGATAAGATGCGGAGAAGTAACATTTATAGTGGTGGACATGTAGTTGGAATGGAGAAGGAAAGATTACCAAATTCAGCTTGGAATTGAAATTCCGGGCACGAAAGAAAACGAGGAAGACTGAACAGAAGTGGGAAAACTAACATTAGAAAGACACTCTATATAAAAAACTATCTTCTTGCTTTATGCTTTTTTGCATTAAAACTGTCAGACCTTTTTCATTTCAGTTGAACTTCTCCTATTACATTGGTATAAAAGTTCTTTTTAATTACTTGTAATACCTGTGTTACAAAAAATTTTTAGGTATGAAAGTAACCAGGGTATTTTACCTAGTTTACGTTCTTTAACATTTTTGTCACGTTAGGTTTCAATTTAGATAAAGTAGTTATTTTCTTTAACTGTTAGAGTTTATAAAATATCAGTACCGTTCATTTAACTCATGTAATAAAAAATACATATAAACACATATAAAGCAACCGTGTTCTGACTCTGATTTTATTTGAAATTAAGATCATTTTCATTAATATTCCTTCATACACTAAGCAGTGTTGCCAAATTGTGCAATATTTCTAAAATGTCCCAAAGACATTGTAATAATTATATCAACTGTAGATCATTTATAATGAATTTAAAAAAAGATTTAAGTTATGAAGCTGCGAATAAACTCGCAGTTATAATTTTCTAAACATAATGAACCTGTCTTTTTTCTACAATATTGAAAAACGAATGGTTTTTATATTATAAATATCATTTAGTACTTTATTCAGTAAAACGGGTATAAAGCCCATCTTAAGTCACTTTTAAAACCTCTATTTGAGCGTTTGGTGAAAGTTAATGATCTCCAGGTTGTACTATAACATTTTGTTTCTGATCGACGTTCTGTATCGTACGCCCGGCACAATTCAAACTATACAGTACAGTGTAGCTGGCGTGGATAGACATTTTCAATAAACATCTCAATAAAGTTTGGTAAGGCGTAACATTTAAGTTAAATTGAGCTCGAAGCCCGTTATTTGCGCTCAGATCATCCAGTCCTTGTCACGTTCCTTGTTGCGGAATGTTCCCGTCTTTGAGGGTTACTTCCTGTCGATCGATCTGCTTTGACTTTGAGCTACACTGGGAGATAAGACGTTTAAGGATGGGACGGCGTTGTTAAATAATAACTTAAAAAGCCGATAGAGTGAGAAAAGTATTGGGCAATATAATAATACTGATTTACAACAATATAACTTTCTACAATTTGTAGTTGATTACCAGAAAACGTTCGATAGAATAAAACATGACAAACTGATGAAAATATTAAATTTAATTGGTCTAGGCAGCAGAGATCGCCGTATAATAAACAATATCTATTACGAACAAACTGCAGCTGTAGAGTTGGGGATTAGTTAACAGACGACTTAAAGATAAAAAGAGTTGTGCGACAGGGATGTATATTGTCCCCATTATTGTTCAATACATATTCAGAGCCCATTATGAACCTAGCGCTTACGGACATAGACGAGGGAATACTTATAAACGGTTGAACAACATAATATACGCTGATGATACTGTCATTTTTGCAGACAGTCTTGAAGGTCTGCAGAAACTTGTCTCCAAGGTGGCAAAAGTAAGTAGCAGGTTTGGGCTTGATTTTAACATCAAAAAACCAAATACATCGTTATAAGCAAAAATAGGATACCACCTGGTCAATTACTAGTTAACCAACAACCTATAACAGAAATCACCAACTTTTGTCATCTGGGTGCAAACTTAAAAAGACAGTGGAACCAATCGATGGAAATTAAGATAAGGATCGAGAATGCAAGATCAGCTTTCGTCAAAATGAAATAAAATCTTGAACAACCACGATATAAAATTGGAAATAAAAGTTTGTTTACTAAAATGCTACGTATTCTCCGTTCTTTTATATGGAGTGGAGTCATGGACCTTAACTAAAGCGATTGAAGAGACTCGAAGCATTTGAGATGTAATGATATAGATGCATGTTGAGGATTTTCTGGATAGACAGAGTTACCAACAAAGAAGTACTACATAGATAAAGAGCGCAAACTAGTCGTAACTATAAAACGTCGCAAACTAGAATACCTGGGCCATATAATGCGCAATGAACAACGATATGACCTACTTCGGACCATACTTGAAGGTAAAGTGCATGGGAAGGGAGATCCAGGACGAAGAAGAATATCCTGGCTGCATAACCTGCGAAAATGGTATAACTTAACCACTACCGGACTTTTCAGGGCAGCAGTCAATAAAGTCAGAATAGCCATGTTAGTGTCCAACATCCGTAACGGATAGGCATCTTAAGAAGAAGAAGATAATTTGTAGAGAATAATTTTTATTTTATTTTTAAATCGGTTTATTGTTGATCTAACAATTTGCAATATTAATAGTCTTATAAAGGTTTTAAAATCAACTGGTTTAGTTATTCTTAGCTTGTTTGATTGATGCATGTATTTTCCTTTCTTTTATAACCATCATCATCATCTGTCTATTAATTTCTTGCTTCTAATTTTGGATACACGTATTCTCCATCTTACACTGTTCTTTCTCCTGTGTTTCTTGGATTCAATTTTCTAAATTTTCTACTGATTTTGGTAAGCTGTTCATCCATCTTATTGGTGGTCTACTTCGTGGTCTCTTGTTTTCTCCAGTCCATTCTATGGTGTTTTTATTTCACCTATTAATATTTTGCCATCCTATATTGCCAGCCCATCTCCATTAGGCTTGTGTACTATTTTCTTTGACATCTGGTGTTTTATTCCTTTCTCCAATTATCACATTTGTTATCATATCTCTTTTTTTATTCCCAGCGCTGCTCTTTACATTGCACTTGGGATTAATCTTAATTTACTGGTAAATTTTAAGTTAATGATATTGTTTAGGAACTATATTCATATTACAGGCAGTATAGATTTGTTGTAAACTTTTCCTTAAAGAAAATCGGTAACGTCCCTTTCAGTATACGTCGCATCTTATCAAATACTATCCATTAAAAAAATATAAGACGCTGAATCTCACATGTTGCCACCTCTTAAAGAAACAACTATATTTTTTCACCACGGTTTGCAATACTTGCATTTCAAATATTACCTGTTATAAGATAAAAGACCAGACAATTATCAGCAAACCTGATATAAATGCTACGCTAAAATTTATTTCAGCCCTTCGTTAATAGATGGCGCGGTAAACCTTTGATAATACTATTGCATAGGTCTAAGTTGTCTTAGTATCTACTCAACATAATGACAAGCCACATCAAAATGGCTCACATAGTCGAAAGCAATTCGGATAGTTCTGTGAGTTTTGACGATTCTAGCAAGAAAAATACTGAAGTTGAGTCGACGTTTGATGACAGTGACCGTGATCCTGACTACATTTAATCTAGAAGTGACTCAAGTGATGAAAATACAGCGTTATGTGATTTTTTTGTTAAATGTAGCTTATCACATTATTACCATTTAAGATTAAAGTATGATTGTGGTGGCTTGTAACATAGCTTGTTATAATATTGCGTTTTGTTGTAAGATCAATAAGAAAAATTCAACGAAATTTAGGGCAACCATATGTAAGCGACAAAATGAAAAAAAATGTGCCTGGTCGAGAATTGGAACCGCCTTGCAGTTACACTAAGAAGTGAAGGAAAAAGCTTCAGGGTCATGAAAGTAATATTTTAACAAGTTTTGGTCCATGGGAGTTACAAAGTAGCTACTTATTTAGATCTATAAATATTGTTAAGAAGAAAAGATTTTACCGAAAGAAGCAAAAACATCAAGAATCGCATAAAAAGAGCAATGCAGTCTACTCCATTAATATTAATGGTAAAACTACGCGTATCTGTAAAACAAAATTTTTAAATATCTATGGACTTGTTCGCAAGAAGGTAGAAGGAAATCTAGGACCAGAAAAAATATCTGATTGGGAAATACTAAGTGTTAAAAACCACATACATTTGATTCCAAAGTATCAAAGTAACTACAGTAGACAAGAGAACATAAATAAAGTTTTCCTGGACCATGCCATGAGTATAGCCAGTCTCTATTCGGATCAATATGTCGCTTGGTGTAAAAAAGCGGGAACTGAACCAGTTAAGGAGCATACTTACCGTAAGATATTCTGTACCGAGTATAATATTGGATTCAAGTTGCCAAAATCAGACACTTGCAAGACATGTGACTAAATTAGTATCCAAATAGAGTCAGCAAAATTGGAAAAAAAAATGATTATAGCGAATTAACAAGACTTAACGTGCACAAGTGTAAGGCTCACGCAATGCAACAGTTACTAAAGAGGGAAAGAGCCCAGTCCAAAATTGATAAGAATACATTCATTATATCGTTTGACTTGCAGCAAGAGTTACTGATTCTTAAATTAACCACTGGTCGTGCATTTTATTGCAGGAAAATATGGATGTGTAATATAGGAATCCATGACTGTATGGAAGACGCTGGTCATATGTTTGTCTGGACCAAAAACGTTGCAAAAAGAGGAAGTGATGATTTTGCATCAATACTCATAAAATTTCTGAGCTCAAAGAACGTGGCATGGAAATTATTTCCACATTCACCAATTATTAACACAGCTGCTACTTTGTCAGCTACAGTAAGTACCATTATGTCTTTGTAAAAATTTTAACGTCTCGGTAAACAATAATTAAACTAAATATTAACTAAGAAGAACTAACTAAAAACAACTTGCAGAAACTCAATATTGAGCTATAAACGCTTTTGCAAACTAAAAACAACTAGAGAATCGACAAACGTTAACTTTTTTTGATAAATAACCAAAGGCAGACGTTAGAATTTTGATTAATTAAATGCCAAACTAGACTAAATTTTAGTATTTATTTAATTTACTTGTCAAAATCATCTTAAATCCAAACAAAATTAGTATAATTGAATAGGTATATCAAAATAATTGTAGTTTCGCATTTAAATAATAATTATTCTAACGTTCGATTTTGGTTAATTGTCAAAACATTGACGTTGACATAAAAACAATTAGAGAATTGAAAAATGTCAACTTTTTGACAAGTAACCAGAGGCGAACGTTTTAACATTTATTAATTAAATGCGAAACCAATTTTAGTATTTCTACAATTTATTCATCAAAATAAGCTTAAACTTAAATAAAATTAGTATGGTTGAATTGGTATTTTCAATACCTTTCAAACAAGGCATCACTTGCCATAAGGTCCTATTTAAAATTATCTGTCACAGTGGCGCTGTAGCGTCATCTGTCACTATTACGTAATTTGTTATGACTAGTTAAAAAGCCTACTTCTGTTTATTACCACCCTCCAAATTTCACTATTATAAGTGTAAGCGTTTAAAAGATACGAAGTGGAGAACGGACTTTTGACTAGCATTGTATATTTTAACTGGCAGTTTAATGCATGCGGTTAATTAAAAGCTGAATTAGGAATTACGTATTAAGCGAAATAACTAGTTGCTTGTGCCGATGATATTGCATTTATCAAAGTGAAAAGTACGAAAAAGTCGTTGCTGGACGGGAACAATTTAAAATATATTAAAGTGAATCAAAGCTAATTTGAAATAAATTCATGTGTTTAAAACCTATACACAGTAACTAAACAGTTACAAAAAACTTTAATAATGAGAATATAATTCGTAAAGGAGGTGAAGAGGCAAATGTTACATTTATTGGTCGTTTCTCCGTCGGGCTTGGCCACTTCTAGCTAATTTGGCTTTGTAAAGCCATAAATAGAAACCGAATTAAATGCATTCACTTGCAAATGAATGCAACGGTGTACAAGAATAATTGCATTTTCTGATCTGTATCCGGATCCGGTCTCTATATCGACGAAACAGCAAATTCCGGCCTCTACACGTTTCGCTGAAACTTCTTTCATTATACAATGTCCATCCGAATGCATATACTCGAATAGTTGGCGTGTTAAAGGAAATTAACTATCGCTGATTAAGGAAATGGTATGTCAGGAGATTTTCGGTGGAATAATCAGTCTTGAACGTATAGCATAAAAATAAAGCTTTAAAATAGACCAAGAATGACATGTGCATGCAGTTATCCTTACTGTAAGAAGATATTTGTAATAAATATTAAAGATTTTTAAGCATCTGAGCTAGATTTCATAAGTCAAAAGAAATCATAAATACCACTTGTAACACGTACAATATTTTAATAACATATGGCATTATTCAATATCCAGTTGCACCTACACATTTGGATAAATTTCTGTAAGAAATGCATTTACGTTAGACCGAAATATAAAGTTAAATTGTAGAAAGTAGTACAGATACAATATATAGAACGCTAAAATATACAACAAACATTTTAACTAAATTAATATACATGTTTACTGCTTTATACAATCAAGTCATCTTTGAAATTGCTGACTTAACATCCAGAAGTTCTGCTTTCCTTCATGGACGCCATTATCTTAAATAAACAGGTGTTGCCTTCTACCAATTAGCAATGCAGCAACTCCGAACTTGGATAAATCTTCCATGCATTGCTGCATAAGGGGCACATTCATATGAACAGATTTAATGTCCATAATATATTAAGAGCATTAAAGCACTTGAATAGTTGGTGGGTATCTTTGTGGATTAAATGTTGTCCATTTATCATTGTAATGTTGGCAAATCAGAGAAGACTTTGTAGGGAGTGTAATTTTAATATGGCAAATATAAGAAACTATTTTTGCTTAATGGCTTTGGATGGCCTGATCTATTCAACCACGATAGATAATACTGTTTACTATGTACAATATCAAATATAAGAATATTAAACACATAATATGTGTTTATATTATATTATGTGCGCTTATATTATAAGCTTGTAGATATATATTAAAAAGCAAAAATATTGACAGTCGTGATATGAAACTTATATCTTATTTATATTGGAGTAAAACTGCCAAGGTAAGAGTTGACAACCAGAACACACAAAATATCAAAATATAGAGAGGAGCCCGCCAGGGTTGCGTGCTGTCCCCACTACTTTTCAATGTCTACAGTGAAGCGGTATTTCTAAAAGCGCTCTCAGACTCAATAGAAGGTATATCTATCAAGGGAGAAGTTTTGAATAACTTACATTTTGCAGACGATACAGTAATAATGACGGAAAACAACAATGATTTACAGAACGTAATGTAACGCCTTAATGAACGCTGTCATGAGTACAGACTGAAGATAAATTTAAAGAAAACTAAATGCATGATCATGACTAAATCTGCACATGCAAATATCCAATTGACTTTTGAAGATACTGCAATTGAGAGTGTTAAAAACTATAAATACTTAGGAACATGGATAACATCAGATGTATACCAAACCAAAGAAATTAGGACACTCATTCAAATAGCACGTGCAACATTCATTACACTTAAAAAGTTTCTTTGTTGTCGGGATATAAGGTTAGAACTACGCCTGAGAATGCTTGGATGTTACGTGTTCTCTACTCTTCTTTATGGCTTGGAAGCGTGAACACTAAAACAAGTCCATCGGAATAAGTTGGCCGCCTTTGAATTTTGGTGGTACAGAAGAATCTCACGAATATCATGGATTCAAAGAATGTCAAACGTGGAAGTAACTAGAAGGATAGAAAATGAGGCGGAAATAATATTAACAATCAAAAGACGAAAACTTGAGTACTTAGGACATGTGATGAGAGGGCAAAAATACGCATTATTACAACTTATTATGCAAGACAAAATCCGAGATATATCCGAATTTAAAGAAAAAGAATACGCACATATTATGAGTTCCCAGTTTAAAAATTTGAATATGCAGGTATATATGATTCTTTAGAATAAAATTATATTAATAATGTAGGCAAAGGCCGTTATCACATAAACAAAATTTAAAAAATGTATAAAAACTTGTGTAAACAATGTGTAAACAAACCGGAACAATGAAAGTGTGTTTGGATTTTCCTAATATTCGGATACTAAGAACTATATGTATATCTAATTATTTTCTCTTAATTAGTTACCTAACTTAAACTTAGAAAGTTGAACTCCGGTTTCCAGGTAATGCAAATTGTGTAATAATAAAAGCTGTCTATTCAACTTAAAAACAATGAAAGGCTGTTAGGGAGTTTTTGACCAAGGAATTTGATAATTTTGTTAAGTAAAAGAAAGCACGGTGAGTCATAAAGAAATTTTGACTAGAAAAAGAGAGAAGACGGTAAGAAATGTTTGTTTTGAGTGATTTGATTGGTTCGAGAGAGTTATTTTAAAAAGGAAGAGAAAAGAGAAGTTAGTTTGTTTTTTTGGAGAAAGAAAAAAAGAGAGAAGTCTGAGATAGAACTACAAGAAAAAAGGATAAGAAAAAAGATGTTTTGACATTGAGACATAAAATAGTGAATCGTGAAAAATTTTTTGTGTATTTGTTTGTGGCAGCATAAGATCTAAGTGTAAGCAGAGATTTTCAAGTACACAATTTGTAAATTTTTTTTTAATTTAAGAATTATTTGATGGAAGGCCGCATATGTTAGGTATTAAGAGTGAACGAGATCAGGAGGTTTGGAGAAGCAGCATAAGGAAAAACAACTTAAAGTTTAGTTTTGTTTTATATAAAACAAAAGATATGCCTAGAGATTCGAAGCGAATTTTTGTTTTGGATATTTGATTGAATAGAGACAGTTTTTTTATAAATTTATAGGAACGGAAAGAACATTTGGATCATATGATCTACTTTTATTTAGATTGATAATTATATGGTATTATCTTGTTTTTTTTTATGTAAATCTAAATTTATACACCTGATATATTTGATTTTCTATGGTATAATAAATGATCTAACACTTACAAGTGAAGCTCGGGGTTTGAAATTAAATATCAAGAAGACAAAAACAATGATTATAGGTAGAAATAATTACCCCAACGCAAAGATATATGTCTCTGGAGAAGAAATCGGACAGATCAGGCAATTTAAATACTTGGGTTTGCTGAATACTGTTTGCTGAACGAGGGTTGGGACCCCGAGAATGAAATAAAGAGCAGAGTTGAACAAGCCGTAAGCCGCTTCGTAAGTTTCTGACTGATCGCAAATTGGACTTCAACCTCCGATACAAGATGCTTAAGTGTTACGTGTGGCCTGTTCTATTTTACGGAATGGAAGCATGGACGTTAAAGGTCAGTTGCATTAACAAACTTGAAGTGTTTGAAATGTGGTGCATGCGTCAAATGCTTAGAATATCATGGTCGGACAGGGTCAGAAATGAGGAAGTACTCAGAAGAGCGGGCTTACAGGATAGTGAACTTTTTAGTTATGTAAATAGTAAGAAGACTGCATACTTGGGATACATATTACGAGGAGAAAGATATACTTTTCAGCAACTGACACTCGAAGGAAAGATAGAGGTAGGAGAGGTCTGGGACGTAAAAAAATGTCATGGCTGCGCAATATTCGACAATGGACAGGAATCCACAGCTATGAAATGCTTCGCAATGCTTCTAAAAACAGAATTATTTAATCCTGACTATTTAACATCTCACCTGACAAGACGATGTACGGTGGATGCTTACGCAGAAATGCATGGCACCTTAAGAAGAAGATGGTATAATATATTGATAAAAGGTATGGTATTATTTTGTGTATTATTTATTTCATTTTGTCCTCATATTTTATGCCTATTCGTTTTGAATATTGGCGATCATTCTGGCTATAATTATTTTAATAACTGATGCTTTAAATAGATTAGTTGTTGTTGTGGAGAACCATTTCCTCAGGTTTTTTAGTAGTATAATATCGGGAACATATAACATCCTAAGAGCCTTACTTTTATATTCAGATTAATGTTGTGGCTTTTAAAGAGTTTGGCCATGTTTTTTAATGTACTTCTAGCCTTCTCTATTCTACATTTTACTTCTTGTGCGTGATCCCATTGTTCGTTTACTATTGTTCCAAGATAGGTTAACAGTTTTACTTGGCCCACTGATGTATTCTTGATAAGCAGTTGGACGTTTCTAATTTTATTTTTGCTGATGACCATAAATTTAGTTTTTGATATGTTCACTTTGTAGTCAAAATTTTTCACTTACTTCATTTACTTTGTTTATTAGTTGCTGTGGACTGTTTAAACTGTCTGCAATAATAACTGTGTCATCTACATAGCGCATGTTGTTTAGGCGTTCTCTATTTAAAAGGATTCCATCTTCGTAATTTTCCAAGGCTTCACTAAGTATTTTCTCTAAATATAGGTTGAATAATATAGGTGAAAGTATACATCCTTGTCTAACGCCTCGCAGAATCAGGATCGCTTTCATTGGTTCATCTTCAAGACTTGTTCTTATTGTGGCTCATTGGTTCCAGTATAAATTTTGTGTTATACGCCAGTCTTTATCATCTATTTGGGCTTTTGTTTGAACATCCATCATTTTTCGGTGTTGAACTGTGTCAAACGCTTTTTGGTAGTCCACAAAGCAGTTGTAGATATCGCAAGTCATATCTCTGCATCTTTTGAATAATACTTGTAGACTAAAGAGTGCATCTTTAATATACAGACTGCAGTAATTACACCTTTCATAAATCCAAATTTTGTGTCTTGTATTCTCTCTTCGCATAGCTTGTATATTCTGCGATGTATAATTTAAATAAAAATTTTAAGTATATGGCTCATTAGACTTATTTGCCTATATTCTCTGCACTTTTTCGCTCCCTGTTTTTTTGGCGACGTAATAAATTCAAAAACTAGCCAATCTTTTGGAGTTTTTACATAGTATTCTTAAAGATTCATCATCAAGAAGTTTAACTGTAAATTCAGACTGTACTTCGTCTGGTCCTGGAGCTCTCCCTTCTTTTAGCGATATTATGGCTGCTCTTATTTCTGCCACTAGCATAGGTGGTCCTGTTTCCGTAGGTATTGGGGACTGGTTCTTCCTCCCATCAAAAAATAAATTTCGTATGTAAATTTTCCAGGTATTATTATTACTCTTTCCATAATTACCTCTCCGTTTTCATTAACAAGTTTATTTACTGTTCTGTTTTTACGTTTGCCTGTAATTTCTCTTATCATTTTATGCACGTCGAAGTCGTCATATTTACTTTTTAGAATTTAGATTTCTTGGCATTTTTTCTCCAGTTCTTTCTGTTTGGCTTCTCTGATCTTTCTCTGTTTATCTTGTTGAAATGTTTTTATACATAGAGTTATTGTTCTTTTTTTTTTCCTTTTCTTCTTTCTTTCATCAACTGCAGAATCTCTGTCGTCATCAATGTCTTATTCTTACCTTCTTTGTTCTTCATATAATTATCTTTAATGTCCTCTGTTGTTTTATTAAGGGATTCTATCTTCTCCTATGTGCTTTTCGTTGTATCATCAATTTCTTTGAATTTTCTATTTGTTGTTTTGCTGACTATTTCTTTTACTTCACTAGATTTTACTTTTATTATGTCATGTTTTTTTACAGATTTTCCGCGTGTTTTCTTTAACTTGGTTCTATACACGCCCGCTAAAGGATTGTGGTCAAATTGAATATCAGCGCCTGGGTAGGTTTAAACACTGTTGAAACTATTTCGATATCTTTGGTTAACAAGTATATAGTCTATTTCGATCCTTATAATAACATCTTTTTCGTTGTCTCTAGGTGATTTCTACGTATACAGGCGTCTACGTGGTGGTTTGTAAAATGTGTTTAGCACGATTAATTCATGTTCAGCAGCAAAGATACTCATTGTGTTTCCTTTCGTTAATTTCTCTCTCCTAATCAATAATTACCAATATATTGCCCTTCTTTTCCGTTACCTATTTTAGCAATGAAATTTCCCATGACTATATGGAGTTCATGTCTAGGTATGTCTCTTATAGGGTTGCTTATTTGTTTGTAAAAGTCTGATATTTCATCATCTCTGTAGTCTGCTGTGGGTGCATAGACTTGTGTAATGTTAGTGGTCATCGGTGACGTATTTATTTGTAACAAGAGGATTCTATCGTTCACTGGTATGAAGTTGTTGACATGTTTGGTTATACTTTTATGTATGATAATTCCGACTACATTTTCATATTTACCATTTTCTGATCCTGAATAGTATACTCTGTATTCTTCTATGTCACAATAACTTGAGTCAGGCCACCTCATTTCGCTTGTGCCCATTATTGCTTTATTAATTCGTTCCATTTCTTTGATTGTGCATTGGATATTTCCTGATTGAGCTATAGTCCTAACGTTTTAAGTAGATATTCTCTTCAGACTTTAGACAATTCATGTGAATTTTTCCTATAGGTGTGTTTTTGGACATTTCACAGAGATTTTGCATATTAACGACCCGGTAGGCCCTGTGGTCATGTGAATCGCCTCTTTCGCCCGATCTTGGCAAAGTTATGGGTAAGTTTATCAATTTAGAAATTGTATTTAAAAATTAATTTTCTTACAATAATAATACATACATAAATATTAATAAATAAAAAACAAAGAAAACTACAAAAATGAAATCAAAGCATTAAGCTGGCCAGTAGGTATTCGTATAAGAAACTAATACACTCTTAATTATTTGTTTTTATTTTGATTATTGATTGATTTAATTTATTAAGATTGGTCTGTATGATTTCACACTATATAGAGATTTTTTGTCTTTTAAAAGAGGTAGGACGAAGGAATTAGCCAATATTGAAGGAAAACGCTGTTGCATCAGTACAAAATTCAATTTATCAAGAAGGTGATGTTTGGCTGACTCTGGCAGAAGTTATTATAAGAATTAGAATTTGTGACGATTTACCATGAAAAGAAAACTAAAAAATATATTCGATTCTTATATTATTAGCTATTTAGTCAATTCATTAACAATCAACCACCTGGAGTAAAGCGAAACTTTCCAAAATTTCGTTCCGTAATTAAACAAACACAATCCTGAAATTCTCGAACTGGCAGTGCATTTATTATAACTATATCCACCAGACAAACCGAAGTTACAGTAGCTGAAACTTTGCCGTCTCCACTTTCTAACTTACTTGTCTAAACTATTCAATTCGAAGAACCAATTGTGGAAGTCTTAGTTTCCGAATGTAATGTAATCTGATTACTCGGTTAAGTTTCCAAACCATAAATTGATACTGATGTACATTTAGTTATTACAAAATGATTTACAATAATATTTATTAAAAAATATATTTCATTTAGTAAATATCAGAGATTATAATACTCTAAGCAATTACTCTTGAGCATTAATAGGTGAATATTAGGTATACATAACAGAATAATATACATAATTGTCTCTTGGTCGTCTCTCCCTGACATTGCCTTTTGGACTTCATCAAACCAAGCTGTTTTTAGTCTTTTTCGGTTTTTTTCGCTCAGGTGGTTGCCAATCCAATATTAATTTTGGTCTGCCATTCTCTTAACGTACGTATATACCAAATAAGGGTTACTTTTGGTAGTGGCTTAGTAATTTTATGAACAGGGATTACTTTTGAAGCACACACGGATCTCCTCTTGATTTATAAGAGGGCATTAACAGCATACAGATATATAACGGAGATCCTACAACATCATGTGATGCCATATGATTGGTTAAATGACAATGGCAAGGTTCTGAACAAAATAGTTCCGTGGAAGAATCAGGTGATCTATAACTGCAAAAAATGTATAGATTGAGATGTTTCAACATTTGTTGATACATTTATGGATTTATTCAACAAAAATATCATATTTCATTATAGAAGCGAAATTACTATTTGTAGAAAAATTAGGGTGCCACTCTGAGCTGAACTTGAACGACCATACCTAGTAACTATGGTATATTTTTCTACAAAAAAAAGGCTCGTTGACTTCAAGCTAGTGCTCGGTAACTGCAACTATCGGGGGAAATCCTAATTCCCAAAAATCGGGGTAAATCCTAAGTAATAATAATTATAATACGAGGTCACACACGGTCAGGATTGTAACACAGTATCTTAAAAATGTTGGTATTTCATAAATGGGCTGGCCTGCACAAAGTTCAGACCTTAATTCCATTGAGCATATACGAAACCTTCTTAAAAGACGTGTAAGGCATCGTTTACCTACTCCAACGTGAATAGCTTTTAATGGCTCTCATTGAGGAATATCCCACTTTTCCCCAAAGGGACAACCAAAACGTCATCAGTTCTATGCCAAATCGTATAATGAGTGTCATCTAAAGTCATGGTGGCAACAAACATTATTGAAGCGAGTGGTACTTGCCTTTTATTTACTCCGTAATTCAAATATTTGTATAGCTGTAACTGTAATGGTACATCGAAATTTTCAATACATTTATTTTTTTTTAATTTTTCCTTGTTTCCATTTATTTCTAATGATTGTCCGGTTACGTGCTACAAGAGTACCTGCCTCAGTACAGAATAGAGTTAATTTGGTTTAAATAAATAAGGAAAAAATAGAAAGATAAAAAAATTCCTAAATTTTGTAGGTGGCCCTATTTCTCTGATATAAATCGGTTACAACAACATTTTTTTTTAAATCAGAATCAACCGTATCTTGTTCCCTACTGTCTCTATATTGGACGATTTATAGGGCCTATCTGACGATATAATTCTATCCTTTCGAAACACAGAGATGGCGTTGGTTATTACATAATTCTTACATTTATCATCAATTTGCTCCCTGCGCAAGTACATTTTCCATAGAGATATATCAACGTCGAGTGCCGCTAATGCTCATTTGACATTCACAAAAGGTAATGGCAACACAATTGTGACTGAACGTCATTATTGTCAATTCGGTCTCAAGCGGTAATGATAATTAAAGACTAATTACTGCTATTACAACTATTATTGTAATTGACTTGAATGAGTACAATTACTTGATTTAAACCAGCGTTTACTAGGTACAGGGAATGCTGGGTTTAATACGGTTATGGTAATGGAGTAGCTTTTCCGGTCAATTTAAAACATCATTACGGCCGTCAGATTGTAAGCAAAACTAATTATTTAAAACTATGATAGATAGTGTAACTTTGTCCCAGTTTCAATTTCATTGGGTATACTCTTTGATGTTGGGAGCCGTGTGTTTGTAGTATAGCTAGTTTCTACATTTCTTAAGATATATTTTACACATTTAAAAGAAAATATATTTATGAACATTAAGCTTAATTCATTCACTGGACACACCTGCTACAACCGTCCTGCGTGCTGCGACATCCCTGCTATACCCGTCCTCTGTTTAGAAATACATAGCGGTAACAACCGTCTCCCAAACTATGTAAAGTTTAGCTAGAATCACTTATTGTGTCTCTGTAGACAGATTGTAAAATTGGCTGCCTAATGTTCCTCTATTTTCCGTAAAGTGTATATTTTGTTACTGTTTTTACCATGTGTACATTTTGTATTGCTTAAAGTAAGTTGTTATTAAATAATATACCAAAATACATTTTATAAAAATATGATGTTTTAGAAATCTAAAGAGAAAAAGCGGCTTTCGCTATTTTTTGAAGACGTAAGTACAGACAATGAAGCAAGGTCATATTCAACAAGTGATGAAAGTTTAAGCAGATTCGGATCTTGATAAAACAAACACTGAAACTCTTGAAAATGATGACTCAAAACAAACTACATATGTCAATTAACAAGAGCCAGGTGGTTCACACGAGCCAAATGATTATTCAAGAATCAGATATTGGATGGCATAGTGATGTTGCCTATAAAAGTATTTTCTTTAAAGAAGCATTAAGAGAGCAAATAACGATTGAAGGCAATATTCACGCACCATTTGAAATATTTAGTAAGCTACGGGATGATGAAATTGTGACACTTTTACTTGATTGTACCAACAACTACCTACAGATACTTTTTCCCACTCTCGAAGTGGGATTTACAAACCAATTCATAAACAGGAGTTATATAAATTTTTAGGCTTATGTTTGTTACGGGGAAAAACGCAAAATTGCGATATACGAAGACATTTTAGCCTAAAACCACTAAACTATTTTCCGATATTTCCTCTAACAATGTCTGGTAGACGCTTTGAAAAGAGTTTACGCAGCTTTTTAGCACATAATAAGCAGAATTTTTCTACTAAGATCGATAGATTAGCGAAGGTAAGAAATATTTTAGACTAATGTATTAGAAATTTTCACTTTTGTTATAAGCCTCCACAACAATTATCTCCAGATGAATCGTTACTTTTATTTCGAGGGCGATTAGTTTTCAGAACATACACGACAAATAAAAAAGCGAAATATGGCATAAAATTTAATAAACTATGTAGTGCAGATGGTTATGTCCGAAACATAGATATATACAAAGGCAAGGAGAAAACTCGCCTGATAAAGGTATGTCTAAAACGGAAGCGGTTGTATTAACATTATTGCAACCATGTATAAACAAGGGATACCATCTATATATGGACAATTACTATAACAACATATCGCTAGCTAATCGACTTCTTCGATATAAAACTCACATAACGAGTACTCTTCGAAGAGACGGGCAAGAAAATACCGCTGTAGTAACTAAACCAAAATAAGAAAATTAGAGCATGTATGGAAAAAACAAGAAAAGTATACATTTTTAAGTGGAGAGATAACCGCGAAGTGCTAAAAGCAGACTATTCCATTATAACAAATATAATGTCTGGGATAGACAGGTGTGATCAAATGAGTTCATACTTTTCATGCCCCAGGAAAACCATTTTCTGATATAAAAAGATATTATTTTATCTATTAGATATAGCTGTCTAGAATGCGTTTCTTTTATTCAAAAAGAATAACAATCCTAATCCAGCAGCAGCAATCAGATTTTTCAATTTCAGGGATTAAAAAATAATATAAAAATATTTAAGTACACGGAAATCTCAGGCAAAAAAGGACACTTAACACCAGGGGCTCCATTAAATTAGAGCTGGAGAGAAAAGGTAGATGAATATATGTACTTATGTACCCTTATTGTTTAGACATCTAAGGAAGAAATTTAAATTATCCTGCGACTGACCAAGACCAACAGATAAAAGTATACAAAACTATAATTACATAGTTGGACTTGGAGACATTGACTATGAACAAAACCATACAGAACATTTTGAAAGCATGGAGAAGAAAGATATTTCGCAAACTTTTTGTTGGAAAAGTAGTAGAGGGAGAATAAGGAAAACGAGCTAATGTAGAAGTGTAGCTTAATATGGCATAAAATTTTATAAACTATGTAGTGCAGATGGTTATGTCCTAAACATAGATATGTACAAAGGACAAGGAGAAAACTCGCCTGATAAAGGTATGTCTAAAACGGAAGCGGTTGTATTATTGCAACCATATATAGACAAGAAATACCATCTATATATGGACAATTACTATCACAGCATATCGCTAGCTAATCGACTTCTTCGATATAAAACTCACGTAACAAGTACTCTTCGAAGAGACGGGCAAGAAAATCCTGCTGTAGTAACTAAACCAAAATAAGAAAATTAGAGCATATATGGAAAAGATAAGGAAAATTATACATTTTAAAGGAGATAACCGCAAAGTGCTAAAAACAGAAGAGAACAAGAAAAAAAATAAAACCCATCGGAGCATAGATGAATATATGTACTTATGTACCCTTATTGTTTAGACATGTCAGGAAGAAATTTGAATTAACCTGCGACTGACCAAGACCAACAGATGAGAGTATACAAAACTATAATTACATAGTTGGACTTGGAGACATTGACTATGAACAAAACCATACAGAACATTTTGGAAGGATGAAGAAGAAAGATATTTCGCAAAATTGTTGTTGGAAAAGTAGTAGAGGGAGAATGGAGAAGACGAACTAATGTAGAAGGGTATCAATTTTATGCTAACTTATCATTAACAAAGCTAGTGAAAAAACGTAGATTAGAATGGCTCAGACATCTAGAAAGAATGCAAGCTTATAAACAAGTCAAGAGTATTGGTTTCAGCATACCTGAGGGTAAAAAAAAAAAATATTATTAAAAAGTAAATGGAGAAATGTAGTAATGAAAGATGCCAGAGGGATTGGAATCAGAGATTAAAAGCTGATAGCTAAGAACAAAAAACGATGAAAATTATCCATCCAGAATGGGCCTAAAAAGGTTCATAAAGCTCTACATACATACACTTTCATATTTCACTTTTGCAAAAATAAACCAATATGCCTTAAATTGGGTAAATTTTTTTAAAATTTTGGTTTTTTAATTATCTTGTTAACCTTTAACTACGGGCGCCCAACCATGAATCTTAAATACGGGCGCGGTGTACTCTATACACCAGTTACAAATAGCTACAGAAACAAAATTTCTTTAATAATTAGAACTATATTAAATTGCACAATTTGTGTTTAATCAATAATTAGTTATTATATAATAAAAAATAAAACTAAAAAATAATTCAAAATGGTAAACCAGTGAGAAAAAACGAAAACAGTAATTTATTACATATTGAAACACCAACCTAAAAAAATATGCGAAAATTTTTAAATTTTTAACTAGGTAAAAAAATAAACACATACGAGTCTTTATTCACTTTCGTCTTCTTCCTGGTTATTTGAGTTTATACACTCAGGACAAATAATGGTGGAATGTTCTTTGCAAACCATTCTCCTCGATGTCTGACACGAAATGATTGTCACTCTATTTTTACGCCTTCCGCAGCAATAGCACCTTCCTCCTATTTTTGCTGGTGGTTATTCTTCTTCTTGTTCCACTACAGTAACTTTATATTTCTTCAGGAATAGTTTTAAATCTAAGGGCAAACTCTGTATTTCAGCTCGTTCTGAAAGGTGTGGTCTCAACAAAGATAAAGATAATTCCTTTAACAATATCCTTCTATATTTTTGAGGATTGTTTATATTTGCAGCATTATACAGGATTTGGCAGCGTTATACAGGATTTGGCTAATTCCTGCGATGTTTAGGAGCCAAAAAAATATAACCATCGGCCACCTTTGCGTTCCCCTTGATACCGAGTATGTACTGTACATTTTATCTACTGTGTCGACACCTCCTTTGTGAGAATTATAATCTAAAATTATATTTGGCTTTTTTCTCTCCGGATCTACTACAGAATCATTATGCATGGTTGATATCAAAGGCACAGCTTTATTTTTTGCAGGGACATATAACACTATAGTTACCTCTTTTTGAAATGCGAAAAGGGACGATCCAACTTCTCTTTCTTTATGTGGTAGGAACTCCAACGGCAGCTCCCGTTTATTTTTCTTTAGTGTGCCAACCGTTGTTACTTTATCTTTCAAAAGATCATTGGCCAATGAGTAACTTGTGTACCAATATCACACACAGGCATTAACATTTCGTCAATTGTTACTTCTTCTCCTAAACAGTAGTTATTGTTGCAGTTCTCCACAAAACGATCCAGTGTAACTCGAATAGCAGCAAGCTTATCAGTTTCCTTGCGTATCCCTCTACTATTTTTGTTATCAAATCTTAGAGCAGCAAGCGAAAATAAAAATCGATCAGCATCATGCACGCTCTAAATATTTCTGAGCCGGTTTCGTCTTTGGTCCACAATTCAAGAAAATGTGTATGGTTTTGCTCCTGCAAGAAGTAGTAGTCCGATAAATGCCATAATGTCTGTTTTTGTTGTGTCTTTAGCCCGTCTCGGCGGTTATACTTTATTCGCATATTTGCAATTTTTAAGTTTGTATAGTCAACTATATTTTCAATAATGTCGTCAGTAAAAATTTTTTCGAAAGCACTTCTCTAATTGGTAATATCTCTAGCACTCAGCTTTGGCCCAGGAAGTATTTTTACAATATTTTTGCTGGAAATTTTGCTACATTTGCTCACCACTGAATATTTATACCACTTTGTTTGTTTATCTTTTGCTATAAAACACTCATCTTCATCGCTTTCTAAACTCTCACCATCGCTCTCGTTAAGTGAATCAGAAGACTCTTTATCATTTAGTTCTATCTCCGACTCAGTGTCATAATCGCTGTCTTCCGTAATTTCTTCATCTTCTTCTGACGAACTAGCATCCGCTTCTCCCCTAACTTCTTCCTCAGGTTCTTCTTTGAACAATGCTTTAGCCATAGCTCTAAGCTCATCTTGTGTGAGACTTTTAGAGTTTCTAACACGCACTCGATCCCTATAAAAAATACTTCTCCTAAGTTTCCATTTCACATTTTTGTATAAAAAGTACAATGTAACATTTACTATAAAGAAAATAACTCATTTGCAGGTAATTTAAAGTTTAACATTCGTTAAATTTACTTACATAACTATGTGCGTGGTGTACTGAAGGCACCGTTCGGGAACTCACTTTGATATTTTTTATCAGAACTCAACTATTCGATCAAAAATCACGTATCGACTGTAACAGACAATGGTTGATACTATACTGATAGGTTACGTCGAGTGCCGTAAACGCAGAAAATAGTTTTAAGAAACGGCAACCAACTTAACACGCATGGTGTACTGTGTACACCGTAGCCCGTAGTTAAAGGTTAATTATATTATCTATTGGTTGACTTCAACTCTAAAATATTTTACACATTCTTTCCGAGACCACTTTTTTGAAACTGTTTTCCTTAGCCCGTATTATAATTTATTCCTGAGACATACCCGAGAGGCTTTTTTATTGGTCACCCAATACAACGATATTCCAATTTATCGGTAATAAGTAATAAGTGTTTAATATTGATCTTATTTTAGTAATTTATAGTAATCTTCTGCCTTTTTTCTTCTATTATTAGATATATACGGACTATCTGGTATTAACATTCGTATTAGTGGACATATTTATTATATCTGCCCTTATACTCTCATTAAATGAGCATATTCGTACATAAATCTAGTAATCTCATATATGTTACCAATAAATGTATTGAAGAATTCTACGCAAAGCAGAAATATCCTATTTAATACCTAAAAACAATGCTGGTGACATAAATCCCACGTTCCTCCAAAATCCAAAACGGTTTATGTTGGATAATATTTCCAAATGATTAAAACACAAAAACAAATGAAAATGAGTAAACCGTTTAAATACAGACTGCGACCAGAATATATTTCGAGATTTAAAATAAAAACTTCACTGGGCTGTGTTTTAAAAATATTAAATTACACAATGACGCTACATCGAAAGCATATACGTGCAGAGCTATCAGGATTTATTTCATATGCGATGACATCTGCAACAAACTGCACGAAATTTTTGACCGCATATTTTTGTGGAGCTGGCCGAGATGGGTGGCAGATAAAGGTGGACGTTTGGTGTGAAATGATATAAACACAATAATATCAAAGCTCCATTAGATAGTTTTTATAATGTTGGAAAAGTGTGCAAATATGGCTTCTATTTTTAAAAATTCTACCGTTTTTTTTAATTAATGGTTTTTTTTATTAGCTCCAATTAAAATTACAATCTCTCTTTTTCAGTGTAGAGTTCCTTTATCAAAAGCAATAAAATAATAATAGACAATCACAACTACATATTACATAATTAGGGTAGTATTTAAATAGTTGGTTTTAATTAAACACTTAATCTGTTTGATAAATCATTTGGTTTAAAACGTTTCAACCTACGTACTTTAATATTGTTATCGAATAACCGCTTCGTGAGTACATTGGGGTGAATTTTTATTCTTTCACCATGTTTTACACTGTAACTTGTTACAACTTACCGAAGGCACTTACAGATCTTTTTCTTAAGAGGACGACGTAATATACCATGAACACTTTATTCTGGAAGCGTTTAAGTATTGGAAGATTAGAAGTGTTAACGGTGCCCCATAGTTAAATACCATATGTCCATATGGGCTTAAGAATCGCCTTGTATGTAATGCCACTCAATAATTAAAAAGAGAGAAACAAAGTTTAAAGAATACATCAATCAACACCTACCTAAGTAATTTAGTAGCTGATAGCAACACAGATTATTTACTGTGAAAGGCAACAAAGAGGCTGAAGAGAACAAATATCCATGCTCCTCCAATTAGAATGAAAAATGGTATTGGATTAGCAGCAGTGAAGATTTTTCGTCCACCTAGAAAATACATTTAGACCTACCGATAATCAAAGAGAAGAATACACAAGAGAGAAATTGGTCCAAACAGAAGAAATAATAGTCCAAATCAACTAGATAAATTGCAACATATATAAAAGAATATTCAAAGGTTAAATGAAACCAAGTAGACTCACACCTACCAGTTAAAATAAATGAGATTCAGGTTCCTTATGCAATGTCAGTAAAGAATCTGAGTATCACCTTAAACGTAAAACATGCTTCACCATATTATAACAGGAAAAACCTGTCGGGTATTTTTAAATAAAAAAAAAGGTTCATGCTAGCGAAATTTCTCAAAAAATTGAAGGGCATTACAAGATATCCACTGATCCAAAATTATTATCATCATAGTCAGCTCTGAAGGATCTATACATTGAATCTGCACAGAACTATACATTGCATGTCTATGAGTTATTCAAATATACTTGTCAGTTTACGTCAACCTTGACTATGTTTAGATATACTTGTCAGTGTACGCCAATTTTGACTTTTCAAGTTTTAATATTGTTCTGAAGCTATTTTCTTGTGGCATTTTAAATTAATTACTATTTATCTGGGAATAAGCCACAATTAAAGGTTAAAATACGTTTATTGACGTTTCAATTTACACTTCGGAAATCGTTCTCAAAATACAAACATTAGTAAATTAAACAAATTTTGTTTTTGTTACTTAGTGAAAAATTCTTCTAATAATTTAATTTTATCTGACTCATCTATATTGACAATTCAGACATACATTATACATTTTAAAGTAGACGACTTTAAAATGATATTGCCAATATTGTTGAGTTGCGTTCCTGGGACGACTTTACTTATAAGATAGTTCATTCGATTACATGAAATCAACTTTAACTTGAGAATATCCGTCAGAAAAGATCATAACATGTAATTCGTCTTTAAAAAGACAAATACATGCCATGATGACAGTAAAACTCTCCTGTTAGTGATTCCATAGTAAATTATGAGGGAAAAACCAGGAAAAAAACCTCATAATACTATCCCGACATGGTAAGTATTTGATCTTGCATTTATTTTACCTTCAATAAATACCAAATTCCGATTTTATATGTTTGTTATTTAAAAAATATCAATGATGTATTCTCTATATGTTACTGACTTACCAATACTGGTATTTTCTTTTTAATAACTTCCTCTTTCAATATGGGTAACCAGATCCTACTACATTCTGCCGAGGAATTCGCGACACAATTGGTCTCATTTAGCATAATTAGAGCCGCTTCTTTGATTTTTCTCTTTTTACCATCCGTTTCTTTTAGGACTATATTTGAATCATTCCATTGAACCCTATGTTGGACAAAATAGATTGAGATCTATTTTGTCCAAAACCAAACCTAACAATGAACAAGAAAGGACAAAGAATTGCATTTATAAAATACCTTGTGAATGCGATCAGTTTTATTTAGGTGAAACATCAAAGCCATTAAATGTTAGAATAAGTGAACATCAATTCTATATTAAAAATAGAGAATTTGATAGATCTCAAATATGTAAACATGCATGGGATAATGAACATAGGGTTCAATGGAATGATTCAAATATAGTCCTAAAAGAAACGGATGGTAAAAAGAGAAAAATCAAAGAAGCGGCTCTAATTATGCTAAATGAGACCAATTGTGTCGCGAATTCCTCGGCAGAATGTAGTAGGTACTGTAGTAGGAATGTATCTGGTTACCCATATTGAAAGAGGAAGTTATTAAAAAGAAAATACCAGTATTGGTAAGTCAGTAACATATAGAGAATACATCATTGATATTTTTTAAATAACAAACATATAAAATCGGAATTTGGTATTTATTGAAGGTAAAATAAATGCAAGATCAAATACTTACCATGTCGGGATAGTATTATGAGGTTTTTTTCCTGGTTTTTCCCTCATAATTTACTATGGAATCACTAACAGGAGAGTTTTACTGTCATCATGGCATGTATTTGTCTTTTTAAAGACGAATTACATGTTATGATCTTTTCTGACGGATATTCTCAAGTTAAAGTTGATTTCATGTAATCGAATGAACTATCTTATAAGTAAAGTCGTCCCAGGAACGCAACTCAACAATATTGGCAATATCATTTTAAAGTCGTCTACTTTAAAATGTATAATGTATGTCTGAATTGTCAATATAGATGAGTCAGATAAAATTAAATTATTAGAAGAATTTTTCACTAAGTAACAAAAACAAAATTTGTTTAATTTACTAATGTTTGTATTTTGAGAACGATTTCCGAAGTGGAAATTGAAACGTCAATAAACGTATTTTAACCTTTAATTGTGGCTTATTCCCAGATAAATAGTAATTATTTCAAGTTTTAGTAAAAAAAATTATTATTAAAAATGATTTTCACGAATGAATAAAAGCCATTTATGGTTGACATGCATTTTAGAAATTTTACACCAACCGAGATGCTTTTCAAGATTTTGTTGAAGAATTTACCAATGTTGCGGTTCCATATGACGTCTGTTGCAGAATATTCGTCACGTTGTAGATGTTTATAGAGAAATGGGAAGCGTAGCTCACAAGCCAGTAGGCAGGCCTAAAGTGCAAACTAAAGAAAACATTTTTTTTCCTCTTGGTTTGGACATTTGTCATTCAGCTAGACACAATCAACTTGAGCTTTATTTATTTTTTTTTACAACACATTGAACTGGGCAGAACAGTTATTGTAGATTAACCACATACATTAATTTTTAGATTACCAGGTAGATCTTTCATATGGAACTTGTCAGCATATTTTTAAGCAATATTTAGAGTTTCATTTGTGTCGTCTACAATCCTTCCATAAAATCGCCTTATATGACTATCCCAAAAGGCTAGCATGGTATAACTGGTTTCGGAACAATCTCAATAATAATGATGATGTATTAGTCATTACCTTTTTTTACTGATGAATGTTGGTTTCATCTTTCTGGGTACACAAATTCTCCGAATGTGAGAATGTGGAGTGCAGATAACTGGCAATATTTTATTGAAACGCCTTTATATCCACAGCAACTTTTTTATTTTAACTGCATTTATAAATAAATTAATGGATGATGAATTAATGGTATATTTTCAGCAAGACTGGGTTCGAGTTCATACAACGTCGCAGAATTTAGATTTTATTATGGACTTTTTTAACAATAAGGCCATAATTTAAAATATGCCTATTATATCCGCTTCTTTGATCCTGTGATTTGACTCCCTGTGGCTTCTTTCTGTGGCCACATTTAAAAATTCGAAGTTTAACACTTTGGCTACTGTGTGTACCATTTCTGGTACACAGTTGATGTTTACCAGAAACTGCGTGTACCAAATTTGGTCACATGAAATGGTAATGTTTCAAGCTGTGTGTACATTTGGTGAACACAGTTCTGATGGTTTTAAATGCGTATCTAGGTTCCTACAGTTTACTGCTAAATTCTGGCGAAGCAGTTTGGGACTTAATCAACAGATGGCTGTACTATGACCGATTTTTTAAATAGTATGAGTATGAGTTTATTAGTGAAGATGATGATGCTATGGATATAGATGATCCAAATGATCAAGATTCGTGTTCTTCTTCCTCTAATTTAGAAATTAACAGTGATGGGCAAGAGTTAGAATTCGAATCTAATCTAGAATCTCTCAACAACGATTCTGAACCTGATATTTTTTTAAATAATCCTAATCCTAATATCATTTGGAATAATTGTGCTGGTAATATATAAATTAGTATTCACTTTTATAGTTTTGGGTTTATAATTTTGTAGATAATTTGAACACATTTACTTTCACGGAAGATTCAGGATTCTCCTAAAGTTTTTTTGCACAAAGGGAAGAAGATCATCCAATTCATTTTTATAAATTATTTATTGACAACGATATCTTATCACTTATTGCCGAGGACACCAACAGATATGCTGAACAGAAAATAGTATCAGGAATTACAAATGAAACATTAACAAAAACAGCATTATTGGGACAATGGAGAAACACAAATCAATCCGAAATTTTTGTTTTCTTAGGTCTTCTAATATGGATGGGTTTGGATCGTAAACCCACTTTGAAAGATTATTTTAGCACCAATATGCTGTACAAAAATGAAATTGGAAAATTTGTTCACATGTCCAGGATAAGGTTTGAGCTTCTTTTGTCCAATTTACACTTCTCAAACAACGAAATTGCCTCAGATGATAGGCTCAAAAAATTCCTTCCCTTGCAAAATTTGTTAATCAAGAAGTTCCAATCAGCATATACTCCTGACAAGAATGTGTGTATAGATGAGACGATGATTCCTTTTCGAGGACGACTGAGCTTTCGCCAATATATACCGGGGAAGCGTCACAAATACGGTGTGAAATTATTTAAACTATGTTGAGTAAACACCTAATGAATAGCCAATTGGTACAAAAGTGGTGCTACAGCTTAAGGAACCACTTTTACATTCAGATCACGTTCTGTGCACAGATAATTATTACACTAGCGTGAATTGAGCACACGAACTTAAAAACAAAGATACACATTTAATAGGCATACTGAGAAAAAACAGGAAGCATAATCCGAAAGTAGTAAGTGAGGCTAAATTAAAAAGGGATGAATTAGTCATGAGACAGAGTAACAGTAAAATCATAATTGGAAAATGGAAAGACAAAAGAGATGTCATGTTTCTCACTACGGAGTCTGTGCCTGAAATAGTGGACATGCCAACAAAAAGGGGTGTCGTGAGAAAGCCTTCCACAATCGTGCAGTATAATAATGTGAAATCATTTATAGACGTCTCTGATCAAAAAGCATCATATTCATCAGCAGTGCGTAGGGGTATTAAGTGGTATAGGAAAGTTTCAGTTGAACTTTTGGTTAACACATCTATTATAAATGCACATACTGCATACGAGGCTATAACAAACAAATAGATAAGTATCACTAAATTTAGAGAAGAAATCGCCTCAGAAATTTTTCGGAGTCGAAATATTCAGATGAAAAATTTGGATGATCATCGTGTTAACCAAGAAAGAAATCACAAACTTTCCGAAGTGGAACAGAGAGGTCGTTGTACAAGATGTTATAAAAATAATAGTGCTAGAAATGGACGTAACTTTGCTATAAAAGAAACAAAACGAGTTAAAACATCTTGTCTAGCATGCAGTGAAGTTTTTGTGTACCAACTGCTTTTTTGACACTCATTACTGTCAAGCAAAAAAATGAACATTGTGTCCAAAAATGGTACACATAGTTTCTAAGAAGATAATTACGCATTTATTTCTGCCACAAACTGTGTGTACCATTTTTTGACACGGCCCTTACACATGATTTTTTTTCAAAAAAAAATACCTAAATGTTGATATTTACATGTTTTTAGTATTAAATATTGTGAATTTTACCAAAATATAGTTTCAGTTTCTGACAAAAAACTTCAAATTTATAGCCAGTAGAAAAAGTGTTAAAACTCCTGTAGAGGATTTGGAAGATCTAGACAAAAAAAAAAGAGAATGATATTGAAGAATTAAATAATAATACTCGGTGGGTCCTAAACGATGTTGATTCAATAAAAAAAAAGTTACATTATGTAGAGACATATACAAATTTAATTTAAAACAAAGATATTTGTAATTTTTTTGTAAGGGTAACTTTGATGATAATAAACAGAGATAAACAGAGGGATTGGGATAAACAGAGAAATCAAGACGTCGAAGTGTAATGGCTATTTATACAAGGAGCAAATTCTTAAACTACAAAATGAATGATAAGAAGAAGATATTAAATATTGTACCAAATGCTTGCTTAAAATTTAGCACCATTTTGTCATATTTAATCTTAAAAATTATTTTGAAATTTCCTTTACCAGTATTTTTATCGATCTATTTATAGTATATCTGTTTTATATTACGTAGAAATGTTTAAAAACACTCGTTAAACTTGTTGTGACAAAATAAAAACATTCAAATTGATGCTGCTCTTTTTAGAGAAATCCACTCGAAATCTTTCGCAGTCGTTTAACAGTTAAAGTAAACTTTATTGTATGACACGACTTGACGGCAAATAGTTCCTCTATTTTATTCCCTCCTCGTTTTATTCCACTCCATTTTATTTCCATTTCAAAGTGACTACAGTCTGTATACATGTAGGAATGGAAAGTCATCGAATGACGAGCAAAAAGTTGGAGCTTTTAAACGATGCATTTTTATTGAAGAATGTTAGTGAATGTTTGTGGCTGGGGATTTTATGGACTATTGTGATTGTAAGTACTGGTGGTTGAGGTCAAGTTATTGGAAATCTTATATTGGGTTAAGTATTTTGATGTGTTTTTTGTATTTTAAAAGAGTGGTTTAGACTTGATATAAAAGTTTAGCTTTATTAGTTATGGACTAACTAATTTTATAAAATTGCTGACCATGGAACTTTAGATCTGACAGTGAAGGATGATAACAAATAAAACACGCTATCTCACAGGGATCATTAAGCGAAATCTTTGTGAATAGGTCAATTATTTATCCAATGGTTCATAATTAAATAAGAAATATAAGCGTATGGGTCCACGAAACCTTAGGTATTGAGCAGAAAATGTGTAGTTTCTAAAATGGAGCATTTAAAATTAAGATTATTGGGAATAGGTGGTATAGGTTGCCAAAGGTTAAAAAAATTCAAAAGGATAAATGGCACTATACACTGTTGGAGTTTAAAATTAACTTATAAATAAAATAATTTTTATGAAAAAGATCACGACTATAAAATTTCAATGCCCTGTATATAATAAATTTGGAAATATAATAATTTAGCATCAAGTTATAAGAACAATTTGTACTTATAAACAAAGCATTGGATGTTATCAGAGATAATAGTTGTTTCAGATAACAAATTCAAAGAAGCAATTAGTTAAAGAAACTTTTAATGTTGTATTTCAAGATAAGGTTTTATGCTAGTAAATAAAAATGAATTTTGATTCTGATTGTCTCCTAGAAACTAGAGAAAAAACAAATTGTACACAATATTATTGATTTCTTAAAAAAAATAAAGTAGGGATTTTTTGAAAAGTGGTATGGTAAAGATGAATATTGTGTGATTAGCTACAAAAAAACGATGAGAATAAAGAGTCGATGTTAAATTGAATAAGAAAGTTTTGAGGATTGTGTTTTTACCATCCAGAATAAGAAGTCCATTTGAAAGCAGTGTATTACAAGTTTTGTTTTTGTGTGGGTAATTCGGTGATAGTAGAATCATGAAAGGCGAAAAGAGAATTCCAAACTCCTTGTATCTGAAAAGGTTCCAGTTTATGTGAGTAAAGAAAAGAAGCATTATATAAAATTGGCACTAGGTACCAAGTCGAGGAGAAAAATCCTTTGGCATAAAGATTACTAGTATTATTTTGAACGAGTGGAAGATTTGATTTGTGGAAAAAATTTGAATAAGTGCTGATTTAAAATATCGTGAAAGGAGAAAGCTTTTAAAAAGTAAAATACAGCGCCAGTATAGAAGCTTGCTTAAAAAAAATGTTTCCTATTTCACCATTTGATTTTTATTTATTGTAAAATTTTATAAATTGCATTAAAATTACAAGTAAATTAATATCTTGACCAATAAGATAAACATCTTTAGAGTTATTGCGCATTCACCTTATAAAATTTTACTAAAAAAAAAGACAAAAAACGAACTATGTTTGCGCAGAGTACAAATACCTGTATGTATACAATTTTGTGTTTAAGTATGCAAAAAATGTAAGGGAAAACTTCAATTTGCGTTTAAACCATTTCTGGTACTTTATTACCCCAGGAGGTCCACTCCTAATAGAACGAATAACTTTTCTAATGAATCAATGCTGCCAACAAATTGGAAAAACGCTCACCAAGGGTCCATCTTTAAAAAGCGTAATCCAAAAGATCCTAACTGCTACAGAGGATTAAGTGTCCTACCTACTTTCGGGAGATTGTTTGGGAAGATAATAAATGTAAAAATACAAGATGATGTAGGGCATCTAATTAGCGAAGACTAAAGTGGATTTACGCCTGGTAGATCTTGCACTGATAACTTTTTTATACTCCAACAATTAATTGAAAAAAGAATACCAGTTGGTACCGAAGTACATCTAGCCTTCATCGGCCTAGAAAAGACATATGATAAGACTTAAATTGTGGCAAGCTTTACAACAACTCGGCATTAGTCAATACCTATAAGGAATAATTACAGAACTATACAGGGATAACACTACTTACCTAAAAATCGGAAATGGACTATCAGAGCCAATAAAAGTAACTAAAGGACTAAGACAAGGATGCAGTATGTCACCTTTACTGTTTAATTTATATATTGAGGCAGCTCTCCAAAATTGGAAAAACCATTGCCAGGGAATTGGAATACCCATAGAAAATGACGTACTGTTCTCGCTGAACTTTGCGGATGACCAAGTCGTCCTAGCTCAAGATTCTTATGATCTAGAATTTATGATAAAGCGTCTATACAGAGAATATGTAAAATGGAGGTTACAAGTCAGCATGAAAAAAAAAAACAGAATATTTAGTTACCAATTCAGATGCAAGGTTTGAAGTGTTGATAGACGAGGACGTGGAAATCAAACAAGTGAACAAATTTAAATATTTAGGTGCACTAATTGATAAGAACGGCTTGGGAGAAACCAAAATTAAACACCGTATTAAACAGGGACGTAAAATTGTAGGTTGTCTGAATTCCTTATGGTGGGATCGCAACATTTCCAAAAGGAACAAAAAAAAAGAATAGGGCAAACCATGGTTGAATCCGTTCTTTGTTATGGCTCTGAAATATGGACAATTAATGCCGACCTGAAGAGAAGATTATTAGTAGTTAAAATGCATTATTTGAGAAGAAATGCTAGAACATCAAGGCTAGAAAGGAAGACCAACAAATCTCTAAGAAATAACATGAATGCTACAGTTTGGACACCTATTGAGAATGTCTGACGAACGTTGGCCCCAAAAACTTAACAGATGGAAGCCCTCTGAAAGAAGAAAAAATGTAGACCTCGACGCTCATAGAATGAAGGAATTAGAAGAGCGATTGAATCGAGAGGTTTGGAGGAGGAGCATGCCTTGGACCGGGAGAATTGGCGGAGGTGAACGGGAACAATCGTCTCCAAAATGTATATTTAATCATACGAACAAGCTGAATTTTGCTGAGATAATTTTGAACAAACACGATTATCAGCACTTTTTTTTGGAAATTAAACCGTTATTATGGTATTATTTTGCCAGTATAAATTCTTATTGAACTTCTGATTAGAGTGTCTTATCGACAACAAATTTAAATGTTCTTAAAATGTGAAAAGGGCAGTTTTTGTATGCAATTTTTGCATTTTCCCTCAAACAAAAGTTTCTATACAGCTGTGAGATATATAAACGTTGAGAAATTATATTCCTTTTGTACAATTCTCGTTAAATTAAAAAAATACATCACCTCCAGTGACCTGTCCCTATAAAATTTTTATTGTTAGAGCTTAAGACGATTTTGATACCTCAAAAATACCCACAAAATTTGTTGCAAAAATATTTAAGTAACTAGATTACAATTTCTAAAAGAGCTTTAAAGCTTTTTTTATGTTTTGAAAGACATAGTTTGGTAATTTTACCTCAAATATATTTTAAACTTTTTAATGGTACGCAAAAAATTAAAAAAATGGCATTTTCTAGACCAAGTTGTTAATAATTAAAGAAAGACGCCGCAATCTCTGTAGAAAACGAAAAGATTTGCTTTATATATAAGATAGGCCTATAATAACTAAAAAACTGCAGACAGCTTAATTTCTCTCCTCCCAACAGTATCCTTTTTTTGCTTATTTCTCTATAATATTACAAGTAAACTTTATTTTATTGCTACACAGACATGAATTATACTTTGTAATAGGCTATAATTCTGATTCACAGCAACACACTCACATATATATTAGCAAATCTATTGAAGTAAGTTTACTACTAAATTATCTCCTTAGATATAAATTAATTACGATATGGATTAAGTCGGTCTGTTAATTAGAGCATAATTACCAGTTATCTCTATTGCTTTTACTGACAGGATCAGATAATTGAGACGAGCAAATTTTCGCAGGTAGATGAATCCCTAAACGATTTGTATGCTAACTAGGTCGTGCATTAAATGCACGGTAATATAATTTTCGCGTTTTAAAGTTGCATTTATCAATTTTCAAAGAAGTGGAGCATTAATATTAATTTAATAAGACATGAAATTACATATATTTGAAGACCTTATTGCAACATAATGGTAAGTCACAAAATAAGAAGCTGAGATATTAAGGTTTAAATTAAAAAAAAATGTTCAAAATATTGAGTTTAGAAAACAACTCTTGTTATTTGATTGTGTTAGTCATTAAAATGGATACACATGTATTATTTTACAGAATAAAAATACGTATTTATTAACAAATTATTTAAAAAAATATGGCTTAACATGTTCTTCGATTTAAAAAATCGTAACACTATATTGGAAAAAAATAATAAAATTATATATCTACAATTTCCACTTCTTCATTATCATTGTCAGTAGCTTTTCTTATCTGATTATAAAAAGTATGGTAGACTGTCGGAATAAATGTTAATAAGCTTTTTATATTCTTTATTGTATTTTTTGCAATTTTCAGAGGCTTTTTGTATTTTTTTTTGAATGTTTGAAAACTCTATTGTTACAGGACTGACTTTTCTTATGACATTAACTTCTTGATGTGATTTAAATCAAAAGTTGTATGTTTTAGCAAAATATAAGCTGTGCTTGTCAGGAAAACATGTGCGGTTTTATTAACATTTATTAAAAAGAAGTTCAAAACTATAAAAATCATTTTGTGTCATCTGCGTAACAACAAAAGAATTCTTTTTATTTGCTTTCATAATAATATCTGCCCAATCTTCTGGCGAATAAATAATTTCTGGCGTTTCTCAATTTGAGCAAAATCCCAGTCTGATGGCATAATAGAATGACCACTAAACAGAAACTGATGTGTTATTTATTTAAATTTCATTATTTGACTAACTGCAACAAAAAGCCATTAATTGTCAGTTCTTGTTCTGACTTGGACATTTATTGGTAAACACAATGAGATCTTCATAACATGACTTATTCTCTAAAAATTTCATCACAACAGAAGTAGCCTCACCCACTCCGCGCTTAGCTTGATCTTCGGTCCATAAGTACATGTATCCCTTATCGTTGACAAAGTCGTGAATTCCTAAGTTATAAACCTAATTTTTTCTACAGTAAAATGCAGGACCAGTAGTTAATTTTGGCAGAGGCATACTTTGCTATAAGTCAAACGAGATTACTAATTTTAACTTGTTTGTAATATATTCGAGTGTAAAAGAAAGGGGAGAAAGAAAGAAAGAAAGTAATACATTCTTTTTTGTAGGTTAATGCAGGTTTTTTTATATACATAATGCAATAATGTAACATTGTGGCTTACCATTATGTTGTAATATGCTCTTTTTTTGTATATCTGTATATGTAACTAGCTGTATATACACGCCAAGTCTTTTAAAAAAATTGTGCAATATACAATTTCGGTAACTTATAAAAAAATAAATAAGACTTTTTATTATAAATGTTATTAAACGTCTGATGAATGTATGTCTGAATGTATTATGATTATGGTAAAATCTAGAAATACTTAAAAGGCATTTTATTATTCCGTATATGATTGCTCCGTAATGGATCACCCTAAAAAACGTAATTTAACATCACAAGCGAAAAATTGTATCAGCGTTTGGGCGATCAATACCAACATTAATAAGTAATTCAAGTATATCAATCATAAATGTCACTTAAGCTTTATGCGTAACTTAACATTATAGCGTAAAATATATTAGGAGCTTTTCGAACATCATAAAACTTTCCATAAAATATTAAAGCGTAAGTTCGAAAAATAATATGCTTTTAATATTCATTTTGTTAAGAGCTAACAATAAAGAAGGCATTAATTTTAAATTTTACGGCATAACTGGAAGGAGCGACCATAAAATAAAATCAGCGGAAATGAATGCAATATTCCAACTACACAAGAGAAACCTTTTTTTATAAAAAATGTAAAAAATGAAAAATAAAAACCGAGATAAAAATTGTTTATACAATTATTTGAAATATTATAAAGTTATTTTCTTGTGTCTGAAATTTCAAAGAAATTATTTTAATTTATTTGTTAAATTGAAAACCAACACAGTGCATACCAGTACAATACAGAGTCAGACAAGGTGACTACTTAAACCCACTTCTCTTTAATATAATAATGGACGAAATAATAAAAGCACTACGTAAAGATCATGGTTACAGAATGGGGAACAAAGAAATCCAAATATTATGTTACGCAGATGACGCCTCATGAATCGCCGAGACAGACGAGCTTCAAAGATTAACTTCTTCTTCTTCTTCTGGTTCCTATCCGTTTCGGATGTTGGAAATCATATTGGCAATCATGACCTTGCTCGCTGCGGCTCGAAACAGCTCCGTTGAGGTTTTCTTAAACCATGTTCTTAAATTCCGCAGCCATGATATTCTCCTTCTACCGGGTCCTCGCTTACTTTTGACTTTACCTTGCAATATAGACTGCAGCAGGGAGTAACGGTGCTGATTTCTCATAACGTGTCCCAGATATTGCAATTTTATGCGTTTGATCGTAAACACAATCTCTGGTTCCTTCTTAATTTTTTCTAGAACTTCCTTGTTCGTGATCCTTGCTGTCCATGATATTCTCAGCATTCTTCTATAAAGCCACATCTCAAATGCTTCAAGTTTTTTAATAGTGGTGTCTGTAAGCGTCCATGCCTCCGCCCCGTACAACAACACAGAGAAAACATAGCATCTCAAATGTCTCATTTTTGTATCCAGGGATATGTTGTGACTTTTGAAGATGGCGCTCATTTTGTTAAAGACCGTTCTTGCCTTTCCTATGCGGCACTTTATTTTCTGTACATTGCTCCACTGTTCGTTTATAATAGTTCCCAGGTAGCAATACTGTTTTACTCGCTCTATCTGCGTCCCATTAATGTATAGATGAGCCCCATTTATATTCTCCTTGCTGACAATCATTTGTTTGGTTTTGTGGGTATTAATGTTTAGTCCGTACTGTTGACTGTACTCGTTTATTCTGTTCATTAGCCTCTGAAGTCCCTCTAAACTATCTGCTATCACCATGGTGTCGTCGGCATATCTAACATTGTTTACTCTTTCACCATTTAGAAGGATGCCTTCTATTCCGTAAAGAGCCTCGTTAAAAAATTTTTCTGAGTACATATTAAATATCAACGGCGATAGAATACATCCCTGTCTAACTCCGCGTAGTATTTTTATGTGATCTGTTTCTTCTCCGTTAATTTTCATGTATGCGGTCTGATTCCAGTATAGTTCTGAAATTATTCTGAGGTCTTTGTCATCCAGGTCTGCTTCTTTTAAAATGTTCAAAGTTCAAATCTTCTTTTAAAAAATTCAAAGATTAACACACATCTTCAATACAATAGCCAAGAAATACAATATCATAATATCACCAGAAAAAACCAAATGTATGACAACATCTAAATACCCACTACGATGTAAATCGAAATTTATGGGAAAATAATAGCATAAAGGAGGAAGCAAGGTTTAGATATATAGGAATAGATAATAACTAGTTACGAAGAAGTTGAAGAAGAAGTACGACAACAAAGCTTAAAAGCAAGTAAAGCGGTGGGATCTCTTAATGACATAATCTGGAAGAACAAACACCTAAGACAAGACACAAAATCAAAAATCTATAAAGCAGCAATTAGACCTATATTATCATACACGGCAGAGATAAGACCTGACACATCTAAAACGAGATGGCTACAAGAAACAACAGAGATGAAAATACTTTGACAAATATCATTCAAAAGTCTTTTGGATAGAAAGAGCAGCAAAACAAACATAAGAAGAGCATGCAATATAGAAGATATAAATGGATGGGGAAAAAACGGAAACAGGAGTGGAAAGAACACATTAGTAGAATAGCAGAGAATAGAATAGTACGAATAGCACGAGATAAGTTACTAAATGGACGAAGAAGTATTGGTAGACCAAGAAAAAGATTGTGCAATAATTTAAACAATTTAGAAGGCTAATATAGAAGAATATCAGAGATGAAATCGACGAGGCTATGGAGAAAAGTACCCTGCGAGATGGAGACTGGAATGACAGGGAAAATTGGAGAAAACGGTTGAGTGAAAGAAGACAGTGAAAACTGTGGAAATCCTTAGTAGTAGTAGAAGGCTAATATTGAAGAGATATTATATCCAGACCAAGAGATCAGGGTACGAATATAAATGGCAAGGGCAGCGTTCTTAAAATTCAAGCAATTGTTCTGTGACAAAAATCTGAATACTGCGCTGAGACTGAGGCTTGTTGAATGTTACGTCTGGTCGCAACTATTGAACGGGGTAGAAACATGGACATTAAAAGCGCAAATAGTTAAGAAGCTTGAAGCCTTTGAATTTTGGATATACCGGAGAATGTTGAGAATTCCGTGGACTGCCAGGTTCACCAATGAGGAAGTGCTGAGAAGGATGGGTCCAGACAAAAACTTGTTGAGAACAATAACAGTACGCAAGACTGCATACCTTGGACACATACTGAGGAATGATAAGTATAGTCTTCTGCAGGTCATCATACAGGGTGGAGTCGATGGCAAAAAGGGAATAGGTAGAAAGAGGAAGTCATGGCTGCGAAATAATCGAGACTGGACAAACATGACTGTAGACGAATTATTCCACGTTGCAAAAGACAGAGAAACTTTTAAAAATGTGGTCGCCAACCTCCGTTAATGGAGACGGCATAGGAAGAAGAAGAATATTGAAGAAGAAACAGGCTTTAAAGGAAGAAGGAAGGAAGGCAAAAGACAGAAAAAAGGAAGGCAAAAGGAAGAAGGAAGGAAGGCAAAAGGAAGAAGAAGACGAAGAAGAAGCAGACTTACTTTACTTTATTTTATGTGTCGATAAATAATACCTATTTACATAAAACAAAAAAGGTTACTACCAGATGACAGTTTTTCCTTAGTCTTTAGATATTGAAGAATCTTCTGTTTATTTATTAAGACGGATTTTTCCTAAAAAATCCCCTTAATAAATATATTTGATCAGAAAACTTTTACTAAATTTACGTCTTTATGCTGTGGACTGGTAATCATTAAATAAATGTTGAAGATTCAACGTGTTACTTTCGCTAGATGTATCTATCAACCTCTCATTTTATATCAGCTAGGTACAGGTGTACAACGATATGGTAAATTATTTAAAAATCAATATCGTCATAGTTTTATTTGATATCGCTTCGTTACAACTATAATTAGAACATCCTGATTGACAGTAGAAATGTCAAATAGACCAGCTGTGTTAAAATTATTTCCTAAATTTATGTTTTGCACTAACTATTGTCAACAATTTTATCTCAAGAGAGTACCACCTTATTTTCTTATATTTCTTATATTTTCTTATATTCATCTGCAACAAAAAGCCATTAATTGTCAGTTCTTGTTCTGACTTGGACATTTATTGGTAAACACAATGAGATCTTCATAACATGACTTATTCTCTAAAAATTTCATCACAACAGAAGTAGCCTCACCCACTCCGCGCTTAGCTTGATCTTCGGTCCATAAGTACATGTATCCCTTATCGTTGACAAAGTCGTGAATTCCTAAGTTATAAACCTAATTTTTTCTACAGTAAAATGCAGGACCAGTAGTTAATTTTGGCAGAGGCATACTTTGCTATAAGTCAAACGAGATTACTAATTTTAACTTGTTTGTAATATATTCGAGTGTAAAAGAAAGGGGAGAAAGAAAGAAAGAAAGTAATACATTCTTTTTTGTAGGTTAATGCAGGTTTTTTTATATACATAATGCAATAATGTAACATTGTGGCTTACCATTATGTTGTAATATGCTCTTTTTTTGTATATCTGTATATGTAACTAGCTGTATATACACGCCAAGTCTTTTAAAAAAATTGTGCAATATACAATTTCGGTAACTTATAAAAAAATAAATAAGACTTTTTATTATAAATGTTATTAAACGTCTGATGAATGTATGTCTGAATGTATTATGATTATGGTAAAATCTAGAAATACTTAAAAGGCATTTTATTATTCCGTATATGATTGCTCCGTAATGGATCACCCTAAAAAACGTAATTTAACATCACAAGCGAAAAATTGTATCAGCGTTTGGGCGATCAATACCAACATTAATAAGTAATTCAAGTATATCAATCATAAATGTCACTTAAGCTTTATGCGTAACTTAACATTATAGCGTAAAATATATTAGGAGCTTTTCGAACATCATAAAACTTTCCATAAAATATTAAAGCGTAAGTTCGAAAAATAATATGCTTTTAATATTCATTTTGTTAAGAGCTAACAATAAAGAAGGCATTAATTTTAAATTTTACGGCATAACTGGAAGGAGCGACCATAAAATAAAATCAGCGGAAATGAATGCAATATTCCAACTACACAAGAGAAACCTTTTTTTATAAAAAATGTAAAAAATGAAAAATAAAAACCGAGATAAAAATTGTTTATACAATTATTTGAAATATTATAAAGTTATTTTCTTGTGTCTGAAATTTCAAAGAAATTATTTTAATTTATTTGTTAAATTGAAAACCAACACAGTGCATACCAGTACAATACAGAGTCAGACAAGGTGACTACTTAAACCCACTTCTCTTTAATATAATAATGGACGAAATAATAAAAGCACTACGTAAAGATCATGGTTACAGAATGGGGAACAAAGAAATCCAAATATTATGTTACGCAGATGACGCCTCATGAATCGCCGAGACAGACGAGCTTCAAAGATTAACTTCTTCTTCTTCTTCTGGTTCCTATCCGTTTCGGATGTTGGAAATCATATTGGCAATCATGACCTTGCTCGCTGCGGCTCGAAACAGCTCCGTTGAGGTTTTCTTAAACCATGTTCTTAAATTCCGCAGCCATGATATTCTCCTTCTACCGGGTCCTCGCTTACTTTTGACTTTACCTTGCAATATAGACTGCAGCAGGGAGTAACGGTGCTGATTTCTCATAACGTGTCCCAGATATTGCAATTTTATGCGTTTGATCGTAAACACAATCTCTGGTTCCTTCTTAATTTTTTCTAGAACTTCCTTGTTCGTGATCCTTGCTGTCCATGATATTCTCAGCATTCTTCTATAAAGCCACATCTCAAATGCTTCAAGTTTTTTAATAGTGGTGTCTGTAAGCGTCCATGCCTCCGCCCCGTACAACAACACAGAGAAAACATAGCATCTCAAATGTCTCATTTTTGTATCCAGGGATATGTTGTGACTTTTGAAGATGGCGCTCATTTTGTTAAAGACCGTTCTTGCCTTTCCTATGCGGCACTTTATTTTCTGTACATTGCTCCACTGTTCGTTTATAATAGTTCCCAGGTAGCAATACTGTTTTACTCGCTCTATCTGCGTCCCATTAATGTATAGATGAGCCCCATTTATATTCTCCTTGCTGACAATCATTTGTTTGGTTTTGTGGGTATTAATGTTTAGTCCGTACTGTTGACTGTACTCGTTTATTCTGTTCATTAGCCTCTGAAGTCCCTCTAAACTATCTGCTATCACCATGGTGTCGTCGGCATATCTAACATTGTTTACTCTTTCACCATTTAGAAGGATGCCTTCTATTCCGTAAAGAGCCTCGTTAAAAAATTTTTCTGAGTACATATTAAATATCAACGGCGATAGAATACATCCCTGTCTAACTCCGCGTAGTATTTTTATGTGATCTGTTTCTTCTCCGTTAATTTTCATGTATGCGGTCTGATTCCAGTATAGTTCTGAAATTATTCTGAGGTCTTTGTCATCCAGGTCTGCTTCTTTTAAAATGTTCAAAGTTCAAATCTTCTTTTAAAAAATTCAAAGATTAACACACATCTTCAATACAATAGCCAAGAAATACAATATCATAATATCACCAGAAAAAACCAAATGTATGACAACATCTAAATACCCACTACGATGTAAATCGAAATTTATGGGAAAATAATAGCATAAAGGAGGAAGCAAGGTTTAGATATATAGGAATAGATAATAACTAGTTACGAAGAAGTTGAAGAAGAAGTACGACAACAAAGCTTAAAAGCAAGTAAAGCGGTGGGATCTCTTAATGACATAATCTGGAAGAACAAACACCTAAGACAAGACACAAAATCAAAAATCTATAAAGCAGCAATTAGACCTATATTATCATACACGGCAGAGATAAGACCTGACACATCTAAAACGAGATGGCTACAAGAAACAACAGAGATGAAAATACTTTGACAAATATCATTCAAAAGTCTTTTGGATAGAAAGAGCAGCAAAACAAACATAAGAAGAGCATGCAATATAGAAGATATAAATGGATGGGGAAAAAACGGAAACAGGAGTGGAAAGAACACATTAGTAGAATAGCAGAGAATAGAATAGTACGAATAGCACGAGATAAGTTACTAAATGGACGAAGAAGTATTGGTAGACCAAGAAAAAGATTGTGCAATAATTTAAACAATTTAGAAGGCTAATATAGAAGAATATCAGAGATGAAATCGACGAGGCTATGGAGAAAAGTACCCTGCGAGATGGAGACTGGAATGACAGGGAAAATTGGAGAAAACGGTTGAGTGAAAGAAGACAGTGAAAACTGTGGAAATCCTTAGTAGTAGTAGAAGGCTAATATTGAAGAGATATTATATCCAGACCAAGAGATCAGGGTACGAATATAAATGGCAAGGGCAGCGTTCTTAAAATTCAAGCAATTGTTCTGTGACAAAAATCTGAATACTGCGCTGAGACTGAGGCTTGTTGAATGTTACGTCTGGTCGCAACTATTGAACGGGGTAGAAACATGGACATTAAAAGCGCAAATAGTTAAGAAGCTTGAAGCCTTTGAATTTTGGATATACCGGAGAATGTTGAGAATTCCGTGGACTGCCAGGTTCACCAATGAGGAAGTGCTGAGAAGGATGGGTCCAGACAAAAACTTGTTGAGAACAATAACAGTACGCAAGACTGCATACCTTGGACACATACTGAGGAATGATAAGTATAGTCTTCTGCAGGTCATCATACAGGGTGGAGTCGATGGCAAAAAGGGAATAGGTAGAAAGAGGAAGTCATGGCTGCGAAATAATCGAGACTGGACAAACATGACTGTAGACGAATTATTCCACGTTGCAAAAGACAGAGAAACTTTTAAAAATGTGGTCGCCAACCTCCGTTAATGGAGACGGCATAGGAAGAAGAAGAATATTGAAGAAGAAACAGGCTTTAAAGGAAGAAGGAAGGAAGGCAAAAGACAGAAAAAAGGAAGGCAAAAGGAAGAAGGAAGGAAGGCAAAAGGAAGAAGAAGACGAAGAAGAAGCAGACTTACTTTACTTTATTTTATGTGTCGATAAATAATACCTATTTACATAAAACAAAAAAGGTTACTACCAGATGACAGTTTTTCCTTAGTCTTTAGATATTGAAGAATCTTCTGTTTATTTATTAAGACGGATTTTTCCTAAAAAATCCCCTTAATAAATATATTTGATCAGAAAACTTTTACTAAATTTACGTCTTTATGCTGTGGACTGGTAATCATTAAATAAATGTTGAAGATTCAACGTGTTACTTTCGCTAGATGTATCTATCAACCTCTCATTTTATATCAGCTAGGTACAGGTGTACAACGATATGGTAAATTATTTAAAAATCAATATCGTCATAGTTTTATTTGATATCGCTTCGTTACAACTATAATTAGAACATCCTGATTGACAGTAGAAATGTCAAATAGACCAGCTGTGTTAAAATTATTTCCTAAATTTATGTTTTGCACTAACTATTGTCAACAATTTTATCTCAAGAGAGTACCACCTTATTTTCTTATATTTTTGTAATATGACAAAAAAACCTTCAAACAATACCTTTTAAAGAGATAAGAAATTTCTTAACCCTTAAATGCCCGTGATATGAAAATAACCATAAATGCCCATGTGGGGTCTCCTAGGGACCCCACTAAAATTTTCAATTTAGTAACGTCATTTAGCACTGACTAAAAGGAAAACACGGTTAAAAATAATTTTAAGCATATTTGAATAATTTTTATTTATTTTTCATACAAAATTAACGGCTTTTCTAGAAACAAATTATTTTCAATTCAAACAAAATTAAAATTAAATAATAATATAAGCATATAACTTTTAGTTGCAATTTTTACAAACAATAGTTTTTTCTTCTTTTCTGTGCACCTGGCATATAAATTTTTTGCAAAAAGAGCAAACGGTATTCACTTTTCTGTCACAGTTTCGCGGACACTGGTAACAACGAGCACGTTTCTTAGCTGAATGGACGGATTTAGTTGCAACTTCGGTAGTTGGGTTTACCATTGGTATGCCACAATCTTTTAGAGCAGATTTTACATAGGCTTTATGTTTTATATATTTCGCTCTTTTTTCCATGTTGTTTCGAGCAAGCTCAGCCCCTAATTGTAACAGGAAAATACGTCTTCGTGAAAAATTATTTTTCTTCCAATCAGGATTTTTTTCAATGTATAAAATATAGGCATTTAGTGCACATATGTCTATAATATTCATAAAGAGCCTGAATGGCCAACGAGCAGTTCTTCTTTTACAGGAATATTCCCTAATCAGTTTGTCGGCATTATCAACACCACCCTTGGTATTATTATAGTCTAAAATCATCAAGGGTTTGTTTTGAGAGTCTTGACAAATTATATCACTATCGTGTTGACTTGAAAGAAGATGTACCATCCTGTGTATTTTAGGTATGTACGAAACCATAGCTAATTCTTTAGTAAAAGCAAATATTGACGACTCCGCAGGTGTTTTTGTCAAACTTAGATGTGGTGGTGTATCAGGTTTAATTTTTGCGGACGGTCCCAAGTAAAGTAAGGTTTTTAGATAAAAGATATTGAGCAAGAGGAACACTGGTAAAAAAGTTGTCAGTTGTAATTCCTCTCCAACTGCCATGATATGGTTCCACCAGATCTTTCACAACACGAAATCCCTGATTTTTCTCTATTCTACCACCTGGTAGTTTTCCAAGGTACACCTGAAGTTTTGATAAATAAGATGTTTTAACATCCGCGGCAGCCCAAATTTTTATCCCATAGCGGCAAGGTTTTGATTTTATATATTGTCTAAAAGGACACTTTCCTCTAAAACTCACTAACTGTTCGTCAACGGTTATATGTTCGTATGGTTCAAAGGCTTTGTCACAGTTAGAGACGAACATGTCCCAAATTACTCGTATCGCCGCTAACTTATCCTGTTCCTTCCGCTCCACCCTGGTCACTTTGTCATCAAACCTCAAGAAACTCGATAATTCTTCAAATCGGTTCCTAGCGAATGCGGCTGTAAAAAATGACCGGCGTATTGAGGTGTCTGTAGACCATATCTCTCGTGTCGATTCTTTCCCACACCTTAAAGCACCAGCTTTGATAAGTGCTCCTACAAAGCTATCCAGTTCATTGTTGGTAAGTACCGTCCACTCTTTTTTGTTATTCGGATGTTTTTCGTTCCACTCTTGATAACGCCTAACAGCTTCTTCATTAGTATGAAGGCATATGACATTCTTCATCTCTTCGGTCAAAAATAAATTAAAATAGTCTAAAAACGTGTTGGAATTTTTACTATAGTTTGTTAAGCCTGGATGTACATTTATAATATTTTTTTGTTGCCTCTTGGATCTCACGAAAGGTAGGCTATTCCACTGCATTCCAGATTTGGATGTATATGTTGGACCACTAACCTCACTAATATTATCGTCCACTTCGGTAGGTTCTGCATCTGATTCCTCGTCACTGTTGACTTCTAAATTGTCCTCAGTTTCCGAAACATTTTCCTCAAAAACATCTTGCTCTTCGCTATCTGATTCGTCGGTAATCTCATAGTCGCAATCGGAGTCTGATATCCCTTCTTCTATATTTCGGAAAATTTTTTCATGTTCTTGGTCGCTTATTGTCATTTTCATTCTCTTACGGTCCATTTTTCAATGTAAACTGACGAAAAATGTTAAAAATAATAAAAATATTCTGGTGCCTCTAAATGCCCAATCGGGGTCACAGCGAGACCCCACTTATCTAAATCTCTCTTACAGACCACTGCACCTCACGAATGTTCGTGGTATACTAACAGAAAACGTAGGAGACACGTCCACACAAATACCTGATTGCGCGGTTGCCAAATGTTTCAAATAAAGATATTATAGCCAAAAATGTATGTCTGGGGTCCCATAGTGACCCCGATTGGGCATTTAAGGGTTAAATTGAAGACAGTGTCGCAATAAAAAATTTCTTTCTTAGTAGACAGACCAATTCTTAGCATCTGTGTCATCATATGGTATGGTGTGTTCAATAATAAATTAAATAGTCTCTACGATTTACCTAAGCGACTATCTAGCGAAATGGACTTAAAATTTTTGGAAAATATATTGACAGTTTTACTTCATGACGAAAATGTAAATATATCTAGGAAGTACTTTCAGCACGATGGTGTCTCTTTACAGGCTTATCTTTAAGAACTTTAAATTATAATTTTGGTAATACATTGATCGGCCCAGGTAGGCCCCATAACTGGCCAAGACTCCCTGATTTTAATCCAGTAGATTATTATATAGCGGATCAATTAAAATCACTGTGTATTCTACCAAAATAAATACTTGTAGGCAGCTAATTAGAAGAATACAAGAAGTTGTCAGGAAAATAAAAAAAAACGAAATTTCGATAAACCAAAATGTTAAATTGTTGATTAATTAGTGAAATATTTGAATTACAATAAAAATGACCTGTTTTTTTTCAATTCTTTACTAAAGTAAGCCAAAAGAAAAAGCATTTACACAGTAGTGTATACAAATTTATTTTGATCTTAAACACCAAATCCCTTAAGATACATTATATCTTATAAAACACTGCATGTCTAATACATACTTTGCATTTTAACGTCATTTTTATTGTCAAATGAAAGGTGCTCTAGTGGAACCTTCCTTTTCCCCGAAATAGCTAATATCTACATGGAAAATTATTTTAAAACAACAACCCTGTCCTCATCAAATCTCAAACCCACTTGCTGGTTACGGAACATTGATGACACCTTTGTCATTTGGCCCAAGACACATTAGATTTTTTCTCTCCCACTTGAATCCTAGTATTTAGTTTACACTGGAAGTTGAGTCTAAAGCGTCTTTGTTATTTTTTAATGATGGTATTCAGAAATATATACCTCACAGGTTTTCTTATTCCGTTTACTGGAAAACCACCCATATAAACCGTTATCTCAATGCCCAGTCACATCACCAGCATGCCCAGGTGAATTCAGTTTTTTAGACTCTTGTTTCCCATTCCACAAGACTTACTGAAGACAATCAAAGATCATCCTAAATCAATTGAATAAGACAAACACTCTTACAAAACCGCTACCACAAAACTCAAATCAATAGAAGCATTTAAAAACATCTAAACCCCATCTATTTCAAAAAAAGCCTTGTCGCCTGATCAACCCAAAATTTTTCTACCTTTTATCAGAGGTGTCACTGACAATATCAGTAAAACTTTTAATCGTATTTACGAACATTCTATACCTGTAAAACATTAAAATCTAGAATTATCCGTGAAGTAATCGAAATTAAAAAGCTCCCTAATAGCTTAAATGGTAATGGTAAATGACTGGCGGCAACATGGCGACCGCTGCTTCAGCGATCCCCGCGCCAATCAATCCCATTCAGACCGTTTTCGAGAAACCGTTTTCGCGCATACTGAAGGTGTAAAAGCAGCTTCACAGGGAAAGACCGGTAGTCACTTGACACTGAAAAGTAAACAGATTGACACCTCAGTACCGTTTGACAATTCTCGTATTTCTGGAGTCACATGTGAGAGTAGTAGGCTTATTGAGACTCCGAACTCGAACGGAACCATATTACTCTTGATAATGGCTCCAAAATGGGTGGTAAAACATTGAGTATTAAATCCTCAATGCTGTTATTTCCAACAACCTAGTAATTTTCATTTTTCTGACCGCGGAAATTTTTTCAATGGTAAAGCAAAGTGTCTCAGAAATGGATCTGTTGACAACCCTGTTCCTCTAAAAAGATTGTAAGCAAAAAATTTACCATTAAAATATTTAACACCAGAAGCAGATTTTTCGCAACTTTTAATTTACTTTTTATTTAAAAGCATAATTTATTCTCCAATTCCGGCGAGATTTCTTCGGCAACATTTAATTACACAGTAAAGTTTTTGTGCTATTTCCTGGCACTGCAGCAGATTCATTCCCTACCTCATATTTCGCCCCGAAAGGCAGGTTTGCAGATTTTCTTATGGATTTAATGTAGTTATAAAAACAAGAAAGAAGATATTGAGGGTTGTAAAAAGGACAGACGTTTTATGGCACAGTAAAGTTTTCCATTATGGCACGGAAAGCAATGGGGTTTTATACATGAATGAAGCTTTGTGAAAATATTGGAGGGGACATTTAAGATTGAATAAAATTTGAATAAAATGAGCTGTATCCTAGTAGACTTGCTACTTTATATAAATTTTAAAGAACCATTGTTTGCTTTATGATTTTTTGTCACTGCTGGAATTTTATATATACAGGGTAGAAAAAAAACGCATATGATATACCCAATAAATTTGTAATTTTAATCTTTTATGAATATTGTTTGTTTTTTAATCTTCCAAATAGGTCTAATAGATCAAATTGTTATAAATATTACTATAACTTATCCAATGTTCAATGTCCAATGCTAGTTAAACGCCGGTGATTTCCGGTTGCTTTCGAACAAACACAATTTGAGCAAAATACATATCTTCTTTATGTGCCGTCTTCTACCAAAGGTTGGCGACCATCAAACGATAGGTTTCTCTGTTTTGTGCCGCATGTATTATGTTCGCAGCTTCTGGTATTTAAAACCATTCTCTCAAGTGTTTCAGCCAGGATTTCTTCTTTCTGTCCAAACCGCTTCTACCTTCAATCTTGCCTTCCACGATAAGCTGTAGCAGACTGTACTTATCATTACGGAACACATGCCCCAGGTATGATGCTTTCCTCCTTTTAACAGTTGTTAACAATTCCAAAATACATATAATGTCCATAAGTCAAACGATCAACTATATTTCAACTCTTTATCTATAAAGAGAGACGAAATTTTTAGACTTGATTACTAAAGTTGGGATTTTTATTATAAGAGATGCTTCAAATATGCGCATAAATATATTAAGTTATTCGCTTAAATATGTCATTCACTGCTTTTTTGGTGAGTTTTTGCTTACCACGAACAAATATGTCGTTTTATCCACAAGTTTGCATTTCTCTGCAATGCATGGTTCTGATAATTTAGATTCCAATACCTATTGTGCAAAATTTTCTTGTCAAAGGCTCAGTAGGTTAAAAACTCATTTAAAACTTAAGTAAATATTGGAATTACAGAATTTTTTATTTCTGACCAGACCTATCACACTGGAAAATAGAGAATGTTCTATGGTTATAAGTGTGAAAAAGATACAACCATATCAACACCCGCGGATGAACGAAGACTTGAGCAGAAAAAAAATTCTAGACTCTATTCCCTCGAGTTAAAAATATAACAAACAAAGAGGACAAAAACAATTTAATAATATTGTATTTATAATACGTGTTTTTTTATTAGCTATGTTTTTCCAACAAAGATGAATTACCCTCTTTCCATTATTTTGTTTGTTACTACCGTAATTTCACCAAATATTATTATTTTCATTAGTTTTTGTTACACTCGGCACCTTCGCCAAATATTAGATTCTTTGAAAAATAAGAGGTACTAGCCCAAACTCGGCCCCTATTCCTAAAGTGGACGCCTAGGTTGATATTATATGTACGGTGCAGTAGTTGCAACACTGTTAAAGGTGAAGTTCCTTATGAGACCAAAGCACGGCCGACCATTTCAGTCGCTGTAGTAACTTGTTTAAGGTGTAGTCCGTGAATAAGCTAAATCTTGGTTTGGAAAGTTTTGGCGCGCTGTTAGTTTGTGTTGCCGGAATTTAATATTATATTGGTAAGTACTTTAACCATTATATTATTTTAAAGAGGACATTACAAGCTACTGATTCATGGTCTAACATTTTGCGTTAGTTTATTTTTAAAATAAGAAATTTAATATTTAAATTTTGGTTAAGCGTTGCTTAATCCGGGCCCCCCAAAATTTCCTAATGTCGGCCCCTTTTTTGACTTGTAAAATTGAAATTGATAGATAATATTGTTGCAGATATCATACCGAAAACAAAGACATTGAGATCATGGTCCCCTTCGGACATGTAAAGAGCGATTGACGCTCTCCTAAAAAAAACAATGTGCTTAAAAAAAGCCAGTCAGTTGTATAATGTGCCAAGATCAACTCTGCAACGATTGGCCAAAGAAAAATATGGAAATCCTTTATATGCATTTCTGACAAAAGTTGATAGGCCACCTCTTTTTTACAAACAACAAAGAATGAACTAGTTAATTATTGGTTAGGCATGGAAGTATCATGCTTTGGCCTTACACGAACAGATTTACGAAGAATGGCTGTACAATTAGCTAAAAGAAATCACGTTCAGCACCCTTTCAAACATGAAATGGCAGGGCAAAAACGGGCAAGTTTTTTTTTAAACTCTACAATCAGAACGAAAACCAACTGGCACGTCCTTTACAAGAGCTTTAGGATTCAGTAAAGAAAATACCGATAGATTTTTCAATCGTCTGAAAGAGGTTTATGACAAAGAAAAATTTACCCCTGATAAAATTTTTAATGTAGATGAAAGTGGATATATATCGTACAGTCAAAAGTGGCTGCTAAAGTAATTGGTTTGCGTGAAAAAAGGCAAGTTGTTGCACTGACACCTGCTGAGCGTAGATCTCCCATTACAATCGTTGCCTGTATGAATGCAACTAAAATCTTCGTTCCCCTTTAGTAATTTTTCCAAGCAAGCATTTGAGCTATCAACTGAAAAAAGGAGCTCCACCGAGAACCATATTTGCGGCACATCCCTGTCCTTCTTATCTTAGACGGACATTTCAGTCACACCCAAAATATTGACTTAATCGATTTGGTCAGACAAAACTATGTTTCAATTCTATCGCTCCCACCCCATTCATCACACAAAATACAACCACTTGACAGGACATTCATGGGATCTCTAAAAGCCATGTACAGCGAAGAAATTCGACAATGTTTACGACATAGTAACCGGCCTGTTAGTGCTTATGATGTAATAGAGCTTTTTGGAAGAGCCTACATTAAATATCAATGGCTTCAGAGTCACTGGAATTTTTCTGATTAACCTAAATATATCCACAGAATCTAAATACATTATGGAGGCACGTAAGAATCAGCAGCTTGATCCAAATTCTACCATTTCTCAGGAACTAGACGAGCAGTGAGAATTAGATCCCAGTGAAACTGAATTGAATGGTGTTGAAGTTGATCTGGCTGTACCATCAACATCAATAGCATCTGATTTAGTTGTTCCGCCAAAGTCATCTGGATCCTGTCAAGCTAACCTGTCGTCCTCAGAGAAACAAAATTCTACCCAAAGCCAAACCTCAAAATGAACATGGAACACAGCAAAATTATTTCCATACAAGCCCATTTCATATCAACGCTATACCGAAAATTAAGAAAAGAGATTCTCCTAACAAATCGCAATTAGAAGAGGCGGCAACAATTAGAGAGGAGAAAGTAGCTAAGGCCAGTAAACAACCGACACTTGGTAAAAGTCGTGGTTCAAAATGTCTCTCGTTTCAAAGTAAAGAGAAAGCTAAGAATAATCATAAGTTTAAGGGAGAATCTAGCATTGGAGAAGACTCGGACAACACCGTATCCTCAGGTTCTTCTTAGTTAGAAATTCCACCAGGTGTGTCTTTCATCATAGCTGAAGAGGACTAGGAGTGTCTGTTTTGTTGTGTGAAATTTTCAAATGACTATAAAGGAGAGCGTTGGGTTGAATGCCTTATGTGTTTCATCTGTTCCATATAGTAAGATATATATTGAAAAAAATTTTATTTTTTTTTATCAAATTTGAATTTTTTAAAATTCAAAAACAAATGTAAGCCTGGGTTTAAGCAACTTCCTCTAGTTTATACAAACTTATTAGTCAAAATGATTTATTAATTAGTATTATGGTAAGTCCTCCAGTTACGGCTCCTATATATTTGTACAACTGGTCCAAACTTTTGAGAAGTGCAGAAGTTGCCATCGTTGGGTTACCACAGTACTTATATTACCTTTCAACGTTTCTAGAGATTTCCGAATGAAACAAAATCTAGCAATCAAAGTTAAAAGCTTTATTTACCTGACATACTTTCAAGCTTTGCAAGACCTTCATAAAAATAGCCAATAGCAAACCAAGTTTGTTAAAGTTATTTTGGTCAAAGATACAAAATCATTTAAAAATTAAATCTTTTAAACCAATATTAGAAAAGTCATAAATATAGAAAATTTATTTCTTATTAAAAAACTATATCTTAAAATAAAAACTAATTTTTTTAGACTAAGCAGATTTAAGAAATTTCTAGAAATATTTCAAAATTCATTTTGTAACATTTTTTCAAATCCAGTTTACCAAGGTAGTGTTAATTTTAAAATCTACTCCTTTACTTTCTCAAAATCTTTATTTTATTTTGTAAATAAAGAGATAAAAGAGATTTCAAGAGATGGCTCTACATAATAGATTATGAGACTAATAGTTACCGTACTCATTAACCAGTAACCGTGTTTAATTATTTGGGATACATTTCATAGCTTCTTGAAATTAAACCCTACTTAAATTTTAACGAAATGAAATACTCATAAATGTTTCTTTAATTCGTGCTCGTCCTACACATATCTGTTAAACCCTTTAATTTGGACAGTTATTAATTAGGGAGCTTTGCACAAGCGTTTATAATTTTATACCCCTTCACGCGATCATTTAAATGGTATTGAACGAGACTTGTAATGAATGTCCGTACATATATATTGAAAGTTTTATTTTTACAGCATAAATTTCCAAAGTCCAGGAAAATCTGTTTCTTTTTTTTTATAAAAAAGACTTAATAGGTTTTTTTGGAAAGTGCTAATATTTGTAGAAAAATTCGTTTGTATACATATTCGATTGATTTTTTGGTTGTTGAAGGTGGAATCTAACATAAATAAAAAAATAGTAATTAATAACAAAAATAATAAAATAAAAATGCTGCCTATAGTTTCTCACAAAATAGATGCAGGCAATAATACTTCCATTACTAAAACCAAATATATCACGAACTGATCCTGGTTCTTATAGGCAATTTTTTCTTACCAATACATTGTGCCAAATCTTAGATAAAATGTTGAATTATAGACCAAGATGGATTTGGAAAATAATAAATTAATAATCAATGAACAAAGCGGCTTTCACAGGAAGAGATCTACCATACATAATTTAATAGACCTGGAGTGTGAAATACATGAATCATTTACAATTGGACAGGAATATATTGGTGTTTTTTTCGACATAACAAAATCGTTCGACATGGCTTGGACATACGAGAATATGAACACACTTAATCATTGAGGTGTCAAAGGTAACATGCAGTACTTTATTTATAATTTTTTTTAACAAGAGACAGTTTAAAAGTAAGGTAAACGATACAGTATTCAGCACTAAAGACCAAACAAATGGAATACCTCAAGGATCTGTTATTATTTTAACATTATTCTTAGTAGCAATAAATAGAATTTTAGAGAACTTTCCAAAACGTATACGCTGATGATTTAGTTATATATTTAAGATGAAACAATATTCTTTCTATACAGAAAAACTTACAATGTGCATTAAATTACCTTGAAAACTGGTCGAAAGCTGTGAAATTGCAATTTTCTACAACCAAAACTAAATGTATTTTATTTTTAAAAAAACGGCAATCTACAAATCCAGATCTTCAGTTATATGAAAACAACTTAACTTATGTGAAACACTTAAAATTTTAAGGAATAGTATTTGATAAGAGACTATCTTGGAAATACCATATCATGCAAATTAAGCAAATGGGTCTCAATTTAATACAAACACTGTGCGAACGTTTCAAAACGTTCGAAAATATATAAATAAAAAAAGGACAAACCTTTCTTTCTGCAATAGGTGATAATAATATATAATTCTTTCTAAATTAAATAAGCTGAAGCAATTTTTTTAAAGAATCTAATATTTGACGAAAGTGCCGAAAATAACAAAAACACAAGAATGGAAATATAGAATTTGGCAAAAGTACCAAGTACTCTTTGTTTAGTTATATTTTTTATTTAAGGGAATAGTCACAGGGAGGAAGTCTAGAAACTTTTTTTCTGGTCAAATCTTCGTTCATCTGCCGGTGTTGATATGGTTGAATCTTTTTCATACTCGTTATATGATCCTATCTATCCATAGGACATTCCCTAATTTCTAGTGGGATAGGTCTTGCTAGAGATAAAAAATTCTGTAAATACAATAATTACGTAAGTTTTAAATAACTTTTTAACCTACTAAGCCTTTGACAAGGAGATTTTACACAGTAGGAATTGGAACCTAAATTGTCAGAACTATGCATTGCAGAAAAATGAAAACTTGTGAATAAAACGACAGATGTTCGTGGTCGTTGTATTGCAAATTAAATAAGTTGGTATTCTTAATGCAAATTTAATATATTTCGAATATATTCCTAATGTGTATGAAATATTTAAAGAAAACCCATAGTCTAAAAATTGTTCGGTTTATTACTAATAGTTTTTTTGCTCCAGAAATAGATAAAATATGCAAAAAACATTTTATTAGATTTTTTTGATTAAGCTGAATCTTTTACTGCATCTAGAAAATTTTAGATTATTTCAAGTATACCATATTTTTTAAGTTTATTTTGTAATATTTTATGTAAAACAGTATCAAGTGCCTTTGATAAATCTATAGATATACAAAGAGCGGATTTTGCATTATTAAGCGCTTTGTAGATGTTAGCTGTTAGAGCACAGATTGCATCTTTAGTGAATTTTCCTTTCTGAAACCCATACTGGCATTAGGACAGTATTTTCATTTTTTTGTAAGTTTTATCTAATTATAATTATTAGATTAAGAGATTAAGGTAATAGCCTTAAATATTTGACAATATTTTTTTTGCCAGATTTAAATAGCGGTTTAATAGTCCTAGGTTTTAATACATCCAAAAATACATTTGAACGTATCTTTTAATTCATTATCGTATCACTTTTGTCCTCTGACACAGAGAGGACAAAAATGATGTTTGAAACAGCAGAAATGAAAACACTTAAACAAATTGATGGTGAAACTCTGGAATCGAGCTAGAAGTACAGATATACTACCTAGATCCAAGATGCAGAATATCAAAATCTGGGTAAGAATTAGAGGAATGAAACGATGGTATAAGCCAAATTACAACAAATAAAGTAGTAAAGACGACAAAAGACAGTTTCACAATAGGAAGACAATCAGTGGGAAGACCACGAAAACACTGGAATGACAACTTATTGAAGGAACCTTAAAAACAGACAGAGTAATGTCTTTATTAAAAGAAGACGAAGAAGAGCAATTTATTTTCGTAATTCTTATGCTGTATGGTCAAGTTGATCATTAGTTGTCGAGTGTCTAGAGATAATCCAAAAAAGCCCTAAATTCATAAAATGTACTGTACTTTAAGTACTTGTTCTTGTATACTACTCATGTACTGGATCAAATATATCAATAAAAAATACATGAATGACAATAAAGACCAAATTAGAAATTATTGTATTGATTAACAATTAACAATTAAAAAAGCCAAAAAGAAGGCATCACAAAAAGAAGAAATATTTGCACATAAATACAAAACTACATGGCAGTCGACCGTTTAATATTAAATGTTTAAGTAAAAAATGTAAACATAAATTAACACAAAACTTTTCGTATTAAGTACAAACGGGCGATACATATTTCACCAAAAAGGCCTCTTTTTTTCTCCAAACGAGACACAAAACAGCAAAAAATAAAGTATTTCATTTCCTTCTACGCCAACATCCTCACTTCGTCTAATTTTTTTATAATCTCTTATGAAAAAACATAATATACAAAAGGGCCTCGCCTTTACGAAATAAGAAAAAACTTCATTCCATGGCAGCACCAGCCGCTTTTAGTATACTTAATGAGCCAGGGTTTACGATCCTCAATAAAGAGTCTCTGTTGGTCTTTTCTACTTTTTATATCTCTCAATTAGCACGGTAAAAAAGGAGTAAAAAGCTGCCGTTATTCATTGTAGGAAATGGCGTAATTGAGGAAAATGTCTGGAAACTATCTTTGGAAAACCGATAAATCAATCTTCGTTTTTATTACTCCAAATTTATTGCCGCGTTGGAAGTTTTTGGTTTTAAGTAAGAGTACATTTGTCGTAGATCTTATTTTTAACACTTTTTGTTTAAATCTATTGATGGAAAATGGCAAGAAAACTAGAAACTTTATAGTTTAGACTAACTGGGATTATCGAAAATCTGGATTAGCTACAAACTGGAGCAACACATTTTTGTCTTTGGTATCCATTTGTATTACATGGGTACTATATATAATTTATTTCTGTGGTGTTTACAAATGTTTTTTCTTAAACCTTTATAAGATTTCCAGAACCGCATCAGAACTCAACATGGTCGATGTGCAGATATGTTGCACAAATGGGGCAATCACCGTTATGCAGCTGCGACGAGGTCCACTTTCTCAAGCACATAACAGGGGAGTACCATCAGCGAGCCTACCAGGGTAGTTCACAAGACTTCCTGTTTGCGACGATCAAGTCGATTAACTAAACAACCTCGACGTTTGCCTATAAATTGGGCATGATTTAAGTGTTTTATATCGAGTCAATTTCACCGTTTATTCGTTTATTGTAATACTTATTCTAATATTGTCTTTGTGTTGAAATGCCATAGGTTAAATATATAAATATTTTTTAATGTTGTTTATAACTTTTATTTGGTATATATTTTAAAGAAACAGGTTACAAACATTTTAGAAAGATTCAATATCTGGGTCATGTAATGAGGGGCGAGAAGTACGTATTACTTAAATTAACTGTGCAAGGGAAGATACAAGGGAAGAGAAACCCAGGACGACGCAAAATATCCTGGCTAAGAAATTTGGGAAAGTGGTTCGGTTGCTCATTAGAATGCTCATTAGAATTATTCAGAAGCGCGGCCAATAAAATTAAGATAGCGATGATGATTTCCAACCTCCGATAGGAGAAGGAACCTGAAGAAGAAGAAAGAAACAGGAGAGGAGATGTAAAGAAAGGAGATGGTTGGTAAATAAACATAATTTATCTCCACTAACACTAACTGAAGCAATGGAGAAAAAACTTCGAGATGTGGCTATACAGGCGAATTCTAAGGATATCATGGACAGACAAGATAACCAACGAGACCGTATTACGAAGAGTGAGCAAAGAAAGAGAGGTGATGTATACCATTAAAAGGAGAAAGTTGGAATATCTCGGACATATAATGAGAAACAGCACTAAATACAGATTACTGAAGGTAATCCTACAGGGTAAAGTATTCGGAAAGCGAGGAATTGGGAGAAGGAGAATATCATGGTTGAAGAACCTGAGGAAATGGTTCTCCACAACAACAACGAATCTATTTAAAGCATCAGTCAATAAAATAATTATAGCCAGAATGATCGCCAATATTCGGAACGAATAGGCACTGAAAGAAGAAGAATACAAACCAGAAAACTGGAATACCTAGGCCACGTGATGAGGGGACTAAAATATGAAATTTTGATTCTCATAATACAGGGAAAGATTCAAGGAAGATCTGTTGGCCGAACTCATGGTTGAAGAATCTACGTGATTGGTATCAATGCAGATCGATTAATTTGTTTAAAGCAGCAAGTTCGAAAATAAAAATAGCTATTATGATTGCCAACCTCCGTAGGAAGACGGCACTGTAAGGAGAAGAAAAAAACAATTAACTATAACATGATTTTATTTTTCTTTCACTTATTTCTATTTCAGAATTATTTTTTCCGTCCTTAAAATATTTTTGAGGCCTCAAAACCAATTTAGCTTTACTTTTATTAACAGAATTTACTTTTTACCGAATTGACAAATTTAATACCATAAAATTACATCGACAAAAGTTATTTACCACTTACTTTACGGTGTATCTATATTATTGACACACATTTCAGTAAACCAATCAGCTTTTACCGTTTGTCAATGCTGACAAATATATTATAGGATAACAATAGACGAAAGTGACCAATTTGGGGAAAACTGCCACCCTTGTTTACTTAATCATAAAAGTTTTTTTGGTAATCAGGGGATGTTTACGATAAGGTTTCGTGTCAGGTCGTTTAAATATCGGAAGTAATAAAATCGATCCCACATATAATAATATAAAAAAGTTGTGTACTTAATAATATAATATTGCTGATTTTCTGTACTTATATTTTAGTTGTTATAGTTTTTTTTTCATAGTTTGATAAAACCTACAATTGTTTTTGTAGTAAATACTTATTCGTTGATAAGTCAATTATATTTAAACTCTTTATCTATAATGAGACACGATATTTTTGGATTTTAGTACTATAATTGGGATTTTTATCAAAGGAAATGCTTTAAATATGCGCATAATTATATTAAGGTAGTCGCTTAAATGTCAAATAGACGCATTTCTTTTACCATTAATGCACCCCTCTTTTGGTTAATTTTTGTGTACTAAAAATTATAAAATTATTAATATTAATAGAAGTTTTGTAATAATATATAATAAATATACTACTCTCCAAAATTAACGCACCACCTAAAATGGACCATGATTTTAAAACTATATTTCTTCTGAACCCCTAATTGGATTTCCATGATTTATTTTTCACATTGTAGGTATATTTCTAGTTAATGACAGTATTAATGTTTTTTAAGAAATGTCAACGTTTTACTTATATACGGGGTGTAAAAATAAAGTTGTATTTTTTCATCTAATTTTGCAACACCCGGTGGAATGTATTAGAAACAAACGCTACATGTTATGAATATTTTAAGATGCTCTTTAAGAAGTATAAAGGTATGCATTTTGCTCCACTTTGACCTTTGACACCTGACGTCACAAGCCCCATCCGCGCTCCGGTCACGCCCCGTAATGACCTCATAGTTTGAACGCTAGCCGGCACGGCCAGTAATAATTGGTTATTTTTAATATGAATTAATTTACATACTATTTTTGTATTTCAACTATTTTTATTATCTACTATCTATAAGACAATTTTAATCCAAATTATTAAATTATTATTAAATAAAAAATTATATCGTATGTAGGACTCGAACCCGCGACCCATACGTTGATGACTAGACGCCCAGACTACTAGGCCAATCGGTCATTAAAAGTAGGTAGGCGTCAATAGGTAAAAAAAAAAACAAAGTCAAAGGTCTTGGTTAGAACAGGATATACGTGGGGAGGAGGTAACGAATACAAAAAAAACATGGCGACGTAGTGTCAAAACGGCGCTTTTCGATGTGACAACGGCCGATGGGTCGCGTCCCGATGTGACGGTGCATCGTTAAAAGATTTTGGTAAACAAATCATTACGATACGTTTATTATCAAAAAAGAAAAGTATGTTCAAAGTTCAAAGAAAAGTATTATTGTTTTCTGGGAGGTGTCAACATTTCACCTAAGTACGGGGTGTAAAAATAAATTCGATTTTTCATCTTATTTTGCAACACCCTGTGGAATTTCCTTAAAGCAAATACTACATCTTAATCTTAATAATTAAAAAAAGTTTAATTTTCGTAAAAAAATCATCGATATCTTTATTATCAAAAAATAAAAATACGTTCAAAATGTAACGTGACTTTATTGAATTGTAAAAATTCAACATTTAATTTCAAGAAATCTGAGCCAAGATGAATGTGTTCAGGCAATTACTTTAGCTGATGTAGGCTTAAGTTATCGTGAAATAGGCTTGAGGTTAGGGGTATTTCTTATTACAATATCACGAGTTATTTAACGTTTTCGAGAAACAAACGACCATACGAAACGGCGTGGATAAGGAAGAGAAAAAAAAATCGGTTGCCTGTAAAGTCGGTTTTACGGGCGAAGATTTTACGTGACAACGTCTTTTTCTTGGTAGAATATTTATTGATATGAATATTATTAAATTGCACAATAGGAACAAGGAATTGCCGCTATAAACTCAGTTTCTCAACTTTTGTGTCAATCTAACAATTAATCAATCAATCATAGTTTACGATAATGAAATATTAGTGTACAATTATTTACCTTTATTGTTGTAGTTGTTGTAAATGACGAATCTACTCACGAATTGAAGACAAATCTCACGATCTCACGATTAAGGTCTTACATCTTACGATTTTTAAATTTTTTTTAAATTTCAAGTGTTTCTAATAAAATGCATGGGAGGAAATCAGCTTTTTTTAGATTGTCACCTTGAAATATCCATAAATTGACTGTATTTTTGTATCAAAGTGGGCTACTCCAATTAACTCAATTAATATACACAAAATAATATAAACAAAGCTTAAAAGGTTCTTTATGCTTTGAAAGTGGTTTATAAACAACTGAATTGTAATGTATATTTTACCGCCTTTAATAAATATGAAGTATAGACTAAATTTTGTGTAAAGAACAAACATTCAACAGACCTAATAGTAAAAACATATTGATTTAAGTGTGAATTTGAGATAATGTGCTGACAAAATGTTAAATCCTAAGAAAACAAAATTATGTTTTTATGTATATTCATTATACTTAATACTCTTGGGTAAAATACCTCATATCATATATGTCTTTAGACACAGTTAATAATTTTCATTGAAGTTTAAACTATAAAGAATGTTTACAATCATTGCTCAATATTAAATGGATAAATCCATAGCAATATTATAAAAGAATATAGGTCCCTAGGTAATTTCCTAAAATTATATCTGATACTGGTGGTTCCCCCTAAAATAGGACACTGTAAGCACTCCACATTTTCACTACAGACACAGCTGACGATACTTTCAACGATTTTCAACTTTAGCTATTCAACGCGCCTAATTCTCTAGTGCCGCGCGCAGCGGACCGATCATGTTTGAGTGGGAGAGAGACGCAAGGCATTCGCCGGTCCGGCGGGCCTCTCTCTCGTTCGGTGACTCACTGTAACAGACGTGAGCGGGCGTTACACTTTTTCTTAAATGACTCCGAGCCACAACCTAATTTAAGACGTTGTCACGTCAAAACTTACAACACCACGACAAGATCAGTTTATCAGACTTTATGCTATAAGACTACGTTTTCTCACAATGAAACATTTAAAAATACAAGTGACAAATGTTTATAATATTCAAATTAGTAGAAACACTATATAAAGACGTCTCGCTGAACAAGATCTGCAAATAAGGATACCAGTCAGAGCTTTGAACGTAAATCATTGTAGAAGTAGATTACAATTTGCCAGAGAGCACCTTGACTGAATTGTTGATGACTGGAAATACGTGTTGTTCACTGATGAATCGTGGTATTGCTTATATAGCTCAGTGTGAGAGTTAATCGACGGCCAAGAGAACGCCATGCACAGTGTAATATACGACCTATTACTTTATTCAATGGTGGATCTGTAATGGTTTGGGGAGGAATATCTCTTACAGCGCAAACGGACCTTGTTGCTTTACGAAGAGATTTCTTAACAGGTGAAAGGTATATTAGAGATTTTGTCTAACCATGTAGTTCCATTTTCTTCTTACATAGGAAATAATTTTCTTTTAATGAGAATTTGTGTCTTCTGTCTCTCTTGTCGACATAGAAGTTATTGTGAGAGAATTTTGGGATGCAATTGATCAAGACCACATACGCTGTTTAAGTTTAAGTATGCCTCGCCGCTGTGAAGAAGTAATTAGATTTAGAGGTGGAAATACTCGTTATTAAGCGTTTTTGGTAAAGGGCAATTGTTAAAGAATATTTAGGTTATATTTTCTTAGGCCTTATTTGTATTAAATGTCAATAAAGTTTATGTAAGTAATGTTTTCTTTGCTTTAAATGTTGATAAAAACTTGTTACATTTAAAGTTCTGTATAATCTTTGATAATAGAGATATTGAAATAATTTTTTCACAAAAATCTTAAAAAAGAACAAATTTATCTTAAAATAGTAATAAAACGTTTGTTTCTAATAAATTTCACAGGGTGTTGCAAAAAACGATGAAAAAACACAACTTTATTTTTACACCCCGTATATGAGTAAAACGTTGATATTTTTCAGGAAACATTAATACATTGATTTACTATGAATAGACCTATAATATGAAAAAAACATCATCAAAATCTAATCATTCGTTCAGAAGAAAAATAGCTTCAAACTTTTGGTATATTTAAGGTGGTGCGTTAATTTTGGGCATGAGTGTATAATAAAAAATAAAAAGTCAGCAGGAGAAGATCTGAAACTTACGTTACTTAACGTACGAAATATAGCTGATAGATAAAAAATACAATAGAACTAGAATAAAATAAAACATTTTTAATTACCTAATAACTCAAACTTAATTTCATTTGACATCAAAAACCTTTTTTCTAGTACTTTTCCTACAGAAACTTTTGTTCTTGTAAAAGATCTTTTAGATTTTAATATTACAAATCAAATCATTACGTCCGAAATTTTACATCTTTTTGAAATTTGCATGAGCCAGGACTACTTTGAATTTAATAATTGAACCAGGATTTTGGAAGAGTAAGGCGAACTCGCAAATTGGACGTTTCAAAAACAGTCTTATCTTTCTCACAAACCTTTAAAGAATGTTTGTGTATATTATAAAAGCATGTTTCGCCCTTCACATTCCTAAATTGTGTAAAAAATAATATAGGTACCAGTCTATTCAAGTCAGAAAGTGAACTACGTAATCGTCTAGAAGAATAAGGGCGAACCCACAGGCTTTCGTTGCATTTTACTTTAAGGTTCTTCTCTTTAATCTTCCTTTCTTTCTTCTCTGTAACCGTATCAACGCGCCCGTGTTTCTCTAGTTGATGAGAGATAGTCTTAGATATATGCGTTTTTCTTGGATTTTTGGGTACCATAATGTGTTTGTTATAGTTTTAATTATTCGTATTTTAAGAAAAAACCGAAGTTACATTAACCTAAAAGTTGTTTTGTTTTGTTTTGATTTATTTTTAAAATGAACGCCGAGAAAACGACAAGGCGGAAGCATAAGAAAACGGAACAATGGCTTGTTAACGTGTGTAGAACCAAACAAAACTGTGGTGAAGCGTACGTTTCAAGGAATATAAAGAAATCTGTATCTGCGCGCACAATCAGACTGACATGTAAGTGTCGTAAAATGTGTTTTGAAAAGTTGGGCATCAACAATATCAATATGATTTTCAATAACTTTTGGCAAATCGGCAACTACGATAATCAAAACCAATACCTTTTAAAAGTGGTAAGTTGGAATGATTGTTTAAAGTCTTTAGTTACTGACACAGCTAGTAGAAAGCTTCGGACCATAGAATATAGTATTTCAATAAATGGAGAAAGAAAATGTATTTGTCGTCAGGCTTTTATTAGCATCCATGACATAAGCGAAAAAAGAGTTCACGTTGTTTTAGACCAAGGAAAATTTGGGGGGCGTTGAGGAACAGCGGCCGCCCCCCTAAAGTAACTCATTGCTTCTTTGCTTCTAACAACTTCTAACAATCCGAAAATATAAACGAAATGCACAAAATGCATTTTGGTTATGCACCGTGCAATTTTTTATTTATCACTCAGTCAGTTATCTCAGTGTATATTTATTTACTTGTGGCATGTTTGAAATTTCTCGACTACTTGCTTGGATATTCCGCCACTCTGAAATATTGATTTTGCTAACTTAAAAAATATTTAAAAGTTTATTATTTAAAATTATCAAAGCGGTGGCTACAGCATATTTATTTTTACAGAATATACCCACAGTATGTCGGATCCAAAGAAAAAGTGCAGACAATACAATGTCGAATATTTGAAGTATGGTTTTATTCAGTCGCCTTCTCATAAGGCATTACCAATGTGTTTAATTTACCATAGAGTTTTCTCAAATGAAGCCATGAAACCTTCACGATTACAAGAACATTTGACCAAAATACATCCCGACAGAAAAGACAGAAATTTATCATATTTTGAAATGCTCAAAAAACAACATTTCAAACGTCCAACTTTAGCTAGTATCTTTTCAGCAGTATCAAAGCAAGACGATGATGGGCTACGTGCTTCTTATAACATTTCCTTACTTATAGCTAAATCAGGAAAACCCCATACTATTGGCGAAGAATTAATACTGCCAGCTGTAAGTGAAGTTTTGCGGACTGTACTGCACCAGCCGGCATCTGATATTATTAAAAAAATTCCATTAAGCAATAATACGGTACAGAGACGAATTGACGAAATGTCTGAGGATGTGGAGCGTTTTCTAACTAATTATTTAAAGACTACTGAGTTTTCTTTACAGCTTGATGAATCAACTCTGCCAAACAATGAGTCTTTACTTCTTGCGTACGTTCGTTTCATAAAAAGTAAAAAAATCTGTCAAGAACTGTTACTTGTAAGAACACTGGAAACAGATACTAAAGACAAATCGATATTTGATGTTCTGGAACACTATTTTACAGATAAAGGTATACCTCTGGAAAATGTCATAACTGTTGCTACAGATGGTGCTCCGGCAATTGTTGGACGACACCGCGGACTGATAGCATATTTGAAAAAAACGGTACCAAATATACTCGCCGTGCATTGTGTAATTCACAGACAGCATTTAGTTGCAAAAAATCTTAGTGATCGCCTTCATTGTTCACTACAATATGTAATTACTGCAGTTAACAAAATCAAAAGCAGTGCTCTCAAGATTGTTTAGAAAACTGTGTGATGAAAACGACTCGAATTTTAATCCTTTATTGTTGCACACAGAAGTTCGATGGCTTTCGAAGGGTACCTCTCTAAAAAGATTTTATGATCTCTTTGACTCAGTTTTAGAGTTTTTTGAAAGCAAAGATGATTCTTTGAGAGACAATTTATTAAAATTTAAGAGCGATATTGCTTATTTAACTAATTTATACGATAAATTTAATGAAACAAACCTACAGCTACAAGGTGATAATTTGAATTTGATCAAAGCAAAAGGAACTATTTCCTCGTTCGTGTCAAAACTTAATTTGTATAGGCAAAATTTGGGTCGGAGACAATTTCATCAGTTTCAAAATCTTTCCTCTGTAAAGACAAATGATGAAGACATTCTGGTATATTGCCAGCACTTGGAAGCACTTCAAGAAGATTTTAGAAATAGATTTCAGGATATCCTTGGTCTGATTATTCCAGATTGGGTGCTAGAACCGTTCTCAAGTTTAGAAACTGCAGAATTATCACTACAGGAGGAATTGATAGAATTGTCAACAAATGAAGAGTTAAAAGTGAAATTTAAAAATGGATATCAAGAATTTTGGCTGCAATGTCAAATTTCAGTATTATATCCAGCTTTATCATCAGCATCAAAGAAGTTTTTCATTGCCTATTCTTCATTGTATTTAGCCGAAAAAAGATTTAGCATAGTCAGCAATTTATTAACAAAGAAGAGAAATAGACTGTTCATAGTGGAGCGCGGTGATTTAAGATTGCTGATGACAAGTATGGAACCAAATATTGACAGATTACTATTATTACATCAAGCTCAGCCTTTTCATTAAAAATGTTATATTATTATTATATTGTTTTTTATGATATGTATTTAAGTTAAAGTTTGATCAATACGTGACTACTGTATTTTTGAATAAAACATTTTTTTTTTAATTTGTTGTTGCTTGGGTTAGTTAAGGGGCCGTCGAATCATATTTAAGGTAGCCTTTGACCCAAAAAAGGTAAAACAATTGTGAGTGAAAGTGCGTTACTAATTTTAAGAATGGAAGAGATTTTTAACGGGGGTGTTAAGTATTTTGTTTTTGGAAAAATGGGCGGTAGGCCGAAAAAAGTTGGGAACCACTGTTTTAGACAAGCAGATCACCACAGGAACTGTGCTGGGTGATTACAGAGGGAAGCTAAGTCTATGAAATAAAATGGTTGAATATAGAAAGCAGTTGGTCAAAGATCACATTTATTCACTTGTTACCGTTTTCAGTCACTATAGAAGAGCCAAAAGTCCTTTTCGAAAATATATGCCACCTGGTTCGTCAATTACTGGAGTATATGTAGCTTATATGGAATAGCTAAGAAACACATATGCTGAAGAACAGCCTGTGATAGAGTCCTACTATCGAAGTATCTTTGTCAACGAATTCAACATAGGGGTTCAGCCTCATTCTGTTGATGTTTTTAATACCCGCTCTAAGATTAAAGTTAAACTTGATGGGTTAAAGACTAGCAACTCGAATTTTCCCAGAATAACCGAATTGGATACTAAACTGAAGGTTCATTTAGCAAAGCAGAAAGCTGCTCAGAATATGATGAAAAGCTACGAAAGCAACCAGGATGAAAAAACTGAAGTTGTATGTCTTATTTACAACAATCATTACCCACGCAAACTTACCTGCAACGTAAAATACTACAAAATAAAAATGTGGACTTACAATTTAGGAATCCATAACCTTAAAACAGGAGCAGCCATAATGTATGTATGGGATGAAACTATCGCTAGAGAACTAAGATGTTTACCTTTTTGTCTTATATATAAATTAAATTCTTAGAATATAATTAAAAATAAAATAAAATAAAATTAAAAATAACAAAAACATAAAAAAGAAAGGTATAACACCACACTTTTAGAACAAACAACAACTTAGTCAATAACATGGTTTTTAACATTTTAATGTTAAGAACATTAAAAGCCAAAAGAAAATATGCAAACTTAAATGTGGCGACTGTACAAAAACTTACATCGGTCAAACTGGTAGAACTTTTATCAAACGTATAGCTGAACATAAAAGGGCTTTTAATAATAGAAAAACAGACTCTACGTACGCACGTCACCTTCTAGACCACAACCATTCTTTTAATGACGAGTTTCAAGTTCTTCACATTCAAAATAAAGGCCCTAAGCTAATAGGGTAATAGCGAACAGCGGGTGATTGCGAACATCACAGAATACATGCGTACGTTATCTGTATCATTCCGTTGTAAACTTCATTTCGTGCTTCCTACTAGTCTGTACGTGGTGGCATAGATACACAGTTGCCCCGTATTTGTGGAATTTTTTACAGCGATTTATTTGTTTTTGGTGCTTGCACTACAATTTTAGCAATTCAGAAAATAAGGTATGTACCTAAACACTTGATGGTTTCATTTAAATTGTAAGAGTTAGTTAACTTACTATTATTTAACCTATAAAATTGTCCTATTACGGAGAAGTTAAATGCTTTTATATTATGATTGTTTCTTTTCTTCATATTCATTTCCAAATGGGGTAATCACGAACAGATGTTCGCGATTACCCGCCAAGTGTTCGCGTTTACTCTTTTAATAATTTGGCTTAGATTCTTTACATTTTTGCTTTTCTTTTGCTTATTTAACAATTTGTATCTTTTTCAGATGGCTTTTAAACGGAAACGAAGTACCAACAAATTTTCATGGACTGATGATCAAATGAAAGCTGCTCTAAACGCAATTGAAGAAAGACGTTATGGCCTAAGGGAAGCTGCACGCCAATTTAATATACCTGTTACAACATTACAAAACAGAGTCTCTAGAGGCTTTTACAAAGGCAGGCTGGGTGCAAACACTCTCTTTTCAAATGAACAGGAAGAAGAATTGAGTCGTCATTTACTAACGTTATCTAAAATATTTTATGGATTAACCCCAATTCAGTTGCGAAAAAACAAGAAGCAGGTAAAGACTGGTTATATGGATTCATGTCAAGGCATCCTGAGTTAAGTTTCCGTAAACCTGAAGCAACAAGTCTTAATCGCATTCAAGGTTTCAATAAGGATCAAGTCTCAAGGTTTTATGACAAAAGCTGTTCGAGATGAATACAAGTTTCCACCTACTCGAATATTTAATGTCGATGAGGTTGGCATTACAAACGTAAATAGGCCTACTCGGATCATTGGACCTAGAGGCCAAAAACAAGTTGGAGCCGTTACAAGTGGAGAAAGAGGCAAGAACGTTACGGTATGCTGTTGTATGAGTGCCAGCGGATCTTTTACATCTCCACTATTCATTTATCCAAGACTGAGAAGAAATCCTGCTTTAGAAAAGGATGGGCCTCCAGGTTCTTTGTAATCCTGTTCAAAAAGCGGTTGGATGAACGAAGAAGTGTTCCTGTTTTGGATTCAACATTTTGCGAAAACCAATAAACCTACAAGAGATGATCCCATTTTACTGGTGCTGGACAATCACTCCAGTCATTGCTCTATTGCAATTTATAATTTTTGCAAAGAAAATGGTATCATTATGCTGTCAATACCTCCACATACCTCGCATCGTCTGCAACCACTAGACGTTAGCTTTTTCTCATCATTGAAGCGAGCATATGACGTTGAATATGATTCGTTTTTAAAATCTCAACCCTATGAGAAAATTGAAATGTGCCATATAAGCACTTTATTCACAAAGGCGTATACTAAAGTTGCAAGCATAGACAAAGCTGCAAACGGTTTTGAGAAGACCGGAATTTTACATTCAACCGAAATACATTTAATGAAGAAGACTTTTACAGTTCAAACGATAATCAAACTCAACAAAATAATAGCCAAGAAGGTCTTTCACAAACTATTCAAGAAGATTTACTGGAACCCCAACCAGGCCCTTCCAAAGAAATCCAGATATGTGAAAATACCGAAAATGTTTCATTCAGCGATATCTTGCCTTTACCGAAAGAAAAACAAAAGATATCTGTTCCGAAGAAGGGTGGAAGAAAAAAACAAAGATCCGAAATATTAACCTCAACGCCTTTGAAATTAGAACTCGAACAAAAGGAGCTTTGAAGGAAACAAAAAATGGAAAAAGAAATTGAAAAACAAAAATTTTTAAAAAAGAAAAATATGTAAAACTGCAAAGAGAAAAGTACTACAATCTTCAAGCGAAGAGGAAGATTCAACATCATATAAAGATGATGAATCTGATGACTGATGACAATGACGATATTAATACCGACGATTGTAATGAAGGAGAATCTTGTTTAATTTGTGGTGAGTTTGGGAAAAGCGAACTTTGGTTCCGTTGCATTATTATGTGGTGGATGGGTGCATAAATTATGCAGCGGCTCGGACACACCGGACAACTATAAATGTGATTTTTGTTAATAGGTAATACTGTTCGCCATTACCTTTCTCATGTTTATTATTACCCGACATTTCGGGTAACAGCGAACATTTCGTGAAAATTTTTAATTGAGTTTTTTTATTATTAAAATTTTTATTTTTGATTATCCAATAACAAAAATTAATAGCTGTATTACTGTTAGCCACTCTGTAGTGGTTTCCGAGTTTTCAACATTTTTATATTTCAAATAAACAATTATTTTCCTTGAGTGTTCGTAATTACCCGTCGTTTCCCTATTATTAGAATCTATAGAAATGAGCAGATTAAAAAATACAGATATAATTTTGAATGTCCAACTTAAGACAGACGGTTCTCATCTACTCAATTTGTTAAGTTAAAGACTATAACTAGAGTGTAAATGCATACCAAAAATAGATCACTTAAGAAAGGGACTTTGGCCGAAATAGATGTAATGATAATAATTTAAAATAAATTTTGTGGAAGTGTTGAAAATAAAAGTTTTCAGTGTTTTATTGCTAGAAAAACTTATTTAGTTAATAGTTTATTTTGTTACCCATGATATGTTATTTAAGTATATTTGTGTTATTATTATTAAGTTAATTTACTATGTATAATAAACAATAAGTTATTTGCCTGTATCTTAAGATTTTTACATTTTTTAATAAAAGTCGTTGCCTACATTGGCGCCTTTTTTCAATTTTTGTTGCCTATAAATCCAAGCTCTGATAATAACCGTACAGAAATGTAAGTTTTAACTCAGATATAAAATAATTGACAAGGAGAACTTTAGAATAATTTTGAAATATTTGTCACTTGAGCATGACATTACGCTGTGGATTATTAGGTGTGTCACAAAAACTGTGTCAGGAATAATTTTTCAACGCAGTAACACCTCAGCACACTGTATTGTTTTCACAGCAACGTTTTATTAAAGTGTGTTTGGTCTAATGGGCATAGTTTGATCCAAATAACATAGTTCCAGGCTGTGTCACAATAACCAAAGCTTAGCTTGTATAGGAAAAATTTAATACAAAATAAAAGATAGAAAGAACAGGAAAAAGGTAGTTTTATAGTCTTAAAATTTAAACATTCTAAAAACTTAGCACTAAAAGTAAATATTTTATAAATAGCATGTCTCAAACATATAAATATCTAAATTTTGGAAAACTTTACCTAATAACTATGTGATACCGAAACTTATGCATTTTGCTTGCTTAAATTAAAATCAATTAAATTTTTATCAAGATTTTTTATCACTTAAATATTTTCCTAATTTTCAGGTTACCTGAATAAGTGAAAAGTAGAAAAAAGCAAGGAAGAAGTATCATCTTGAAGCGCCAGTAGTTCACAACCACAAAGAATGTATCAAGAACTAATCACATCTTATCACCCACTCGACACCCAAAAATATCCTCGATCGACCAATCTCATCCGACAAAATAACGTCGTCGTCGTCCTTGTCAAACTTGCCGGAACATTTGCGTGAACTTCTACCGGAACATTTTTCACGATCGTGCAGCGAGACGCTCGACACCGCGACGTTACGATAACTGCGATCCAGTCGGTCAAACGGCGCCTTTGACATGCGCGCCATCTATTATCACAGTTTGCTTGATGTAGGACTCTTGATTTGGGTTAACTTTTACCTTCGAACGGGTTATATTGGGCTCTATTAACAAAAATTGCTGCCTCGTTTCTAAAATATGCATAAATAACAAATATTGTACAAGATAGGTAAAAAATAACATAAGAAAAAATATATGTCGCAGAAATGGATAAATTAGATCAACAAAACTTAAATTTACAATTTATTCCTTTTTAATGTTTAGTTTTATTAACAACCATCAATATGGGCCGTTCCAGAATAAGATAAATTAGTGAAATTAGGTATTAACAATACGAATTTAGAAGTACTGCCATAAGTATACCGTATTTGAGCTGTTTTGGCTAGACAGTCGATAGTCAGTGGTCCCGTCCATTGAACAGTATAAGGAGAACAAAGATAAATTGCTGTAAAAAGTAATTTCTAAATTAAAATAAAAAATTCTTTTATAATTTTTTACAGTATTAATAAGAACTTATTTACAGAAACCTCTTTTAACTCGGCGTCACCCAGGTGGGGTCTAATGGTACCCCCTACACACTTAGAACTAGCATAATTCTATGATTAATACACGTATGTTTTATTGGTTGCCCATAGCTTCATAAAACATGTTGCCGTTGGGTATTCTGAACCGATTTCAGTTGTAAGTTGATCGTCAAAGTGAGTACAGTGTTCTGCAATCCGAGTAGACCCTACGTGGGTGACGAAGTCAAAATTTTAATTCGCAAGGTAACTAAGACAATTTTAATTTGTGGCGTTATTTGTTGTACATATAAACTTTTTTCTTTAGAATGAATTACGAAAAAAAAAACAAGCCAATTTTATAAAAACTTAAAATTAACAAAACCAAAAAAGAATGGCTTATTTCTGCTTTTCAGCTACGCGTGGTGTCGTTGTCGCTAGTGTTCGATGCATGCGCCCTGTGGTCCGTGCAGGGACGGCTCTTGCACTGTTGACTGCTGAACACAAAGTATTGACAATTTGGCAGAAACTCAAAGATGGTAAGTACGAAATTATGGACTCCGACGATGAAAAAAAATATCCTTATTATTTAGGTAGGGATTCCAAAACAAAATGGAGAAAACACCATAGTAATAAAGCAGTTAGAACGAGGGGAGAGAACATAATTTCGAACTAAGCAGGATTCAAACCATATGCTAAAAACGCTAAGACTCGTTTAGATTGCTGGCCTCTTTTTTTATGAAGAAATGCTTAAAGGTATCACGGTCTGCACCAATGTAAAGCATATTGTAGCAAGACCAATATTGTCGAAATAAAGTCATTATTTGGCCCCCTCTACGTAGCGGGTGTATATAGAAATGGTCATCGTAATCTAAAAGATCTTTGGCGAACAAATGGTACAGGAATCGATATCGTTCAGTGATGGCACTCAATAGATTTACATTTTTATTACAGTGCTTACGTTTCGATAATGTAGACAATCGACAAGAAAAGCAACAGTCTGATAAATAGGCTCCTATTAGGGCAGTTTTTGAAAAATTTGTCGCAAATTGTCAACAAGCTTACTCACCAGGCCAGTACTTGACTATTGACGAGAGGTTAGAGTCTTTTCGTGTTCGTTGCTCATTCCGGCAGTATATTCCCAACAAGCTCGCGAAATACGGAATAAAAATTTAGGCCCTAATAGACTCCTGTACTTTTTATGTTTTTAATATGGAAATTTATGCAGGGACCCAGCCAGATGGGCCGTACCAAATAAGCAATAAACCAGACTAAATAAAATAAAGGACTGATAGCACCAATTTCTGGTAAAAATCGAAATATCACTTTTGATAATTCGTATACCTCTTACGAACTTGTGAAAATTTGGCGTGAACGACATAGTTTAACTTCAGTAGGAACTCTGAGGAAAAAAAGGCGAGAGATTTCCCCAGAATTTATACAGATTAAGAACAGATAACCACAGTCCTCGGTATGTGGATTTTGAGGAACATATAACTATGGTATCCTTTGTACCAAAAAAAAAGGAAAAACGTGATTTTATTATCATCACTTCATCGCGATGATAAAATAGATAAATCTACCAGTGAGAAACTTTTACTAGAAATAATAAGTTTCTATAACTTTACAAAATGAGAGGTTGATACGGTGGATGAGTTGACAGGAAGTTACAGTGTAGCTCGTAATTGACTAGAAGGTGGCCACTAAGAATATTTTTTTCACTAATGGACACAGCTGGAATCAACAGCCAGGTAATTTATGGAACAAACACTAGTGACTATTCAAAAAAACGTCGTTTATTCCTGGAAGATCTGGGATTTGCATTAGTTACGCTAATTATGAAAGAACGAAAAAATAATCCAAAACTTACAAAACATTTACGATCCAAAATAGTTCAAGTTTTGCGAGAAAGTGAACAAGCTCCACCGAAAAAGCAACGTACGGGACTTGGACGACGGTGTCAAAAGTGTTCCAGAAAAACTGGCCGGAAAACTAAACAAATGTGCGATCAATGCCAAAATTTTTGACGAATGTATCCAGTTCCGGGACTCCTAACTTTTTTCAAGCTTGGATATCCAATGTCTGGCTTTTTTATATTTTTATTTGAACCTTCTGAAAAAACTTTTTTGGAAAATCTCTTATTTTGAATCATTATCTTTTGTTTGTGAATTTTTTATGTATCTAGTGTTTTTTGTTTGTGGGAATTTTATTATTTTGTAAATTTTACCTAATATGCGGTCAAATTTAATCCAGTGGTGAAAACTGCTGTTATTTATGAAAACTTAGATAGTCAAATAAGATATTTAAAAAAATAAATTCGTGTTCGAAATGTTTGTTGAGTTTTTCCAATCAATTTTAAATGGGGTCAATAATACCCCACTTGGGTTATTATACACACATTTTTCACCTGGGTGACGCCGGGTTAATATTATTCGTATGCACTGCACATTTTACGCTGAAATATTTGTTTGTCTGGCAGATATAGCGTTTTTGCTCAACGTTAAAAATATTACCATTTTAACAATGCTCTAAAAATATTTAAATTTTTAGAACAGTACACATGATTTAACTATCGTGACAACGTCTCTTATGATATATTAGTTTTAACAATCATAACGTCAAGCTAACTTTAAAAAGAACGCCGCCGATCTTCGCCCAAGTGGATAGCCGAAATCTTATTGGTCGTGGTTCTAGACGTATATATACATCTTTTACATTATATACATCATATGACATCACACGAGCAGGAGAACTACTTCTAAGATACTACGTGGACAGACAAAAATGATAATTGCACCAGACGATCCCACAAGAATCAACCCATATCCAAGGCAAAACCACTCAACCTCTCAACTTTGGACATATTCGTCACCAAAGAAGTTGTTATGGAATATGTAAGAACACACTACGAATGCAGTTCCGACCATAAACCAGTGACGGGAATTATGACCTCAAAAATCGACCACCCAACGATGAAACCGATAGAAATATGCAAATGGAAATATGCAAACTGTCCAAACTATAGACGACAGCTAAACCAAGTAAAAAGGAAGAGAGAATTCTAATCTGCAAAAGAAGTAAAAAGAAAAATAGAAGAAATCACAAGAAGAATCCAATAAGTCATATAAAATAACATACTAACGGAAAAGATGAATAACAGACCACTTCATTCCGAACAAACTTAGGGAAATAATAAATAAAGAGCCTACCAGAGTACAAGAAGATTTAAATTTAAGATCTATGGAGACAAACTATCCGAAAAAATAAGGACAAGACTTAAAAGCATTACCGAGTACAAACGACACAACAACATCAGCAAAGAAGAAGAAAACCACGGAAACTTGTGGAAGATGTTCAACTCCAAGAAGTGGTTAAAAAAGAAGATGCTTTCCACATTCGACGAGAAAGGTACACACTACGAAATCTAACATAAAGTGAATGCAATCGCAAGAAGAATGACAGCAACACACAGCCAAAATCAAAACATGTCGTACGAAGCAACCAAATAAGAAGTTAACAAAGCCTACGAGAGAATAAGAAGAAGGAACGAACTTTTAGTAAAAAAAGAAGACCACCTAAATCCAACAGAAGTTGCTACAATTATTAGAAGAATAAAATGATCGGAAGATAGTCACAATATCGCAATTAAGGAACTACCGAAGAAAATGATAGTGCAACTACAGTACATTTTCAGATTTCAGTACATTTTCAGATTTTGTCTGAAAAAAGCGCATTTTCCGGATACACTAGTAGGAGAGAGGTTATTTGGTAAAAAAAAATTAATTACTTTTTTTACCAAAACGAGATCTCTTCTAAAAGTAATACTTTAAAAACTTGACGTAAGTGAAACATTGTAAACTTTAAATTAGTTTTTTATATCATTGTTTTATTGTTGCATAGCTCTCAAGTTGGCATTGTAAGCCAAAAGTTCTTAGCTAGGAAAACTATTTTTCTTTTCCAGTTTTTGATTTGTCATAAGTGTGTACAAAAACATCAGTCTTTTTATTTTTTAATACAATTAATTAAAATAGGGTTTACAAAGGAGAATTTATGTGCAAAGTCCTTTAAAATTGATAATGTCATCAACGTGGTCATCAATAGGATGAACTTGATTAAGACGAAAAAGTTGAATCACCACCACTTCCAAGAAATTCTCAATTTTTTGGATTTACAGTATAATGACGTTAAATTTTGGGTAGAAATAAGATGGCTAAGTCTTACCAAAATGTTGAAAAGAGTGTTAATACCGATCGTTTTATTGTGCAAAGAGCGAGCAAGGGTGTATGCGGGGAGGATGGATGTAAATATAGATAAAAATGAGAAAAAAGAACGATAGTAGAGTGGCAGAGAGAACGGGCGAATGATGTCGAAAGACAAGGTGGACGAAGGAGCTTATTCCCGATCTGAGGCCGTGATGGGAATGTAAGTTCAGGAAACTAGACTACTTCCTGACGCAGTTTCTGACTGGACATGGTAGTTTTGGCACCTTCACAAATAGAATAGGTAAATCTGCATCGGCAGACTGTACTGTTTGTGGGGTACCGGACGCTCCCGCCCACATTTTTAACTGCCAGAGATGGGCAAATGAGAGGGGAGATTTCGAGAGGCGATTGGGTTTCGGGCTGGATGAAAGAAACGTTGTAAACATAATGTTGAGAGGAGAGAAAGAACGGAGAGAAGTACACTGTCTGATTTCTGGGGTGATGAAAAAAAAGGAGTAAGAGGACAGAGAAGGAAATTAAGCCAGGTATCTAAAATTTATGGTTAATATTATTTATTAGTTAATGGCCTAAGGTCTGAAACATTTTCTGATTTACGGTAACAAGTATAGATATTTATAAATATTTAGTTTTTTATTTTAGTTGTGCATTGAGTGGCAAGACCTCCTCTCTGGAACAGTGGTTAAGGTTTTAGCCGGAACACGGTTAATCCGGCACTATCCTGGGGTCTTCTGGCCTAGTATCCTACTCGGCCGAAAGATGCAGGGTATCTTGTTCCATGACGTAGATGTCCAAAAAAGATTTTCCCCACCGTTGCATGTCAGAATTCAATGGATACCTTTTTGGATTCTTACTGGAATCTGGCAATACGGCAATTAAAAAAAAAGATGTGGTTAATACTTTAACAGAAAAGTTAAGTGTTTAAAATCGGTCGGGCAAGGTGATAAGGGGACCATGAACTGATTTTGTGTAAGTTTATTATTTATTTCTTTGACCTTATTAACATAAATTTATAGTATGTACTACTAAGTTTGGCAATTTTACGACACTATAAAGCTTTTATTCCGAGGTTATCTATTTTGACTCCTATGGTAGAAAAAATAAAACGGTTTTTTATTGATCCAAAATTCGTCAATCAAAGTACGGAAAGGAAATGTGAAAACATAATTTTATTCCTGAATAATATTCCGAACGGAAAAATATACATAACATGAATAACAGGGTGTCATTTGTTACTTTTTCCATCATTTCGGACATATACGCATCGCCAGCCACCCTATTAATCTGTTTGATATTGTTCATTCTCGGAACGGGCCATTTTTCATTAAAATCAAGATATATCGGTTTCCTCGTAAAGGTTTATGCGTGTCCGTTATTATTCTCGAAATTTTTCAATCATGTTGATTTTTTTGACACTTTTTCGGAAGCGATGGACTTGGGACATTCGCTGTTTTAACCCTGTTCCGTAGTTATTTATTCTCAGGATCCGTTGGTTTAAAATCAGACCCAATAAAGACGTAGCCATAGGTAATACTTCATAAACGTTAACAAGCACTATCATCAAGATTAACACATTAATTTTTTTTAGTTGGCAAGACGCATATGTGTAAGGTGCATATATGAGCTATGCAAAAGCAAACGTTAAACAAGAATCTTAAAAATATTTTGGACCTAAAATAAGAAAAAGGTAGATACTATAGAAATAAAAATACCGCAGGAGTGATTTTCACCGACGAAAAAAAATCTAAGAAGTTTTTTTTTTATTTAAACAAAAATGACCCTGCATCAACTACTAAGAGTTATTAGCAGGGGGTACAAACACAAATTACAAGTATTCAATTTCTTACAATGTATATATAACTTAAATATTATATTCTATTAAATATTGTAAAATTTAATGTCTTTCAAATGTTTCAGCACTTCATTGAACTGGCAGGTTAGTAGATCCTTCATGTTGGTAGAGAGGTTATTTTTTCTTCTTTCTTGGGTGTATTTTTTGCATTCTAACAGAATATATTTCACAGTGATTTGTGTCTTGCAGTTGTGGCAGAAAGGGATAGCTTCTTTATTTAGTAAGTGAATATGGGTTGGTATAATATGTCCTAATCGTAGTCGAGTTATTATCGCTCTTGTTCATAACGTTTGAGTGGGAGTGGTAAGGTGGTGCCGACAATTTCTATGACATCTTTTAATTTGTTCAGGTTCAGGAGTATAATTTTTTAGGTTTATTATAGGATTCTCTTTGAAGTGAGTTTCTTGTATACACAGTATTAGTGGAGAATATTTTTGAATTAATAGTTTGAGTGATTCGAGGTGAGCGAAATACCCATTTGGGTTCCATTGAAGGATTAGTGATTTATCCATCGGATTTTTCGGTCTCTTTCGTTGAAGATGTGTTAGTGGGGTTAAGTTTTTTCTTTAATCTGGTAATCTTGTTTTTTAATTTAGAGTTGTGAGAGTAACAATGAATAAAGTTAAGTATATTGGTTAATTCGGAAGGTTCATTTGTGTAGTTCTTTGAGATAGTTTCAGGATGTTTAGCATGAAGAGTATTAACTAGAAAGTCGCATATTTCATTAAAATTTAATATGAATGGGGGTGATCGGTTTTCAATTTTGTCTTTTATCAATTCTAGAGAACAAATAATGTCGTCGTTAGAGGTTTTAGTTTGTTTTTTAGGTTTTTTTAGTTTATGTGTGATGGGAGGAGTAAAGATTTGTGAGTCCGTTTCTGGGTTATTTTGGTCGATGTCAGGTGAGGATGAGATTTGTCTTTTAACTTGAGTAGATACTTGAGTAAGTTGTTTATTAATATTAACTGAAGGTTGCAGAGTTACAGTTTCAGCAGGATTATTAATATTATTTAGATTTGATGATATTGTTTCTTTTGGTAAGGAGGGTTGACTTGCGTTTTCTATAGTTTCAGTTATACTGGCGTTCGATTCCATGTTTTGTTGTATTTCAGGATCTCTATAATCTATTTCAGGTGTCGTATTTAAAGAGGTTTCTGAGAATACGGTTGAGGAGTTGGCAGTTGTTATGATGGGACACTCAGTATCGTTATGTCCAATAGTCTTGCACTTTAGTCCATCCAGAGCAGTTTAGTCCATCAATAGAGAGGAATAAACGATAAGTTTTATTGTGGAATATATTGAAGGAGTCAGGAATGGAGGTATTATCCAAGGGCGAAATAAATACTTGCCGTCTGAAGCTTAGGACGTGGCTATATTCGGTTTCTGCCATACCCACTCTTAGGAAAGTCATCTTGGAAACTGCAGTGATGCCTAATTTTTCTAATTCTGCTTCAATGATATTGTTTGGAATTGAAGGACATGCATTAGAAATTACAAGTCGTTGTGCTGGTGTGATTAATCTTCTTATCTCTATTTCTGACTCATTTATATTAATATATTTGTAGGAATGAAGAAGCATATCGACTATGTTTTTGGTAGAGAGGTAGATACATATTCTGTTATTTGGGATTCTAGATGCAAACAAGACGTTACGTGGACCAACCAGTGCTCCAATTGCTACGATATAATTGTGGATTTTGATGCCTTCGATACTGGAGAGTACTACTGCTTGGTCCTCTGTTGGGTGTTTGAACGTATTTACTACATTGGAATAAGTATTTTTTGGTGTATTTGAAGTAGAAGTAGTCATGTTGTTAATTGAAGTCATTTTTATTTTGTTTCCCGCGTTGCCGCAGGTCCGGTCCTGTCACCGGCCAAAGAACCGGCGTGGATCAGTTCCGAACGGTTCCAAAAAACCAGTTGATAAAACCCGTAGGTTGAACTTGATTCGAATTGTATAGGTTATATTTACTATTGTATTATCTTATATAAAGGTTTTTTGTTACTCACGTCGGGTTGAGTCGATTGGCATTAACACTGCACTATTGTTTGTTGATAGTATTTAAGGATATCAAATTTTTGTTCCGTATTTTACATTTAAAAATTGCAAAATAACAGAGCGGTTTAAAACGTGGTATAATCATGCTACTGTCAGGGCCGTCTCCATCTAAGAAGTTATAGAAGAACAAACAAAAATCATTGCCTAGTGATTTCAACATTGAGGACCAGAATTTTAAACACAATTTAGAAAATAATATTGATAGAAAATAATGACATGGAAAGCTGAGAGTTGCGACAATTGCAGAACGGTACTCGGAAAACCTCAACAACAGGCTTAGGAATAAAAATGTAAATAAAGAAGGCCATACAGATATAGACTCCTACTGAATCAAAATAAAGAAAGACCATGAAGCAGCAGCCAAAGAGGAAATAGGAACAGAAATTTGTGCATGTAAAAATCATTGGTTTAACGAGTAATGCAAGGATGCAACAGAAGAAAAATAAAGCCTACAGAAAGATGCTTACTCGACGAACTAGAACGACTGGAGAGAATTATTAGACAAAGAGAAGAGAAAAAAGACGATATACAAAAGAAAAAAACTTAATATATAGAAACCACCAACGATTCTTGAAGTTAAAGATGCTGTTAAAAAATTAGCCAGAAAAAAATCACTCAGAATAGATAATGTCCTAGCTGAACTATATAGAGAAGGTGGCCACGATATCATTACGGCATTACATCAGCTTACATAAAAAATTGACACAAAAATCCCTCCCCAATGATTGGAATATTGAAATACTTTGCATCATGCACAAACAAGGATCTTCGAATGCTTTAACCAGAGATAAATTTAGATGTTTCTAAGTTAAATGCATGGATTGGACCATATTCGGAACTTTGTCTAGAAGGAGATGAAGCATTTTATAAATGCGCGGCAAATCGGTAAGTTTCATTTTTTCTCTTTCTTTTCGCTGCCATTACTAAATTTAAAAGTGGCATTAAATAATACGTTTTAGTACGTTAGTAGTATAATAATAATATAGAATAAAAACAAAATAAATCAGAATAAATCAATCAACTGGAGACTGTAAAAAGATATGATTACCAAGAAATCCTTCTAATGATAGATAAAAATGAATTATTGTAGCTATTTATGTCTTTGTTCTGATTTAAGTCATCGAAGCTCTTTATGCCTCTGTTCGTAAAATTCTTCAAACTCTATACAGCAAAGAGGAACCTATCTGAAAATTATCATAACAGATAAAAATGGTACTATCAAAATCGTCTGAGAAGCTCTAAAAATGTTGCAAAACAAACTTGGTCCATAATAAACGATCTTTAAAATAAAACTAACACAGCTCAAGTATTTTCTCTTCCAAACCCAAAAAATCTAAATAAATACTTCGTTAGTGTGAGTAAAAATATAACATCAATTATTTTGCCACAACAAAATCCTATTTCCTATCTCGCCATTTCAAAAAAGGTTTCAAATTCATTCCTTATAAGACCAAATAATAAATCTGAACTATTCCAACAATTACTAGTATTAAAAGCAAATATTCCTGTAGTACTGATGGACTATCCATAAAATTTATCTTAAATCTCCCAAAAAATGTGTTTGAAGTCCTGGTCTCATTAATTAATGATTCCTTTGTCGCATTCTGACACAATGTAAAATTCTCGTCTGCAAATTTTCTTGGGAGGATTTATGGCGCCAATTACATTGTCCCACAAATACCATATTTCGTCGCATCTTTCTGGCCATTTCCAAAACTTTAACGATTTTGACATGGCGCTGATCATCGCTCCGTTATTTTCTATTGCTGTTATGACTCCAGGGTAAACATGATCTTCATAGACAAATAAAACGTACTCACCAATATTTTTTTTAACATGATCTTATGCAGAGTTCTTAACTTTTTTGGCAATATTTGTTCCAAGAGAACCTGAGGCGAGTTTTTCATTAAATTTGCTTTCTTCTTCCATCTCTAGCAGCTCATTTATTTCATCATTTGATGAATCCCTGCCTAGTGGAAAGTGGTCGTCTAAAGCAATATCGTTCCCCGGACTTCTGGCGCAACTTGATGAAGTGTGGAAGTAGATGCTTCAGTTAGATCTTCTAAACTAATTTCAGAATGGGCAATATTTTGTCATGCTGGAACATTTATTTTCTTTTTCTTCCCACGTGTCTTAAACTGGGTGGCTTCCTTTCTTTTATCTTCTAAATATCGAATAAAAGTGCTTTCGATATCTGACGAACTTGTTTTATTATTATTTGTTGTATGACTATCAGTTATCACACTAGATTTCTGAGTTGTTTTTAACCGCTCCAAGAGCGGTGTTATATAACAAGGAACGATACCATATTTCCTAAATCCCGACTTTAATATCTCATCGCTATTCTTTTGTATTTTTTCGAGTAATGATCGTAAAAGCGTTGGAAAATGCTGTTTCTCAAGTACATTTGATCTACTCCCCACATGAGTTTTCCTTATATTTAGATAAAATTTCCCTCCAGGCCTTTTTCATTGGGACAAATAATGCAACATCTAGCGGTTGTGTAACGTGGGTGCTATTCGGAGGCAAACCTATAAAATGAATGTCGTGTTTTCGACACAAATCCAGGACTTCAAAATTAATATGAGAAGACAAAATGTCTCCTAAAACGACCTTATTTCCCTGAATTTTCTTAGGCCTGGGCAATAGAATAGTGTTAAACCAATTTACAAATGTCTGTGATTCGAACCAACCAGATGCAGTATTTGCATAACGCGTACCAGAGGGGCCATTTTCAGTCCTGGTGTCTCATAAATGCTTGGATTTGTACACCACATAAGGAGGTAGTAGCTGCATTATCACACATCATAAGACAACTGCTACTTTTTGAAGAGTTACAAATTCGTTCAGGATATTTAACCTCACGTTTAGTTAATACCTTTTTTTGTCCGGGATCATCTGTTAAGTTTGTCTCGTCATAAATAAAAATAGCATGTAGTTCTACAACAGTTAATGTTTGTTTTAAATTTTGTATGTATCAGCCATTTAGTCTGCATTGAGTGCTGTTCTATTTCTTTTTATGTTTGAGGCCATTCTTGCAGTAAGGTCCTTATGACGACTTGAAAATTATTTGACCCAATCCATACCGGGAGTATTATCCTTAAAGCAAGTTATTTTTTTTCCTTGGCGATTTAAATGAGTTTTGATTATTTGTCGTAATTCCATTCCAGTAACAGGAAGTCCAGCATCACTAAGGCTATGAATGCATTGTACGAAGCACCTTTCCTCTTCATAAGAGAATATTGATGGCAATCCAGGTTTTCCAGGTGTACTCCTTTTAATTTGTAAAAAATAGTTCTCCTTGGAATGTAAAAGGATTCAGCGGCAACTCTTGTACTCATGCCATATTTTATAGCTGACAGACATGCTTTCAAATTTTCTTCTGAGTAGTCTGCATATTTGCAAGATCCCAGTTTTCTTTTATAACGTCTGGGCATTTCCTAAAAACCATTTTCCTATTAACCTTTTACTCTTGGGAATACTTTGCACCACTTGCAAATTGGCGGTGCAAAGTATACCCAATTTCACGTGTTAAATGCACATGTGAACAATGTTTTTTTTGGTATTGATATCCTGGTTTAAAACCGTTATTTTAACAACTAAAAATCGCAATCGATTATGGTATATGCCATTAGACGTGTACTCACCAATTTGTGTCCGCTGGGACGGTCTGCACAGTATAATTTTGCAAAGTTAGAAAATAATAGATTTTCGAGGTTAATATTCTAACCGTTGCTGATAGATAACTGGCGTCCGCAGAGACAATCGCGCGCGTCTTACTCACGTATTGCGATGTTGCCCTACGGTTGGTGCAAAGTTACCCTGCTCAGTGCAAAGTAACCCCGTTTTACGGTACTAATAATATTGTATTTTGGTCGGAACCCCATTTTCTGTTTGATAATATTTGTAAAATATTTATTCTCTTATGGCAAGTTAACCTTTCAGTGCTAACGCATGGTCTCACAGACGGAGCTAACCTATTCATACCGATAATTAACGATCCGTTCCGATATTCGCGCTAGGTCATTCAATAGCTTCATATTTTGCCTAACCGTTGTTAGTATTAAAATATTGTTGAATGTAGATACACGGTTCGTTCGTTACACACGATTTCGGTCTCAGAGACGGATGTTAGCTTTTGCGGCTGTACTAAAGGTAAGGATTGTAACTTTTAGCGTTGTATTTTTAGTGAATAAGATATTATTTTTTTACTTTTTAGAAATAGAAATGAACTACGAGGAGGAGCAAAAATATTTGCAGAGACTTCTAGAGGACGTTGATAGTAATGATGAATTGGAATGCAACGATTCTTCGGATAGTTCTGAAGAAGACGAAGTTGAAATACAAAATCTCGATACAGAGAGTGAACAGGATATATCAGAAGCAGAAAATGATATATTTCATGAGGCAGAAGCAGAAAATATTTGCCGGCGAATTCCTATTTTTTTTGGTAAGGATAAAAAAACTAAATGGCGAAAGCATGTTAATAATAAGCGAGTGCGTACAAGAGCAGACAATTTACTGAGACATTTACCAGGAGTAAAGGGGGATGCTAAGGAGAAATTAATCTTTAGTGATATTTGGGGATCTTTTATAACAGACCAGATGTTGGAACTTATTGTAATAAATACAAATATAAATATTGAACTGCATGCTGATCCTTTGAATAGAACCTACAGAAAGACGGATATACTAGAAATAAAAGCACTTATAGGCCTGTTGTACATAGCAGGAAAGTTCAAGAATAACCATCTCAATGCTCGCGACTTGTTTAGAAAAAACGGTACTTCCTTAGAAATATTTCGCCTTACAATGTCATACGAGCGATTCAAATTTTTATTGGCATTTATTCGCTTTGATAATAAACAAACTCGTGCAGAGAGACAAAAAATAGATAAATTAGCTCCTATTCGAAACTTTTTTGAAGACTTCAACACCAATTTGCCAAAACACTACACCATGTCACACTATTGTACAGTTGATGAAAAATTAGAAGCTTTTAGAGGACGCTGTGGGTTCAAAGTTTATATGCCAAAAAAACCAAATAGGTACGGTATAAAAATATACGCCTTGACTGATGCTAAATTAGCTTATACCTCAAATTTAGAAATTTATGTTGGTCAGCAACCACAGGGACCCTACCAGCAAACCACAAAGACTTTGGATTTAGTAGTACGTTTGTGCAGACCTATCTGGGGTACAAATAGAAATGTTACACTTGATAATTTTTTTACCAGTAAGCAGCTAGCTGATACATTATTGGCCAATCATCAGCTCACTATAATTGGAACTCTTCGAAGAAATAGACCAGAACTGCCTTTGGAATTTACGGCGCCTATAAATAGGCCTACCTCTACAAGTATGTTTGCATTTCAAGATAAATGCACTATTGTTTCGTATATTCCAAAACCGAAAAAAGTTGTGCTCCTGATGTCAACAATGCATTATGAAGATGATACGTTGGATCCCCAGACTGGTAAGCCTAACATAATAATTGATTACAACGCAACCAAGGGAGGAGTGGACACTATTGATAAGATGTGTGAAAGCTACAATTGTGCAAGATCGACTAATCGCTGGCCCATGGTGATATTTTATGCACTACTGAATATCGCCGGCATAAATTCATATACAATATACAAGTGTAATTCTGCTCGGAGAGCCCAACGCATACCACTTAGAAGAAAATTTTTAGAAACAATGGGTATTCAATTGCTTGAACCACATGCCAGACGTAGAGCAATTGCACCAAATATGCTAAGGATGATAAGTATGCGACTCAGAGAAATGTTTGATATTACGTTGAATGTGCAAAATATTGCAAAATCTCATGGTCGTTGTTTTTACTGTGGAAGCCAGAAAAGTCGAAAAACAAAGTACAGTTGTTACTCGTGTAATAAATTTATGTGCTTAGAACACATAAAGGGTATATGTGTGGAATGTTCAGAAAAAGATTGACTTTTTTTAAGTTTAAAGTTACCTCGTATTATTAGAATTTTTTAAGTGTGGTTATTATAAGTGGATAATGTAAGCTTTAGTTTAAAAGCAACTAAGCAAATTTTTTGTTTGTAGTAAGATTTTAGGGTTTTTTTTCCCACATTTTAGAATAGTAGCTTGTTTTTGTTAAGTAATTATTTTTGTCAAAATAAATGTTTATAAACATAATTTTTAAATAAAACTGTATTTATTTTAAATAAAAAAGTATTTAATAAGGCCCTTAAAGTAATTAAATTTTAAAAATTGGTAAAATTTACAGTACTAGGGCATGTATAAATATACGGTCCCAGAGACGGACGTTAGCACTTACGTCAAAATAATTCACGTTAGCACTGAAAGGTTAATTGTAATTGTTTTATATGTTCTCGCCATGTCAGTTTGTTGTCTAAATGCATTCCTTAAAATTTAATATGAGGATCTACTGATATTGGTTTCCCGTATAACATAATATTTGACGAATTACTTACATTAAATTGTTCTTGATATTTTTTTGATTTTTTGTAAGCTTTGTTTATAAAATTGTACATTTTTCAGTGACAATAAAGCATATAAATATATCTATTCTATTCCATTTTCTCGGTGTGCTTTGGCTGCCGTATTATTGTAGTCAAAAGAACAAAAAATCATAAAAGTGCTTCAGTTTAATAGAAAATCTCAAATTACAAATAATAATATAAAATTAATGAATGCATTTATATTTAATTAAAAAAATGGTGAGTGCCAGAAGTCTCATCTCAACAAACGTTTTGCAAACGACAATTTCTATCATAGACAATGCCATTGATCACTGCACTCACCGATTAAATATGATAAACGGCTGGTCGAAAGTTCCCAATAATGCAGCTCTAATTAATTTTGGATTGGTGGAAAAAGCAGAAATCCGCATACTCAAATTTCATTAAATTGAGAAAATTAATATTCGCTGTAATTTACGGTAACCCGTAAATTTCCATTGCTGAAATATATTGGCCAATAATTTTTCAATTGATTTGAAACTTTTCAGCGCTTTGTGAACTATAAGTTTGATTTAACGGTTGTATTTATAGACGGTTGGAAGAACGAAATGAAATTTTTTGTACGGTTGTTATTGGCGAAAAAAATACACTCCAAAAACAATTATTTGCTATGTTTGATCTACGATTGTAAACTGTCGAGTATATTGAGTTGATTGCAATTGAATTTTAATTTTTTTCTTCCACTTTTTTAAAAATTTTAAGCTCCATATGATTCCAATTAACATTATAATTCATACACAAAGAAGAAACTTTATTAACTGTTCGATACAGTGCACACAATATCGGTCTATTTTTTAATATTAAGAATAAATTGGTAACAAAACACCAGAATACACCGTAAAGATAAAAGTCAAAACCTTACAGGTTGACTCCAAAAGATAGCTATTCAATAAAAGCATAACCGAAATAATCAGACACAACATCATAGAAAGTGATGGATTTCAGGCAAGCTGGGCAAAAATGAAGTATAATATCTTAGCCCCGACCAAGGAAGCTCTTAGTAGGTAATATAAAAAAAAATAAATCGTCCTCAAGGCAAAGAACTCCATAGTTTTGTACAGAAGTGACGGAAAAATGTAAAGAAAAGAAAAAAGCTCACTTGAAATAAATGTCAACCAAAACACAATAGGCATACCATAATTACAAGACAATTAGAAACGAAACACATGCACTTGTAAGAAAAACAAAAAATTATCACTGGGAACGATTTTCGAAAGAAATGGAACATAATGTTTATGGTCTCCACGAGGAAATATGGCGCTTCATAGGAGGTTAAAGAACGAAGGTAAAGAAACTAATAGAACCAAAATACATACAAAATGATACGAGGATTGACTACCTAAAAACTCTGTGCGGAGAAAGAACAAACGACGCGCTAGAACCGGAAATACCGGACATTACCACTAATTAAGAACTTCATTACTAAGAATCATTAAACGCCGTTTGCAACAATACTTAGACAAACAAATTCCACAAGAACAATCAGGCTTTGTCAAAGGGAAGGGTACGAGAGAGCAAATCCTTAATATGCGGCAGCTCATAGAAAAGGCCCGCGAATTTAAAATTCCAATAATAATCTGTTTTCTAGACTACCAAAAGGCATTTGATTGTGTGAAGTGGGAAGTTCTCTGGACAGTTCTTCATGAGATGGGAGTTCCAGATCATTTGGCAATATTAATTAAAAACTTATACGAAGATAACTCAGTTAAAATAAGAATTGAAAACCAGCAATCTGATACCTTTAAAACCAGCAGAGGTGTACGACAAGGGTGCATACTATCTCCAGACCTGTTCAATTTATATGGAGAATACATAATGAGGAACGCACTCGATGGATGGAGAGGCGGCATCTCCATTGCAGGAAAAAAGATCTCAAACTTAAGATTCGCAGACGATACAACACTGATAGCAACATCGGAAGAGGAGATGTCGAGACTGATAAAGAGAGTAGAAACCGAAAGCAACAAGTGTGGGCTCAAGATTAATAATCAGAAAACAAAAATCATGATTGTGGACCACGCGAATATCCTCCAAACAACAGCCGCCCTAAATCAATTCGAGAAAGTAGACGAGTTCACGTATCTAGGATCTTCCTTAAGCAATACAGCCTCCTCCCATACGGAAATTCGCAGAAGAATAGGGATGGCCAAGAACGCGATGAGTCGACTGTCAAAAATATGGAAGGACCGCTCTTTATCCAAAAAACTCAAAATGAGACTGGTACGGACACTCATTTTTTCAATCTTCAGTTACGGTGCCGAAACATGGACAATAAAATCAGAGGATAGGAAAAGGATTGACGCATTCGAAATGTGGTGCTGGAGACGAATGCTACGCGTCTCGTGGACGGAGCACAGATCCAATTAGTCGATTCTCGAAGAGCTAAACATTCAGACCAGACTCTCCTCTCATTGTCTTGCAAATGTTTTAAAGTTTTTTGGCCACATTGCGAGAAGAGACAATGAAAACTTAGAAAGACTAATTGTGTGCGGAAACGTAGAAGGACGTAGAGGCAGAGGACGCTCACCTATCCGATGATCAGATCAAGTACAGAAAGCCACTGGAGAGACGTTTTCCGAGTCCATGAGAGCAGCCCAAAATCGTAAGATATGGAGAGAATTTACAGCCCGCATTGTAGGAAATCACGATCCTCAGCAATGAGGAAACGACAAGAGAGAGAGAGAGAAGAACTTCATATAAATTACTATTTAAATAGGAATAAATCACAATTAAAGGTTAAAATACGTTTATTGACGTTTCAATTTCCACTTCGGATATCGTTCTAAAAATACAAACATTAGTAAATTAAACAAATTTTGTTTTTTTGTTACTTTGTTACTTGGTGAAAAATCCTTCTAGTAATTTAATTTCATCTGACTCATTTATATTGACAATTCAGACATACATTATACATTTTAAAGTAGACGACTTTTAAATGATATTGCCTATATTTTTGAGTTGCGTTCCAGGGACGACTTTACTTGTAAGATAGTTCATTCGATTACATGAAATCAACTTTAACTTGAGAATATTCGTCAGAAAAAATCATAGCATGTAATTCGTCTTTAAAAACACAAACACATGCCGTGATGACAGTAATAATCTCCTGTTAGTGATTCCATAGTAAATTGTGAGGGAAAACCAGAAAAAAAACCTCATAATACTATCCCGACATGGTAAGTATTTGGTCGTGCTTTCAATAAACACCAAATTATGACTTTATATGTATGTTAATTAAAAAATATCAATTATGTATCCTTTATATGTTACCGACTTACTAATTGTGTTATTTTCCTTTTAATAACTTCCTCTTTTAATATGGTTAACCAGATCCTACTACATTCTGCCGAGTAATTTGCGACACAATTGATCTTATTTAGCATAATTAGAGCCGCTTCTTTGATTTTTCTCTTTTTGCCATCCGTTTCTTTTAGGACTATATTTGAATCATTCCATTGAACCCTATGTTCATTGTCTCATGCGTGTTAACATATTTAAGATCTATCAAATTCTCTATTTTTAATATAAGATTGAAAGATGTTCGAAACATAAAACTGAAAAATCTATTATAATAAGCGCTACAGGTGTAAATATACAATTATTCAAATTTCTTGACACGAAAATTCTTGACAGATCTTACTAGTTACATATTTTTCAAATACAGGGACGCTCTAATATATTTCCTTTACATTTTAAATCAGTTTCACCTAGTAGAACGCTTTCTCTCTTTTTCTTGAAAAACTTTATATATATTTAAGATTTTGCCGCAGAGGTCACGAATACGAAATCTGAAGTGCCCATAGCGATTTGACGTAGCGTGGACCATAATCTAAACGCTTAAATGCCACAGAGACCTCTCATCTTCACGCCTTGGGAAATTATGCTGATAGAATGTGCCTGTATATCTGTTTATTCCCACGTTAACGCTGATACTCGGTGTCGGTGACCTAGATACTCGAAAGGGATTCTCTACCTTAGTCTGATATATATGTCTATATGGAAATGTATTACGTTTTCTTTTAATCTCAGTTTAGTAGAAATCGAATGACAAGTTTGCTTAAAAGCATTGATGAAGAATTTCACAATAGTTTAGGTAATATTTGAGTAAAAATTGGTTTTAGTGAACAATATTCACGATAAATTTCGGTCTATTAACTAAACTGTTCAAAGCGCAAATATCATAAATATCGATTTTTCGATTTTTAGTCTTTTCTGAAATGTCAATATTAATTAAAATAATGGAGTGATTAAGTAAAAAACTTAATGTAGTATGGACATTTTTATCTTCTTTATAAGAAAATATTCCAAACAGGCAGGATTCTGAAAAAGTTACGGAACAAATGGCCATCTACAAAGTATAAAAACCCTAATAGAGAAAGCAGTGGAATACAATAAACCTCTAGTTCTAATATTTATCGATTTTCACAAAGCCTTTGACACAGTTGAGCTAAGCAAAATATTACAGGCGCTTAAATAATGCAGGCTAGATTATAGGTATACTAAATTATTATACAAAATATACCTGCAGGCAACAACCACTGTCAGATTACATACTAACAGTAATCGCATAAAAATAGAACGGGGGGGTTAGACAAGGAGACCCAATATCACCTAAACTTTTTAATACGGTGCTAGAACATGCTTTTAAGAATTTGGATTGGATGACAAAGGGAATAAAAATAGATGGAGAATATCTAAACAACTTACGTTTCGCCGATGATATACTTATAATAGCTGAAGATCTAGGTATGGCAAGAGAGATGGTACAGGAACTCGTTGTGGCTACAGAAAATGTAGGTTTAAATATAAATATCTGGAAAACAAAAATCATGACCAATTTGGTACCCAACCAGAACATCAGTATTGGTGGGAAAGAAATAGAACTCGTAGATAGATATAAATAGCTGGGACATGAAATTATGATTGGCAGGGATAACCAGACTCATGAACTGAAGAGAAGAATCGGCCTTGGGTGGGCAGCATTTGGAAAACTGAGAGAATCTTTTAAAAGTGAGCTGCCCACATGCCTAAAGAGAAAGGTATTTGATCAGTGCGTCCTCCCAGTCTTGACGTACGGAGCAGAAACACTTACCTTCACAAAAGCAGCAGCTACCAAACTGAGAGTCACGCAGAGAAGAATGGAGCGGTCCATGTTAGGAATAACTCTGCGAGACAGAATCACCAACGAAGACATCAGGAGAAGAACCGAAGTGACTGACATCATCGAGAAGATAGCCAGACTAAAATGGAGATGGGCAGGACACATAGCCAGAATGACAGATGGGCGATGGACAAAGAGGTTATTGGAATGGAGGCCAAGGGAAGACAAGAGAAGCGTCGGTCGACCAAATACAAGATGGACTGACGATTTAAGAAGACTCAATAAAAACTGGATAAGAGCGGCGCAAGATAGACGGGGTTGGAAACATGAGAAAGAGGCCTATGTTCAGCAGTGGACTCTTGAGGCTGAATGATGAAGAAAATATTTTATACCTAAACAGTTTCTGTGTTTATTAAAATCAACATTTGAGAAAAAAAGTTTCAACGAATTTTTGAATTCCTTATCACTGGTATGCAACATTTCGTTGAGGATTATCAACTATGTCATAAAAAATTTTTTAAGTAATAGTTATTTTTAACGACATACAGTAATAAACCATTATTATAAATGTAATTATTTCTTGTATATCTAAAAATAAGTAAAATTTGTAGTAAAGAGCGATAAAGGCCACAATACTGGGCTATGTAGACGACTGCACACATCAACAGAATATCCAAAATCACATTACTCACCCCCTTCCCTTCCGGGTCATCGAGGAGGGCCATAATCGTCGATTTCTGCAGCATTGGCGTGATACTTCTCTAACAAAGGCAGGCCCAAGGTTCTATGCCGACAGAATAGGCAAGCAGTCCACGCGCCAGTGCCTCTCCGCTCTCTTCAGGAACATTTCAACTTTGATGCCGTTTCGAACGCAAAGTTCGGGATTCTACAGGTGCGGATTAGACAACGAGAAATCTTTTAAATTTTGAATTTTGTGGTTATAAATCATAATTTCTTTAATTTGTATTTTGATATTAATTTTAAAATGTAATTTTGGGTTATAATGCTTTATTTAAAATGCCAAATACTTTTAATTAGTAATTTAATATTGTAGTTAATATAAAAATATCAAAACAAAATGATTTCATAGCCATTTTAATGTATTTTATGAAATGACTTCTCACTCTCATGTTATTCTCCTTGTATAGTGTCATAGCAAAAAATACTAATAGTTTCTAGACTAGCAAGCCCCAATTCAAATGATTATCTACATAAGTAATTCTCCACTTGTTGGTCGATAGCTATGGGTGACAGAACCCACATATGGAGGACACTTTATTGTCCTTAGGCTGAGAAATAAACTCCTAAGGTAAAAAAACTAAATTATGTAATGGCAAGGTATGCTGATGACACTGTGATTCTAGCAAGTAGCATGGAGGAACTGAGTTGCCTAATGAGTAAGATACAAAAAACAAATGCACATTACGGACTCAGACTATATCACAAAAACCAAATGGATGTTAGTAAGTAAAACCCAACAACCACCACAGCAACTGATATTAGACAATGAAAGAATTGAACACGTGGATTCGTACATCTACTTGGGAACAACAGTTAACTCAAATTGGGATCAAGCGAAGGAAATACGTATAAGAGTAGAAAAGGCAAGAGCATCGTTCACTAGCATGAAGCAAATTTTCACCTCTAAAAGCCTCACCCTACCTCTCAAAATTCGACTTCTGAAATGTTATGCATTCCCGGTTTTGTTATATGGAATGGAGGCGTGGACAATGACCGCAACATTGATGAAAAAAGTAGAGGCCTTCGAAATGTGGGCTTACCGACGTATATTACGTATATCCTGGACTGAGCACGTGACCAACGAAGAGGTACTACGCCGGATAGGTAAAGAGAGAGAGGTAGGAATAAGTATAAAGAAAAGAAAGTTGGAATACTTGGGTCACGTTATGAGACATAATAAATATAGAGTACTACAACTGATCGTTCAAGGGAAAATAGACAGCAGAAGGGGTCCAGGGAGGAGAAGACACTCCTGGCTCCAAAACTTGCGGCAATGGTTCGGATTTTCATCTGCTGAACTATTCAGATCTGCCGTAAACAAAGTCAGAATAGCCATGTTGATTGCCAACGTTCGGAACGGACAGGGCACATGAAGAAGAAAGGAGATGGAAAGCGACGGAATGACTACCATATTAAAGATATCTTTAGTAAAAATAATCATGGATCCAGAAATCGATAAGTTACTTAATTATTATCCAGCTCATATTTCAAGATATATTCCGTAAGTCTGGAAAGAGAGGAAAATAAATAAAAACACCTCTAAAACCTTAAAAATTGGAACATGGAAAGTAAGCAGTTTTTACGAGTCAGTAAAACTAGATACCGTTGTGTCATACATGTTTAGAATTATGCTTAACATATTGGTGCTGGACTGGAGTGATAAACAATAGCCAGAATTGGAAACATGTAACACAAAAAATAAAATAGAGTATTATTGTGGTATTGACTATTTCAAACACAGCCGGGAAGTTAAACAGGCATTAAAGTTAATAAAATTTCTCAAAAAGTGGTCTGCAGTTGTACTTTCTACTTCTCCAAATCAACCTTCTCGCTAACTATCAATAAATTTCTGGAGGTATTCTTGAGAATGATAATTACAAGCTATACTGAAACCGTACTGTGCTCATAGACCAACTAGTGGCACATAGTAGACCAGATCTCAGATTAGTTGAAAAATTATCTGGACAAACAATACTAATTGATGTAGCAATACCTCAGATTAATAATCTGCTTATTTATCACCATAATCATTACGTAGCGCTACAATTCTGGGTGGGTCTTGGCTGACTGTACAACTTTTTTCCAATTTGTTCGGTCTTCCATCAACCTAGGGTCAAATGGAATGTTCATTTTCCGGAGATCTGCTTGGATGTTATCTCTCCATCGAATTCTGGAACGTCCGAGTGGTCTTTTGCCTGTGGTAATCTCTTCCCATACCAGTTTTACCAGTCTATCGTTATGCAGTCTGTGCACGTGGCCTGCCCATCTTAGTAGCTGTGATTTAATTTCTTAGACAATATCGGCATCATTGTAGAGTGCTTTTAATTCGATATTGGTTCTGATCTTATACTGGTTTGTGGTGATGTCATGGCGAGGTCCGAAAATTTTTCTAAGTATTTTTCGTTCAAAGCGTCTGAGCTTTTCTTCGTTTGCTTTGGTTATGGTCCACGTTTCGCTGCTTATTAAATACAATAAAAAGACCAAGAATATCTAAAAATAGAAATAAGGAGACAATAGAGAATAAAAATTATCAAGACGATAATTTTCTTAAGATTCTCAACAGTAAACATAAAATAGCTGCGTATGAGTGAACATTTATTTAATACCATGCGGACAGCTGTACTACTCCCGACATCCAGGTGTATATGAAAAGTTTTGGGAAATACTCCAACATATTAGGTTACCTAGATCTAAATAACATAGAAAGTTTTACCAAAGCCCATTAATTTAGATAGCGTAAGTAACTGAAATGAGTGAATTCTTCCCTTAAAGAAAGTCAGAGCCGTGTGGCTTAATGGCCATATCTCAATACCTGATTATAGCAAAACTCTATAAATATATAACATATATTTATGTAACGTGTTTTACATGATAGACTACCATTTTGACGTGACAACGTCTTAAATTAGGTTGTGGCTCAGAGTCATTCATGAAAAAGTGTAACGCCCGCTCACGTCTGTTACAACGAGAGAGAGGCCCGCCGGACGGGCGAATGCCTTGCGTCTCTCTCCCACTCAAACATGATCGGTCCGCTGCGCTCGCAGCACTAGAGAATTAGGCGCGTTGAATCGGTGCGTGCTTGTGTATCTGTCTTTCTCGAGCGTTCTTGGCGTTCAAGACACATTACAGCAGAAACACTTCCTTTCATTTCATATTTCTCCTATCATCGTCCTATCCTCAACAAAATCACTCAAATAGAAATTAGTTAAGTTTAAGTTTACATGTACAATGTTTTAGTAAACAAAATATATTTCTATAGTTAAAATGTGTGCAATTCTTATTTTCATTCAATTCCTTGTTCCTATTGTGCAATTTAATAATATTCACATCAATAAACATTCTACCGAGAAAAAGACGTTGTCACGTAAAATCTTCGCCCGTAAAACCGACTTTACAGGCAACCGATTTTTTTACCAATCTTAAAACAATTGCATTTTGACTAGGTGAAATCAGTTGTTGTTCCATTCTAATACTTCGGTCATCAAGACCCAGGCCTATCCATGAGATGGTGACTATAATAAATTTTCCATTTGAAATTTCGGTAGAAGTTAATATTTAAAAGAATACCTTCAAAATTGTATTATTATTCGGATTATTATTTACCGACTGACATTATTTGAAGTGACTCTGCTTTTGTGATATTTATAAACAATGGATAAAGGAGAAAAAAAAGAAAAATGCCGTTTAAACTAAGCAATGGCTCAAACCGTTTTATCGAGGCTCTGCACCATCGACTACAATCTTTAAACGATGGTTTGATGCAAATGATGCAGTTAAAACATCAAAAAAATGCTGAATATTATTAAGGAAAACCGCAAAGTAAAGTTACAAGCGATCGTTCATGTTATACATGAACATTTATTGCAGATGTCTAACCGAAACAAATTGTAGTTTTCGCATCGGTACGTCACAATAAATAAAACATGGATCCATTATTTGACTCCGGAATCAAATCGGCAGTCATCTACGTAGACAACACCCCGAGAAAGCCGTCCAAAGTAATCAAAGACGCAATAAATCGCTGGAGAGGTTATGACCTTTGTTTTTTGGAAGTTGCAAGGAATTATTTTAATTTACTATTTAAAACAGAGAAACAATCCACAGCGACTACTAAGTTGGTTTATTGGAGCGTTTGAAGAAAGAAATCGCAGAGAATAAACCTCATTTGTTCAAGAAAAAATTGTAGTTTTACCAAGACAATGACCAAGTGTTACAAGTCAATAAAAACGATGAGAAAAATGCACTTATTGGGCTTTGAATTGCTTCCACACCCACCAGATACTCCAGATCTGGCTCCTAGCGATTACCATCTTTATTCCGATCAAAAAAAAATGTTCCGCTTCAATAAAAAAGAAATCGATGAAACTAAGCCTGTTTTGAAGGCAAAAATAAATTGTTTTTCCAGGGCGGCATCGAAAAATTAAAAAAGCGTTATAAAAAATCCTTGTTTTACTAGTTATACTCAGGATTGATTGACCGACGGTTTATATCATTATATTCAAAACTATTTTTATAATCTGATTACAGCCCTGCATGTAGAAACTTTCATCATAATACAATATAATTCATCCGGAACGTAATGACAGGCATCGCACCAATTTTGGCTTTTCTCCCTTGAAGAGATAATCTCTGCTGTAATGTAAGTTGTCCATCGGTATGATATGCTCTGAAAGACGTTTAAAACGGCTAACAATCCAAGGGGAAGGGGATTGTGGCATAAAGAAATTAAATTGTGGAAAAATCGATCAATCTATTGTTTGTTTTAAAAAATGAATCACGTATACCAACATAGTTTAGGTATTACGCTTTTGATTATAATGAAAAAAAACACGATAAAACAAAAAATGGAACTGCTAAAAAAATGGAACTTGCTTGTACAGACAAATACAAACAAATATTTGAAATATCTAAATAGGGTATGTGAAAAGCTGAGAGAGACACAGTTTAAAGAATATTGGGCATTAGGGTCCTTGCAAAGATAGCGAGATATTTTGGCTTCTTTTATTCAACCACTTAAGTTGAGCAACCGACGTATTTTTACATCAAAATCCACTCCCAGAAATACAAATTATGTATTTTTAATTACAGGCAAGGGAAAACAAGAACGGTTATTTCCAATGCTTCTCATTAATACTTTTGAAATATCTGAAAGAACTATTCGCTCTCGAGTTCAAGCAGTTTTAAGTGAAAAAACTACTATTATACCAGAAGATAAACGTGGGAAGCACGAGAGTCACAAGAAAATAAGTGACACATTCTATTTGTAGCCATATAAATTCAATTCCACGAAATGAAAGTCACTATCTTCAAAGTAATTCTTCGAGGCACTACATAGACGGTGGTTTAATTATTGCGGAACTTCACAGGAACTATATAAAGGAACAAAAAGAAGCGCAAGAAGAAGAGTCAGCAACCTACGATTGTTATTCTCGTATTTTCAACAGCGAATTTAATATAGGGTTTTTTATCCCCAAGAAAGATTTTTAAGACCAATGCGAATCTTTTAAAAATGCCGGAGCAGAAGAAAAAGAAAATATGCAAACAACCATTGAAAGTCAGTTAGAGGAGAAGGATCTAAGTCGTAAAGAAAAAACTAACGATAACTAAAAACAAAAAATTCTGATAACAATATACATCTGGCTACTTATGATTTCAAGCAGTATTACCTGTACAAATGGGACAAAGTTCTGCATTTTTTTACAAATCTCGCTTAAGCTGTTATAACTTTACAGTAGTAGAAGTAAAGTCGAAAAAAGACCAAGTCACCGAAACAGATAGCACCTGTGAAATTGATAAAGCTGTTACTTTTGGAATAAAGAAAAATAGAGGAAAAATAGTAATCGGATCTTGCGTTTATTACTATCTAAAAGAATTGTCAATAACCAGCCCAGGAGTTAATGTGATTTTTTTATTCCGATAACTGTGGAGGCCATTAAAAAATAAATTTTTAATAGCCATGTATTCACATAAATGCCAGCTGCTTAGGGCTTACTCTCAAAAATTCCTTTAGGTGATAACAAACAGATTTGAAACAGTTACTTTCAAAACATAATTCCTGGATTTTGTAAAGCATTTTACGATTAAATTTTTCGTTGATACTTTTTTTGCAATTTCAATTTTATTTTTAAGTTCCTTTTTATTAAAAAATTGTTTGCTTTAACTACAATTTTCGATTTGTTTTAATTTTACAAAATGCAGTTATTTTTTGGCAACAATGACGTAATTGCAATTGGGGATCAAATTTAGGGATGAAAAATTAAGAATTAATTTCAAATGTGTAATGGAGTTACAGCATTTGTCCGAAGAATTGTGACTTTTGAGATTTGATGGTGGTCAGTACCTCTCGGATCTTATTCAATCTTCTAAGGACCTCATCATTTGTGACTCGGTGAGTCCACGGGATCTAAAGTATTCTCCGATATAGCCACATCTCAAATGCTTCCAATTTTCTGCACATATCTTCGTTCAAGGTCCACAGTTCAACACCATAAAAACGGACAGAGAATACGTAGCATCACAGCATTCTTACTTTTGTATTAAGAAAGAGGTTGTGACTCTTAAAGAAGGAACCCGTCCCATTAAAGGTTTATCTAGCTTTTACGATGCGTGCTCTAATCTCCTAGTTGTTGGCCCATTCTTTATTTATTATGGTGCCGAGTTAGTTGTAGTGTGGTACTCTTTCTACAGGGTATTAGTTGATGTTTGACCCTCTGTTATCCTCAACTTGCTAATTATCATAAGTCTTCTTAACGTTTATATTGAGTCCATATTGTTGACTGTAATACGTGATTTTGTTCATAAGAACTTGTACGTCTTCTAAGTTGTCCGCAAATACTATGGTGTCATCTGCATATCTGATTTTGTTTAGCCGGTAACCATTTTGTAGAATACCTTTTTCACTTTCGAACAAAGCTTCGATAAATATTTTTTCAGAGTACAGATTAAATATTAGAGACAAAATACAGCTTTGCCTCACTCCACGCATGATTTTCACATAGTCAGTGTGTTCATCTTCACCTCTGAGATTCTCTGTATGATTCCAGTGAAGATTTCTAATTATTTTCAGATCTTGGTTGTTAATTCCTGCTTCTTTTAGTATTTGCATCATCTTGGCGTACTGTACTTGATCAAACGCTTTAATCGAAGGTCTTCTCTCTCGTTTCTGACTCCAAGTCCATGTGCTCCAATGTACTGTGTCTTATCTCCAGCTCCAATCTTGACATTAAAATTGCCCACAATGATAAGAACTTTCTGTCGAGGAAAAATAAGTTAATTCTTTAATACTCTTCCATTTGAAACCATAATAAGTTTTTATATCAATTTTCTAACATCAACTGCTAATTCTGGTTGTACTTGTAAACTATATTTTGGTATTATTCCAGGACAAAACTGGTCCATATTTTTATTCTTTTTTGGGCCTATTTTATTTATTTATATTGTGTCGATAAACGGGAAAACAAGATAATATGTTTATTTTACTAGTAATTTTGCTGAAATTAAACTAATTATTTATAAACTTTGTCTGCAGGTGGATGTTTTCCAAAGTGATCTCGTTCTAACACATGTTTAAAATAGCTTTATTCAAAAATAGCCAATAAATAGTAAAAATTTTATTATTTCTTTTATATATTAAAGTAAAATATTCTAACATTAAATTGGCTTTTTTAAAAAATCGCCAAATGAAAAAATTATTCCCTGTAACCAATTTAGCAGCGCCTCTGCTGGAAGTGCGATATGACGGAGCCCTTGATCGGATTCGATGGTGAAACATAAAGCGACCGCGTCATTTCTGGTCCACTAGGCATTGTTTTGGGAAGTTTGTATCTAATGAGGTTAGATGAGGTGTATCCGAGAGAGAGCTGATGCTTATCAGCTGGAAACAGAGATAACTTGATGAGAACGGGATTGGTGATGAGGGGAATGTCAAAAAAAAGTTATGACTTTGGATGGTATTTAACAAAAATGGAAGTTAGGAAGTCAGTGATGCTGGTCAATAATATTAAGTTAGATCACAAATTTTAATAATTATTCGAATAGTATATGGGAAAACGCATTAAGACATAAAATAGAAGTGTGAGGATTGTCTAATATTTATATGTTCACGATAGCGAAAATAGTTTAGATGACCATAGAAACAAAAATATTTCACAGCGTTTAGATAGTAATAACGCACTGATGCTCTACAAATATTTTCTCATTTCCATAATTATTTTTTGGTTTTTAGAAAAGCGCCAAAAATTCACAGTGTGTAGTAGATACGTAGATATTGTTCTGCACTCCATACAGGTTCGAGTTCGCTCTTTGTTCTTTAGATTTTCTGTATAGATATTTCTTTGTTTCACTGTCAAATCTTTGTAAGACGAGAAGACATGTTCTCCTCATATACGATACTATCATTAACCTTTCAGAAAAGGCAGTTTAATTTTGTGTATCAGTAGTGTGCTTATTATAGAAGGGAAAATAGGAGGCAGAGGCGGCCCGGGTAGACGACAAATGACCTGGCAGCGCAACATCAAAGATTGGACAGGATTAGACTTTTAAAGTTTAATAAGGAAAGCCCAAAATAGGGAAGACTTTGCAGAGGTCATCGCCAACCTTCGCTAAGAAGACGCCACCTAACGAAGAAGAAGTAGTAGCACAAGGTCTACTACACCGGTCATAAAAATAGCCCTCTGGATGCAATTTGTTTAAATTTCAGTATAATGATCTATTGTTTGTAGTTTTTTTAACATTATTTATTAATATTGACATTTTTTGTTTATTTAAAAATGTTTATTTACGTAGCACAAAAAATATTTTTGTAATAGTTTAATTTATTCTGTTTTTTAATAATCAAATTGCAATTAATTTAAAATTAAAACACAACATACCGGTCTTCAAGAATCATCTTAAACAAAAATAAAACATTATTTCAGTAAGACTTATCATAAAAAAATATAAGAGATGGTAAATACATAATAAAATTAAGCCGGAATATTGACAGTCTTTACAAATTGGTTTTTTACATTCAAAACAAAGATACTTTTTACAAATCAAACAAAATTAGTTTTTTTTATTATATTATTCAAATGACAGATCTTCTTTAGTCGAATCCTTATTGTCTTCGGTATATAGACATTTTGGCTTCGATTCTTTTGGTGGATGCCTTCTCTTCTCATGGCGCCGTCTCTTTTCGGGGTTTAGCGATCCAAATGGCAATTGTAGTTTTGGAAACTGCTGCGCGAAAGATTTCTGCAGATGAGCCGTCGGACCATCTCCTCAGGTCTTTCAGCCACGAGTTCTGGCGTCTTCCTACTGATCTCTTGCCCTGTACTTTTCCTTCCAGTAAAACTTGAAGTAATTCGTATCTTTCGCCTTACAATACATGACTCAAGTATTGCATTTTTCTCTCTTTGATTATTCTTAGTAATTCTTTTTGTTTACACATGCGACGAAGAACCTCAACATTAGTAATTTTTTGTACCCATGGAATTCTTAACATTCGTCTGTATATATTCACTTCAAAGATTTTTATTATTTTTTTCTATTTTAGAATCTATTGTCCAACTTTCACAGCCATACAGTAAGACAGAAAAAACGTAACATCTGGTCATTTGGATTCTAAGCTGCAGACTAATGTCTGATCTTGTAAAAACTGTTTTCGTGCTCATGAATGCTCTCCTTGCTTGTTCGATTCTCGATAGAATTTCTTTTTTTGGATTACACTGACTATTGATATTTGCTCCCAAATATTTTATGGAATTTACCTGTTCTACTATTTAACCCTTGGCTTACACATGTACGTTTATTGGTGTCTTTGAAAATACTAAAGTTTTAGTTTTGGAAACGTTTGGATATAATAACTCAAAAAAAAAAAACATATTTACCGCGTTTCAAGACTATCAAACTTTTTTCTCAAGAGTTATTGCTTAGTACAACGGACAGAGTATTTGAAAACAATACAAACAAATTCGTTATTAGTTTAGTATAAAAAAGTCCGCCAATTAAATTAATTTTTGTTCACGCCCTATTGCCCTTTTTAGTGATTTTCCAAAAAGCTTAAATTTTCCTTAACCTCCGACCAATTTAGAATATACTTCAAAGAAAAATAATTATATTTTTTATCATCCCATTTATCTTTTTTTCTATCTAATTAAAAAAGTATTGAAAGGTAAGCGCTTTCTTTTATTCCTTTCCCGAAATTCTTTCCAAATTCTTTCGGGCCTTAATTAAAGGAAAGGGTTGATTCGTACTGACAACCCCAGTGGTGGAGAGAAATTTTATATCGAAGGAAAAATTGGGCTGTTTATATTTAGTTGATGTACGAGTCTAATAAACGTTACTTGTTTCCTTCTTCTTCTTCTTCAAGTGCCCTGTCCGTTGCGAACGTTGGCTATTAACATGGCAATTCTGATCTCTGTGGCTAGAAGGCAAAACGGGATAACTCTCATTTGGAAGTTTTTCACTACAGACATTTTTAGTTCATATGGTCTTTTTGTTACCTTATAGACGTAATATTAGTAACGTTTGTATATTTCTAGACCCGACTTACATTCTGTTAGATATATTTAAGTGTTTTTTCTTAAATTAATATCTATGTGTCCAATATTTTGATAAATTAAAAAAAATATTTTAGGATATTTATTATTTTTAATTATTTCAAGAAAGCATAAGGAGATAAGTCAAGTTATAGTTGAAATGCACATAAAATCATCTTGGTAAAGGGTGTTATGTAGATTTATACCCTTATGCTCGGTAGTAACTTGGCTAACATTATATGTGCACTGTAGTGTTAACTGCAGTTATTTCTACTTACAACGGGCAACCACAATAAAGCAAAGAAAATATTTTGTTCTGGATATAGCATTGACAGAACAAGAAATAAAACGTAATTTTTTTCAAAAAGTAAACACAAAATAAAAACATATGTTTTATATAATACGAACAGAATAGCTTTCGCAGAAAGAAAAAAAAATTTGATGAACACAAATATTTTTCGGAAGCTGTTTCTTTAAAATAATAAATTACACAAATATTTGTTTTAGAATATTTTATTAAAAATCGTCATCACCAAAATAATTATCTATGTCTGGATCTGTGTCAGCAGTATTATCCAGATCTTGTGAATTTCGTGGGATTTGGGCAAGTCCACGATAAAATTCTTTTGCACTCTCATCAACTAACTCAATAAGGTCTGAAAGATCGCTTACTTTTTTTTCACTTATTTTTCTTGGCTTATCATACAAATTATCTAAAGTAATGTTCTTGATATCGATGGGTGTATCTTTTTTTTGTCTTCTAAAATTTATTTCTTGAAATGGCTCATATTTCTGAAGCGATGTTTTAAAATTAATAATGCCAAATTCCTTAGTGTATCTTAGCCATTTCATATTTCTCCAGCAAATTTCAGTCTTATTGTCTCTCTTCTTTCCCTCTATTAACATTCCTTTGAATAAATTTTTAAAATTAAAAAAAAAAGAATTGGGGTACTTTCAACTACCGTAAACTTATTTTTTTCTGTTTGGTTTGTTTCCTCTGTTTTTTGTTTTTGTTTAGCGGTAGTTGTACATTTTGTTCCTGCAGATCTTACTAAGTTACATCATCATATCAACCATAGGAATACCACAGTTGGATGACATTTTCTTTTTTGTAACAGTTTCTATAAATTTATTACTTTCGTCAAAAATAGCACAAAAACATACCTTGCAGCATTGGATTCTTCCTCCTTGGATTTCTATAAAATATGTAAAACACTTTTCCCTATTTTTTGAAGGTTTATCAGTATCACTTCTGTTAGTAGTAATCTTCTTGTCAGAAATTTGAATTAATGAGGCAATACAACTTACCCCCCTATCGTAGTTGCCCATTCACCAGTAATTTTGAAACAGAGATAATCTATGTTTATCAAATATTTTTTCTTTACACTTTCTTCTACAATCTCGCAGTGACCGTGACTGCCTAGCTTTATTGCGTTTCCTTTGTTTGTTTCATATCCTTTACCAGTATTTCGTAAAACCTGTCTATTTTTTCTTTTTCCTACTTTTCGTTTCAATATTTTGTGCATTGGTTGGCCATGTTCTTCATTGTTTTCAAAATTTGGTTCTTCTGAGCCGTTTTTCTCCTGTTCGGTGTCAGAATCACTATGGTTGTCTTCTTGAATGTGATCATAGGCCGGGTCTTTTACGCTGTCGTCTGAGTCAAAATCTTGCTGTACATTTTCTTTTACTAAAACAAATATGGAGTGTAGTGATTAATAATCAACAATTATACAACACGTGGAGGAATAATAATTGTTATTTCAAGTTGCCATCGTAGTGAAGGTTCTTTGATAAAATTTGCGTGTGCTCTCTTCACAATCTAGACAAGTACTGACAAGAAACTGATACGAATATGATTTGCGTGGACACCGCATTCTTGCAAAAAGGGATAACTTTGTATATCCTAGCAATACTTGCACATATATTTCTTCTATCACATTCCGGCAAAAGGGGATATCTTGATTTAATGCCTTTTACTAGCACACATTTCGAATAATTCTCAAGTTAACATGACTTAAATCGTTTTGCTTCTCAGTTAATTTCATAATGTTAGAAAATATGTGCACATATACCATTTTACTAGTAAATACTATTTTGCTCTCCAGAAGATATTTTGAGTTATATCCTTAAAACAGTCGTAACGATTAAATTGTAGCCAAGTTACCCCTTTTTGATCAATAATAATATTTTAATTAGTAAACTTTCACTTAACTCCCTTTACCAAGATTGTGAAGAATCAAAAATGCTGTCGAATGGTATACATAACACTATTTTGCAAAAAATCGACTTATCCCCTTTTGCCTTCCAGCCACAGATCTTATTTGCGGCGCTTCTGAATAGTTCGACCGATGTGAGCCCGAACCACTTCCTCAGATTTTGGAGCCACGAGTGTCTTCTCCTGCCTGGCCCTCGCTTACTGTCTATTTTTCCCTGGACAATCAATTGCAGTAGACGGTACTTATCGTCTCTCAATATGTGGCCTAGATATTCAAGCTTTCTTTGTTTAATTGTATTCACGATTTCTTTCTCCATTCCGATTCTTTGGATTACCTCTGTGTTGGTGACATGTTCGGTCCAGGATATAGAAGAATGCGTCGGTACACCCACATTTCGAATGCTTCTAGTTTTCTCGTGAGCGTCTCCGTCAGCGTCCAGGCCTCCACACCATACAGTAAGATCGTAAAAATGTAGCATTTAACTAGACGTAGTTTTAGGGGAAGAGACAAATCCCTGCTTATGAGGAGCTTTTTCATATTGCTAAATGCTGCTCTAGCTCTTGTTTCCTATTTTCTTTAAATAATTCACTTATTCCAATGTCTGTTGATTTTTCTTTTGTTAACTAACAAATGTTGTCGTTTAATTCTTTTGTCAACTAATTATTCTATTTAATCTTTATTTTCCAATTTTAATTTGCACTGGTGTTGATTCTATACTCCAGTTACTAAAGTTACTAAAGTACTAACGTACGTACATTTTACGTACAGATTTTATTATGACAGCTACTGAAAGAAAACTAAACGTGGCAATGCTTAGCCGCGTGGGCTATGCTATCCTTATTTCATGGTCAATAAAACAAATTGATACTTGCTTTGATTTTAGTTTGGGCTGAACTTTGAGCGTAGTGGTTACAACACTCTGTACGTAAAAGATACGTGTGGTTAGTATCTGCGTAAAAAGTTTTGTACGTAATTGTGACGTGTTGTTATTATTAACGCATAAATAAGATGTCAGCAAAATCAAATGTTAATCTAAAGCGTCCTCTTACTGAGAAAAGATTGGAGGAAATTATAAATAAAAGTGACTTCAGTGATTTAAGTGATACAGAAGATGATCTAGAGGAGTTAGAAAATCCATTTGACAGCGACGATAGTATTATAAATATAATATAAACTATGATCCTATACAGGACGAAGCAAATGTTTTCACAAAACTAGCTAAAGAACATCCCAGAGGTACTTTTCAGTGCGTCATTAATTATGACGTCATAGAATGAATTAAGTGTGTCGAGAATTATTTCATATAATTATTGAAGAATCTGACAGATGCCAGGATCGTACTTAGTCACAGGTGAAAAGCTTGTGGAATTACTAGTATTTTTATTGCAAGGTCATCTGAGTAGATTTGATTATTACAAAATATGTTAAGACATATTTTTTTGTAATGGGGGCAATCCCGTATATTATTAAAAATAAAAATATTGTTTATTAAATTTATAAATACGGAAACATTTAAAATTGACGACAAAATGATTCATTTATTGAATTTTTGTATCTTCTGCTTCTCAAGGGGCTGTCTGCGCGTCGATAGTTGGCAAGCATCACAGCTATTTTTAATTTTAAGACAGCGGCTCTAAATAAGTCGTTATTACATAAGTTACGTCCCCTTTCTATGGATCTTTTTCTCCGGATTTTCCTTGCATAATGACCTGGAGTGTTAGATATTTATCTCCTCTCATCACATGACCCATATATCCCACTTTTCTCCTCTTAATTGCTAGTACTTCTCTTTCCTTATGTATACGTCACATTACCTCAACGTTGGTTATTCTATCTACCCATGAGATCTCTAGTACTCTTCGGTACATCCGCATCTCGAATGCCTTCAGTCTCGTCACGTCAATTTTCTTCAGTGTCCACGCTTCCATCCCGTATTATAATACGCATAGCACATAGCACCTCAGCAGTCGTATTTTTAACTTAAGGTTTAAGTTTCTACAGCAGAGAAGCCTCTGTATTATTGTAAATGCGCTTCTGGCCTGTTCGATTCTGATTTGTATTTCTTGAGAGCTGTCCTTGTTTTCATTAATAGTTGAGTATATAGGTATTTGAATTCTCTTACCATTTCAATAGGCTAATTCTGTACATATATCTCATGAATGTCCTGAGTTGTCTTTGTTATTATCATATATTTCTTGCTCTGTTGAGTGATTGTCCATATTCTTCTTCGCTTACTGCGGTCACCTAATTAAGAAGTATCTGTAGGTCTTCATGTAATTCGGCTAAAAGAACTGTATCATCAGTATCTCAGGTTATTTATAATTATGTCATTAATTCTAATGCCTACATTTCGTTAATCCATTGCCTTACGTAATATGTCTTCTGAGTATATACTAAATAATACTGGTGAATGTATACACCCTTGTCGAACAACTCTTTGTACTTCTATTTCTTCTGATGTTATGTCTTCTATTCTCACTACTGCTTTTCGGCCATAGTATAAGTTACACACAAAAGACTATTTTCAAAAATTTATTAGGTAACTTATAAATTAATTGGATAAATAAAATATAATTCTAATCATAAAAACTATTTATTCACTAATGTGTAATAATAATAGTTTATTGAAAACACTGAAAAGTAGAATTTGAATATCAGTGTAATAGAAAATAATAGACAAATACTGCCAGTGGAGAGTTTCCTTAAAGATATATCCTTAGACGAATTCATGGTGAAATATTTTTCACCATAACCTAGCAAAACATTCATTAGATAAGAAATTTCTAACGCCTCAGCAACACACTGAAATAAACAGTAAATAAAACCATTTTATTTTCAGAGTAATAAAATACTTAATTAATAATTAAATACTTCACGAACAGCAGAAATTGGTAATAATTTTTGTCCAGCTTCCTTTTGCAATTGAAAATATCTAAGTAATTTTAATATTAGCACTTGTTCTTTTTCCGTATATCTTGTCATCTTGGCCCTACACAAATACAAATAAACACCCAATACTATGTACAAATACTGTCCTGAACGACAGCCGTCACTTGCTGTTCAACACTTCGAAAGAATGGCCAGCATGGACGAGGTTTTACGTTAACTGTCAGTAATAGGCGTATTTGATTGGCTAGAGAAAGCGCGCATCTAAATATCAACGAATCAAACGTAGGTTAGAAAAGAACCGCTTATGTATGTGTACTTATTCTAACGCTGCAATATAGTTCTGTTTAATCACGGAACTACCGCTTTTTCCATCACGCCCAACTTAATGAATTAGAAAGAAATCGAAAAACTGTGACGCACTGAAAAGTACCTCTGGGATGTTCTTTAACACCTGGGTAGATACACCAGCAGAAACTCACAAAGAAACAAGAAATACATGCTCCCGTAAAAGAATTAAAATTACGCAGCAGCCGTCATCAGAATTAACATATACTGATAACCGTATTGAACAAAAATCATCTGTCATAATATGGAATGAATAGTCTTTAGTAGGTAAAAACGGTTATAAGTGAAGTAATTTACCAATAAATGATGGATGTCTTAATCAAAATACATATCTTATTGCATTTAGTTATTCTTGTTCGGGACAAAATAAGAACCAAAACATTGTGAAATTTTTTATGTTCGTGCTTAAAAAAAACTCAGTTAGAAACAATAAACCAAAAATTTCTTGAACCAGGACATACCATCATGGAATGCAATGCAGAGTTCGGTACAAAACACTACAAACGCAAATAAGTTATAATTTTGTATCTGTGAGTAAATGAATGTTGTGAGAAACAGTTCTAAGAAGTTTAAATGTAAAGAAATAAAAATGGAGCACTTCATTTCACTCGAAAACTTCAACGAGTACGTGCAGGAAAATATAATATACGGACGCAGATAAAATTAAGAGAAATAAAAAACATAATATGTACCCATACATTATAATAGAGATGTACCTATATTTCCTAACTAAATATAAGCTTTTTATTGTGTTTAGAAACGCCACTGCAGATGAGTTGATTTTATTGAGTCTTTTTTTAAAACGAGGTTTTGGATACTTATACATAGCCAGTGAAAATTAATTCACTTGATGAGATCGAACTGGAGCTCTTACAGCGGCAATATTGAATGGAGTGGAAACTTCATTCTCTAAATTTGAAGGGGAGCAGTTCACTTTGGGTCTTTTGAAGAGGTTAAAGTACATGTACTAATTTTTATCAGTACAGTAAAAAAAAACACTGTGTAATATAATATCTAATCAGTATAAAAAAAAACTGGTACCGAGCCATAAATTAAATAAACAAAGAGATATAATTTTGTCGATATCTTAAGTTATTGACAAAAAATGGTGCAGAATTTTGAAAGGGGAGGGAAATACCTATACAAAAAATATATACATAGTCCAATCGTCAGAGAGTTGATCCCTAAAAAGCCTACGAACAAGCTAAATTTTGTCAAAAATATTAATTTTGGGATCCCAAACTACATGATCCCATACTTTTAAACAAAAATGTTTCTTTTCAAAAAATCAAAAAAAAAAACAAAAAAACTCAGTTGTTCACAACAGGTCCTAGAGGACACTTTGTCTCAGGACCATGTAACCGATGTAGAGCCATACGTTGCCATGTTAAAAATTCCAATGGTAACTTAAACATCCTAATTTCTAATAACATATAATGTAACAGGCCTATATCCAACCATGGATGTGAAAATGGGGCTGGATGATGATTATAATGTAACATATTTATAAATTAATAACATTTAAAGGGTTTTCACCCATATATTTTAGTGGCTCATAGCATGTATACTTTGTTATACTGATGATGAAATTTACATTCCGAAAACGTTCTGTATTTGTGATATAACCCGTTTGGGTATTTTAATATATACCTTTTACTAAAGATTTCAAATAAAAATTTTTGTGATATGTGGTATACAGCCAGCTACAGGAACTTACTTTCCTAGTGGGTTTCTTTCTAAACAAAATCTGGAAAATTTTAGAAATTGAATTAGGCATTGCTTATTGTTAAATTTGTTCGTAGAGAAGAAAAATTGGAAATTTGAAAGTCACTTTTTAAGAACTGTGCTTTTTATGTGATGTTAATGGACTGTCTATATAAAGTCTAAATAATATTAACTGGTTTTATGTTTAGTCAAAGGTTTTGAATGTTTAAATTTCATTTTAAAAAAAAAACTGGATTTTTACGGAATTCGAGTTATTTTTTTGAATTGGTTCCAATCTTACTTGAGGAATAGAAAATAACTAGTTAAAACAAATGATACTGACTTTAGTCACAAAAACATTGTAAGTGAAGTATCAGAAAATTCAGTACTTGGTCCTCGTATCCTCTTGTCCTTATCTTTATAAATGACATCACTAATTTAAAAATTAATAGAAAAATTTTTCTTTTTGCTGATGATACCAGTATTACCTGGAGGAATTCTAATATTGCAACTCTTCATGCAATTATAACTTCTGATCCACTTAAAATAAAAACCTGGTCCGACTCTAATTTACTCTCTTTCAACGTGGATAACACAGTAGCATCATCCTATAAAGGAGCCCTTCAACCCTTGCTTTTTAATAACAACCAGATCAGTATCGTTATTTCTGTAAAATTTCTTGGTATTTTTATAGACAGCAGACTTACACGATCCCTTCATATCGATTTGTTAAGTAACAAACTAGCCTCAGCCTGCTATGCAATAAGATCTGTTTCGAAGAAAATCAATTTAGCCTCTTCTAAAATCACACATTTTCTTTCTTCGAGTGTCATCTTCGACATGGCCTTTATTTTTGGGGTTTTAGTACTACTGCCCAATCTGATGTTATTTTTAAATTACAAAAAATAGCAATACGGTATCTTTTTGGCCTCAGTAGAATAACACATTGCAGAGGCTACTTCAAAAATCAAGAGATTTTTCAACTGTTTGCTTAATACGTAAACACATACATGTTTTTTCAGCAAGATCTTATCATGACTACTCCACAAGAAATTTAAGCTTTGATGTGTATTGACCGATCCCGTCCACTGAGATAGTAAAAAAATTTATATTATATTCGGCAAAAAAATTATACAACAATCTCCCTTTTCAACTTAAATCTACACCCCGCAAATTGACAAAAGCCTATCTATTTGAAAGACCATATTATTTAATGGATGAGTTTCTTAACGAATAACTAAGAAATTGCAATACCTTTATACAGGGTGAGTCATGAGGAACTTTACATACTTCTACCATATGTAGAGTCCCTCAGGGAGCATATCATGTGGCCACTAAAAAATGTCAACTCCTCTTCTTTATTAATTAACAGGGTGATTTGTGTAACTGACCATTTATTTCATTTTACTGTAGTATTTATACGGCTCACTTGATTTTTTTAATTTTTGCATGATACAGTACACTACTATCAAGCATTCGACTGGTATTAGCTAAACTAAAAAACTCCAGGACTGGCTTTGGAAAAATTAATTTAGGGATTCGTAATAAATATTACACCCTGTATATCTTTTTTTTTAAATGCAATAAGTGATTTTCAAACTACATAAATAGCCAATGAAAACGACATATGCGACAATGTTATCGCACTTTTATTAAATTTTTAGTGAACGATCAAATCTTACCAAAAATAGAACAACTATAATGAAGTATCAAATTATAAGGTAATTAATTTAAACAATTGTTATAAATTTCAAACATTTTATTTGAAATGATAAACTGAGTCACTGCACAACAAAAAACAGTAACTACTAACAATAACGAAGAACAATTTAAAAAAAAAACTAAAAATATGTACATAGTTATGATAAACCCATAAATTAGAACTGGAAAAGATACAATATTGGTAACAAAATAAAAATAATTCAAAATAGATTTTCGAAATGGAACCCTGCAGCCTATACACATTTTTGTTGCCGAATTGTTAATTGACGTATTGAATTACGGATACTCTAGGGGGATCGTTTCTAATAGTATTACAACAATGTATAACTCTATCAATTAATTGTTGTCGGTTATTAATATTCACTGCGTAAACTAGTTGCTTCAATCGTCCCCAAATATGGTAATCAACGGGATTGAAATCAGGGGATCTTGAAGGCCACGAAATAGGACCTGCACGTCCTATCCACCTGTTGCCATAAACATTATTGAGATGTTGTCTCACTGCCAGTAAAAAGTGTGGGGGTGCCCCATCATGCTGAAAATACATCCCTCGGATAGCAACGTTCGCGTTGGCAAGCAAATTCGGCAAAATATTTTGTAGAAAGTTCAAATAGACCTGCCCTGTTAAAGGACCATCAAAAAAGTGAGGACCCACTAATTGGTTATTTATGACACCAATCCACACGTTAACCGAAAACCTTAACTGAGAACGACTATCTCGAATAGCATGGGGATTTTCTTCTGCCCACACATGTGAATTTCGTGAATTATTTATCCCGTCTCTGGTAAATTGGGCTTCATCTGTAAATAGTTTCCTGTATAGCGTTGGTCGATTATTGTTAATCCATCTACAAAATTCCAACCTATCGATCTTATCTCCAGCATGTAGTCGCTGAACCATTTGAATGTGATATGAGTATAGATTATTTTTTTGTAAGACTTTACTTACATTTGATTGAGTAGCATTGAGTTCTCGACTTACTTGTCTAGTGCTTATTGTAGGGTTCATAGTAACGGCGTCCATAATGTCATCTTCCTGCCCTTCATCTACATGTCGCTCTGTTGTTCCACTAGGAAAAGTGCCATTTTCTCGCAAATAATTAAAAACTGACCCAAATGTTGGATGACTGGGAGTTCGACGATTAGGAAATCTCCTGCGATATTCTCTACTAGCAGCCCTACCATTCCCATTACAGAATCCATAAACAAATATTATGTCTGCATATTCTGTGGTCGAAAACTGATGTGGCATTTTGAACGAAAGTAACAAAAGCTCTACCAAAACTAACACAATGTACTTAACGTAGATATGACAGAAGAAATATGTATTCTTGTACACATAAATAACAATTGATAATGACAATAATGATAATGGGTATAAAATATCAAGAAACGTCAAACGGTCAACGCCAACCTTCATTTTAAACTTTTTTAGATTTATTTTTATTTAGTACAGTTGATGCAATGTATTATTATTTGACATAAAATTTTAATCATTTACAATCAACAAAAACTAATACATACAAGAGGTTTGACTTTTTAATCAATTTAATTTATTATTTATCGAAAATAATGCCCCAATACGATCTATGAGTAAAAATTTAAAATTGAAAAACAATTGATTCTATCGTAGAGATAATACACAGTGACAGTAAAGATGTTAATTTTCTACGTATTAGATTATGTTGTAGGAACTCATTTTAATTAAAATGTTTGAAATTTATAACATTTGTTTAAATTAATACCTTATAATTTGATACTTCATTATGGTTGTTCTATTTTTGGTAAGATTTGATCGTTCACTAAAAATTTAGTAAAAGTGCGACAACATTGTCGCATATGTTGTTTCAATTGGCTATTTATGTAGTTTGAAAATCACTTATTGCATTTTAAAAAAAATTTATACAGGGTGTAATATTTAATACGAATCCCTAAATTAATTTTTCCAAAGCCAGTCCTGGAATTTTTTAGTTTAGCTAATACCAGTCGAATGCTTGATAGTATTGTACTGTATCATGCAAAAATTAAAAAAATCAAATGAGCCGTATAAACACTACAGTAAAATGAAATAAATGGTCAGTTACACAAATCACCCTGTTAATTAATAAAGAAGAGAAGTTGACATTTTTTAGTGGCCACATGATATGCTCCCTGAGGGACTCTACATATGGTAGCTTTCTCATGACTCACCCTGTATACAAGTAACTAAGATTTGTCCATTAAATTGTATAATTTTGAGTGACAATAAAGCATATTTCGGTTCTAAAAAAAATGAATTGAAATTTTTTCGTCATTACGGAGATTTATTTCCAACTACATTGTTTGTGTTTAGATTCTTAGTCTCTCTAAATTTATTATGTAAAGCTATTTCAGAATTACCTAATCTGCACCGTAATCTAACCCTAATTGATCTAATTATGTCTGAACCAACGAAATTGTTGTAGAAACCTATGCCCGTCACGCACAAAGAAGATACACATCTTTGTAACATCCGAAGCGATTACGTTTCAGCCACCTTTTGCCTTCGCTTCATCAAACGATTCGAAACGTCTTATCAGAACCTAATTATTCATACAAAGAGTCCTTAAAAGGTAAACTTACCTCGAAATACTGCTGCTAATATTTTCCTTGTGAAATTTGATGTAGAACAAGATATTTCCGCCCTGAAGTATTTATTGTTGGGAAGATAACGTAAAAAGCACGAATAGGGTGTGTGTGCTGAGGGCCGGGATTAGAAAATTTCACTTTATACAACACTTATGGATAATACTTTTCACAAAGTAGGAAAATACTTTTTGTAAGCAATATTATGTTGTTAAAATTAACTAAAACCTGAATAAAGAGATTCTCATAAATAAATACTGCATTCTTCTTCTTGTTCTTATATTAACCCGTCATTGTTCACGTGGTGTTCAGCGTTTAGTTGGAATTATTTTTCAGGCAATTAAAGTATTTAGAAAACAACCGGCATGTAGACTCAGTGTAATCTCTAATGGTAGTATGTAGGAGGCACTTACGTGTAAAAACATTGCCGGCAAGCATAAATATCCCATCACTAAACTATTTATTTCTTATCCGGTCATAAGCTAAGCAGCGCGCTTAGTACTCGAACAACCGTGGATAGAATTTTTTTGTTTTAGCCATGCTGTTTTACCGTCACCGCGAAGAAATAATTGTACTAAATGCGATTTTTATTAGGCCGGGTATACACGTGCCAGTAAATTGGGAAAGTAGCTCGCATGCCAGTTGCTGGCATAGGCCAGTAACTGGCAAGCACAAAACACATTTGCTAGTAATTGGCATGCCAGTAGCTCGCTTGCCTATACTGGCTAGGCGAAAAAGCAGGGTAGAGTAAAGTTTTTGAGTTTCCAACAAAAAAAGAGGATCCATGGAAGGTATACGGAATGAATTCAACAAGCAACTATCGCTGATGACCACAGATATTGTTAGAAATTTAATAATGAATCTGAAGCGGATCTTAAAAAACAGAAAAATATGCGTGAGAAATTGGATTGGTAGGCGAGAAAATTTTGGAGTACTACCTTCACCCATTTCCTCCAGAATTTTTGTATAATATGATTTAGAATTCAAAAGATGCTCCAATTCTGTATATATAGCAATAAATTTTATGGTTTTTTCATCACCTCAACGAGACATTTTTTAAATTAACAAGTTTTAAAATAAAACGATTAATTTTTATCAATAACACAACAAATCTGATAATTCTCTACTAGCTACTGGCATGACCGTAGCGGGAGCGCGCGTTCACACTCGACGGTGTCACGACAGAAAGGCATAAGCGCCATTGACAGTTTTTTTCAGGAGACACAAAAAACGTTTAATATCGCTTAATATTTCTTTTTTTTACATTTTTTTGGCATTTTATTATTATCGAACTGAGGCACTCTGACTTACCATATGTTATTTATAAAACAATTATTATAAACATGAGATATTTAATATTTTGGTGCTTACGCCTTTAATGTTAGGTTCTGTGGTGTTTAAGCCTTTTTGAAAGGCGGTTACCATATTTCGAAAAAAGTATTTTAATGAAAAAATGTCGCTTAGGAACTTGTACGCCTTTTAATTTTACGGAATTATAACAAAAATGGAGAATAAATCTTTTCATTTTAAAGCATAACAATTAAGTAAAAATAATACAAATTAAACAATACACAATAATATATTTATGAGTTTCTTAGAGTTATATTTTTGTAAAAAAATACAAAAGTAAAAGTTAATATAATTATTACGTTATATTAAGTAAAAAACAACAAAAACTATTAAAACGTACCATTTTTTCTACATTGATAACTAAGTAAGTTGTATTATAAAACTAATAGAAATAAAATGCAAATCAAAATTTGATAACAGAAAATAACATTTATCAATAACAAAACAAACTAATAGAAACGAAGAACCGATATAACAAAAAATTGAACCAGTTGATGAGCTAGAACGTAGTGAGCTAGAACTAATGCTGTCAATTTCAGTCTCATTTTTAAAAAATACTGTCAAGGATGATGAATCTGATTCGGAGTCGGATTCGGAGAATCATTTTGTTGTATAAAATCATTACAACCTATCTTATCATCAACTAATGAACTAAATACTATTGCGGCATTATTACTACTATCATCAGTATCATCACTATCTGAGTAAGGTACAAGCTTTTTATCACAGGTTAATAAATCAGTCTCTTCTTCGGCAGTTTCATCAATATTCGAAAATAAACGGCTGTCAATATTCAAATTTAGACTTGAGGAAAACTGAAATCCACAATGGCATCATCATCTAGAACAGAACTAGGCATTTGGAGTTCTTGTTTATGGTCTTTTAGTACAGGCTCTAAAAGAATATCATGCTTTAGCGCTTCATTGAGGACCTCATTTTCAGTGGAAAATGAACAATGGTTTTTATTATTTCCGCTGAATTCCTGCACATTGCTTTTCTGATCTTCTCAAATGGATTGCAATGCAAGATTCATTATTTTCTGCCCCGAGAAACCATTCTAAAAACCATTAAAAAAAAATAAGTAAGCGCCATTCAAATGTTAGTTTTTTAAAATAATATTACTACCAAAATATAACTTTAAAATTAAAAAGAAATAAACTATACAACAAAGTCAATATATATTTTATTTAGGTTCAAACCTTATTTAAGTCGGTTAAGTAGTAACTTTTCTATTGCAAATCTAAGTCATAGTGTATTTTAAATGGCCAAATGGCGGTTAGATAAACGAAAAAATTTTTTCTGAAAAGGCCTAACCGACAGTCGGTAAAATTGTACATTCTTATGGTATATTATGATTTCTCAAGATAAATAATCTAACTAAACGCTTAACAAAACATTAAATATTAATAATATTTCAAATTATTGTTTACCTTATTGATATAACCACGTTTTCAGACCCAAGACGTAAGCACCACCTTCCACTACGGATCTTGTCGCTTACAGATTTCGGTGTCACATCTTTTAAGAAACTCGTTTGGCGATTAGAAAATTCAAAGATTGTTTTAGTCGAGTTGGAATTTTTTACAGCTGCGTCATTTTAATAGTCGATAGGACGTAAAATGTATTTTATTTTGATACCAAAACATAAATTTATAAATTTTGGCGCTTATGCCTTTTTGTCGTGACGCCATCGACATGCCAGTGACACTCCTTTTGAGCGTGAGAGACAACTTTTGGCGTGGTTAGATGAAATTGAAGCAGACGAGAATGAAAATAAACCTGGTTTACAAGATAAAGAAGAGAGTGATATAGACCATTGTGAAAATTTAGGCCATAATATATAGACTCCGAAGTGTCAGCAGATTCTGATGACAATGATGTGGCTTCTGTTTGTCGTAAAGGTGATCCAGTTTATCTTGAAAAAGATGGTATAACAAAATGGGCTGTTTATTCACAGCGTAAAACCAGTCGAACACGTAGGTGCAACATTGCTACTGGTCTACCAGGTGTAAAACAAATATCGAAAAATATGTTAACACTAACTGAATGCGGGAAATTGTTTTTCTGACAAAATGATAAACAAAATGAAGTAATATACCAATACGTATTTAATAAAAATGCGCAACCAGTGTTTTCGTGAAAATGATAAAATTAGAGCACTATTTGGCTTGTACTTCGCTAATACTTGCAAAAGCTTCTCATGTAAATCTAAACGATCTTTGGACTACAAACGGAACAGCTCCCGAATGTTTTTTTTGGACAGTTATGTCAAATAAGCGATTCTATATCCTCCTTCGTGCACTACGCTTTGATGATATCCAGTCCAGAGTAGAACGACGAAAGCATTACAAACTTGCACCCATTAGAAAAGTTTTCGACTAGTTTTTGGAAAAGTACATGGCTTGCTATATATTTAAAATGTATTGCTACATTAACGAGATGCTTAAAGGTTTTCGGGGAAATTGTAGCGTTCATCAGTGTAATAATTAGACTTCGGCAAATATGCATATTGCATATTTTGCATATTGTGCATATTTTATGCAAATATTTCATATTTTGGCATATTTGTTTAAAAGTGTGCATAAAGTGCATAAAAGTTCAAATTTTTATACTGTATTTGAAAATTTTTAAACATACCAATTTATTTCAATTCTTGTATAAAATTTTGTAGTCATTTTAATCAAGAAATGATCTAAGTACGTAATCTTTACAGGTACAAAACATTTACAATTTCAAAGAAGATCAATTTAAGTAGCCCTCAACATTCATAGAAAGTCTCGGTCACTGAGGCATTCAGTTATTGGATAATCGCTAAGGGTTCGCTCATTTGCATTTTATGATCTAATCCCCAAATCTATCTACAATTTATTGTATCTTAACAGCAGGTAAACGGCTAATAGTTTTGTTCCTAATTTAGGGATTTTCCAAAATCTCCCAGTTTATTGAATTAGGTACCTAAACATTTCTAATTTGATGCTCAGAATTGTAAATCATTTTTGTTTTGATATTCAAAGCGTAAACACTCGTTGTGCGTAACAAAAAGGAAGATTGTGATTTTATAATGCCTAAAACAACCAGTGCTTCAACTTGGATTAAACCTTATAAAGAGCTGTCTATGGATATGGGAAAAATCTACTGTTCAGTCTGTGGCAAAATTGTAAGTATCTAATATTTTCTATTAAATATCTAATATTTCATACATACAGGGTGTTTCCAAATGACACTTACAACGTTTGACTGTAGATACTTCTCGAAAAATTGAACAAAACGATATAGTTAAGGAGGGGTCAAACTTATTTACTTTTCGAGATACAGGGTGTTAAAATTAAAAAAAATTAAATTCTTTTAGTTAATAACAACAATAACTTTAAAACCAATAAACGTATTTACTTGAAATTTAGTACTCGTAGGTTGTTTTTAAATGAAAAATAGCTTCCTTTAGTGAGAAAAAATTGTCCATGGTACAATACAATGGTGTGCATTTAGAAAAATTTTTCACCTTTACTTTTTTTTATGAAGTCAGCTATTCTAAAACACAATTATTTTTATTGTAATTGAATTAACAAAAAAAAAACTTTTGTTGAATTTTAAAATAAGTTATATGATGTACTAATGGTTAGTAACAAAAACTAATTTGTGGATTAATACTGCATTTAAAACACTTAGCGAGTGTTTTTTTTTCCAAACCAGTTATTTGATTAACCAAAAACACCTTGTATATTTTTATATTTTAAAGGTTGGGTTAAAATAAAGGTTTTTATTTTTATTTATAGATAGCATGTGAGAAGAAATTTCAGATAGACCAACATGTGAGAACTGCTTCACACATTGCAAAAAAAGGAAAAATAGGAGGAAAACATCAAACTTCAATGGCTAAATGTTTCCAATCTACTTCAAAAAAATTAGATGAGCAAGAAACTTTTAATGAAGACTTGTGTCGCGCATTAGTGTCTGCAAACATACCGCTTTCAAAATTAGCAAATGTAAATTTTAGTTCGTTTCTAAAAAAATATTGCAAACTTAATGTTCCAAGTGATCGGTCTCTAAGAAGAAATAATGTGAACGGGCTATACTCGTCGGTGTTAATTAATATTAAAGAAGAAATTGCAGATAATTATTTTTACATATCTGTAGACGAAACCACTGATTCCTCAGAAAAGTATATTGCTCATTTATTGATTGGTGTTCTTAAAGAAGATACCTTACCAAAATCTCATCTTATTTCATGCCAGCAACTTAAGAAAACAAATGCTTTAACAATTTCGCGTTTTATACAAGAAACATTAGCAACTTTTTTTCTTCCGACAACTATTCCTTCTAATAAATTACTGCTTATTTTATCGGATGCTGCTCCTTATATGGTAAAAGCAGGACAAAATTTAAAAATATTTTTCCTAGATTTAATACATGTTACTTGTGTAGCGCATGGATTAAACAGAGTTGCAGAGGAAATACGAAAAAAGTTTCCTCTTGTAAATACCATGATATCCAGTGTCAAAAAAGTATTTCTTAAATCTCCTATAAGAATTCAACTTTATAAAGAAATGCTACCTAACATTTCTCTTCCACCACAACCTATTTTAACGCGATGGGGAACATGGTTAGAAGCAGCTAATTTTTATGCAGATCATTTTGTTAAAATAATAATTGATACGTTAACAGATGAAAGTTCCCAATCTCTTTTGGATTCTAAACAAACTTTTCAGAGTAACTTGCTTCAACGAGAACTTTCATTTATAAAATCAAATTTTAGTTTTGTTCAAAAAACAATTACTCAGTTAGAATCACCAAAACTGTCATTGTTCGAAAGTACAGCATTAATAAAAGAATTTGCGTCATGTTGTCGGAACGTTAGAGGTAATATTGGAAAAGATATTTTAAAAAAATTTGAAGCTACTATGGAAAAAAATAAAGGTTACCATATTCTTTCTGAAGTAGTCAGTGTTCTAGCTGGAAATATTTCGGAAACAATTAATTTAGAACCAAATGTTTTGGTTAGTTTGAAAAATGCTCCCGTTACATCAGTTGATGTTGAACGAAGTTTTTCCATATATAAATATATGTACTCAGACAGAAGCCACAAGTTTTTGTTAGAAAATTTTGAACACCACTTGGTCATTTATTGTTACCATAATTCTAAATAAGTTTATTTATACTTAAAAATGATGTAGTTACTTAAAATAAATGTAAATCTTAATGAATAGTAGGAAATATTTAGTTATGTACACTTTTTTTTTAAATAAAATTGTTACTATTTTACGATTTTTTTATTTATTTGTATGCATATTTTGTAAAATATTTGCATATTTTCGGGTAAACACGTGCATATTTATGCGCATATTTTCTACATTTTTATTTGCATATTTGCCGAAGTCTAGTAATAATATTTGTGGGAAATATTTTAAAAAGCAATAAATTACTTTAAGTCTATATATTTGTTGTCTTTATGTCTTTATGCAAAACTGAAAAGACTCCTTGTATACTTTTAACAATAATATCGTGGTTTTAATATGTGGGAATAAAAAATAAAATCACAATGACCCATCCCGGCTCTGTACCCCAACAGCTACACGAGAACTTTGAGCAATAAAAATATACTTCGTGAATGTTTACATGGAAGGAATTTCTATTGATTGACTAATTTAGGGCTTTCGAATAAGAATTTAATTTAGATAGAATCTTTAATTATGTGATGAAAATATGTTTTCTTAGGTATTTGTATGTAAATTAGCAGGAAATTAAATATTTACCTGCTGAGTATTTATATTTCCTGCACAATTTTTTATTTAAATCTTGATTTTGTGTTTGTGTGTTTTAGTTTTTACATGTAAGATCACACATTTTAGATTTTATTCGTGGATTATTATAGCAACATGGTGAATGCAGTATGCAGTCAGAGCAGATTTTGGAATTTTTTTTCAGCGAAAATCCGGATAAAATCAAAAATTATCCGTAGAGGCTGAAAAAATTAAGCATAAAATAAAAATAAATTAAAATAATATACGTAAATACAATGCTATCGATTAATACATCAGTCGTAACATATTATTATAATATAAAATACTTTTAGCTTAAACCTACTTGTATATAGGTAAGCGTAATGTTCAGAAACATTTTTCAAACGTCCTTTAAATATAAAGAAGATAATTCCACCGGCACGGAAAAATATCACTTTGTGTTAAGTCCTTTTTGCTAAACCTTTAGTCGATATCAAACGGAAAGAGTTTTTTATTTGCGTTCCCTTTGAATGGTATTTACCTAGAGGGTGGCCGTTTTTATTATCTAAATACATATTTTTAAATCTTTCGTATTACCAAGTTAGGTAACAATGGAGCGTACTTGTATTTTTAAGCACCAATATTTTTGAACTGTGGAATGGTGATAAAATTATTTGGTTCAACGTTTTAATTGTTGCAGTATCTGATGATTCACAAATGCATTAAACATTACTGGGAATAAGAGACAATTTAAGTTTCATATAAGTTTATTTTTGAAATTTTGATTTCCACTTCGGAAATCGTTTTCAAAATACAAAACATTAATAAAGTAAACATTTAATTTTATCTAACTCATTCATATTGACACTTCAGACATGTATTATAATATAATATATTAAAGTAGACGACTTAAAAATGATATTACCAATATTGCTGTTGGGTTCCTGGTACTACTTTAGTGTAAGATAGTTAATTCGATTAAGGCCCATCCTCGAAAATCCTAACTGTGAATTTGAGTGGACTATCTCTTATTCAAAAATTTCTTTCTTTACGAAAACAAAATTTGTTCATGATGTCTCTCTTAAGTCCAGGTCAACAATGCTTTCATCTTTTACTCAAGCCGTTTATACAACCGGGACACCCCCTGAAGTGACAGATTTGGGACTACACAATAAAACCATAAACTTAAGTGGATAGTGTTCTCTTTAACTTTATAGAAGAATTATAGAAGAATTATAGAAGAATTATAGAAGAATTATAGAAGAATTATAGAAGAATTATAGAAGAATTATAGAAGAATTATAGAAGAATTATAGAAGAATTATAGAAGAATTATAGAAGAATTATAGAAGAATTATAGAATAATTATAGAAGAATTATAGAAGAATTATAAAAGAATTATAGAAGAATTATAGAAGAATTATAGAAGAATTATAGAAGAGTTATAGAAGAATTATAGAAGAAATATAGAAGAATTATAGAATAATAATAGAAGAATTATAGAAGAATTATAGAAGAATTATAGAAGAATTATAGAAGAATTATAGAAGAATTATAGAATAATTATAGAAGAATTATAGAAGAATTATAAAAGAATTATAGAAGAAATATAGAATAATTATAGAAGAATTATAGAAGAATTATAGAAGAATTATAGAAGAATTATAGAAGAATTATAGAAGAATTATAGAAGAATTATAGAAGAATTCTAGAAGAATTATAGAAGAATTATAGAAGAATTATTGAATAATTATAGAAGAATTATAGAAGAATTATAGAAGAATTATAGAAGAATTATAGAATAATTATAGAAGAATTATAGAAGAATTATAGAAGAATTATAGAAGAGTTATAGAAGAATTATAGAAGAAATATAGAATAATTAGAATAGATAGTAATAATATCTCTTAACAAATTTACAAGGTAACAAAGGTACGTACATAATTTTTTTGATAGTTTTTTTACGGAAAAATTGGCTGTCTGAATTTTTTACCGAAAATGAAAAATTATAAAAAAAGATTATAATTACGTATTATAAGAATTTGGTTGGTATCATGATTATTAAAATCGATAAAATGAAACTATATAAATATAGCATTATGTGTTATGTTTCTTTAGAATGTATTTCAAATTAAAGTCTTGCGATTTTGGTAGCATATTTTCTCACAGTTCTATATCTTTATTAATATTTTCGAATAAAATACCTTGTGGGGTCCATACAGCATTCTCATTATTTTCTATTCGATATGAATAACCTGTTCTTGCACTTAATAGTAATAGGAATTAGTTTTTTTAATACAATTGATCGTCTATTAGTTGGAAAATTTTTTTTTTGTTTAATAGCTTCTTTAGGCGTAAGTTCTCTTGCTTTATATGGACATTTAATTTCGACTATACCTGAGTCACCTATTAAACCATCAGGACTAGCTGCAAGAAAGGGATATTCATCATGTATGAAAAGTCCTGATAGTTCAATATTAATATTTAAAATTGTTTTTAACATTTTTTTGCTTTGACTTCGCTCGCAATTCGATATTCTGGAAATCTATTTTCACAAAACGTTGAATTCAGAATTGCTTCCACAGTTTTATTTATGTCTGTTTTTTCTAGTAATTTAGATATTTTACTGAAATTACTAGACGTCATCGAGTTAGAATCTACTAACTCGATGCTGGACGTTCTATGTACCAAGCAGTACTATTATTTTGAGCCATTGTATTATTAAAAATCTGTTCGTTTTAAGATATTTCTTTTGTAATTTCTTTAAAAATTCCTGTTTTTTGCTTCGAAGTCTTCATCCGATAAGTAAACTAACCTTTTTACATTAAGGGTATGATCATTATCAGGTTTATTATTACTTGTTTGTTTTTTAATAACTTTTTTTGTGTTTTTGTTTCTTGTATCCGTTTTTTACATTTTTTTTGAGGAAATAAATTTTGGTAATAACCAGTTGTACTTTTGCTATATTTTGTAATATATTATTTAAATACCCTGTGAATTATATGATACTGCTGCCGCCAAACACCTTAACTGATAGCCACTTCTCTTAATGTGATTTATACGTTTACACTTTTAACAAATTTTGCAGTAATATAATTAAAGATTTCGGCGTTATTATTGGAGGCGCTTTTTATCAAACTTGTTGCATGATATTTAAACATATTTCTGAATGATGTAATATCGGACAACAAACAGTCAATTGCCATTTGTAAGCGTTAAACATTATTTTTTAGTGCAGATCCTAATTGCAAAAGAATAGGTTTTCCCGTAGAACTGTATGTTTTGAGTATTTTTCTCTTAGTCCATTGACTAAGATGCTTAACAAATAGATTTTGCACTCGATTTTACCAATAAAAAGTTATTGCCGCACGACGTGGCTTCACACATTTTTTTTGTAAGTGGTGCTATCACCATCAGCAATAAAATAATTTAAGTTGTGCATTTGTATGCTCTGTTTAAAGCTTTTTACAACAATTGCACTTTCCATCGCAGTCGAAGTATTTTTATAATTTTGGTAACATATGTGTTGAGTAATAGCATTTTCTGACACACACACACACACACACACACACACACACACACACACACACACACACACACACCTATACACGTTTCGCAATATTTGTGGCATCACATACTATATCCTCAATTGTGGCAAATCGGTGTAAACATACCATGATACTGGCACCCGTCGTGCAGAGTGTTTATGGATAGGAATTGCTTTGATACACTCCATGGTTCTAATATTATCGACGAATATAATTGTGGCACCGGATTCCACAATTATTTTGTCATCAGAAACTGTGTACAAAAGATGCCACAAATATATCCGTAACACATTTTCTGTGTTTGGGGGTTCCATAAGTATTGCTGTATATACAGTGTGTTTGAAAGCCATGTTGCCATATTTGTTATAGGAATAAGTTGTTGCGTTACCTTTTCTGTGATACGGATACTCTGTTGGTTACATTACATTTTTTTATTTAGTGTACGATAGTGTTATAATATTTTAGAATTAAATATAAGAAAACTAAAAACGTCTTCGACTATAGTTACTATAAAGATCTTCGAAATGCAGTTACTAACGCAGTCCGTCTGGAGAAGAATGGTTACTTAAATTATCGGTCTTTGGAAAGCTATGTATGGCAGAGAAATTATAATACTAGCAACATACGGTCCAACGGAAGACAGTCCAGCCAATGAGAAAGAACGATTTATCGAACAACTTCAAGAACAAATGGATAAGAGAAAACCTAAACAAGAAATAATAATAGTGGGGGATCTAAATGGAAGAGTCGGAAGAAAAGACAATGACAGAACAGTTGGTCCATTTGGAGAAGACACAATTAACGACAACGGAGAAAGATTGGTAGAACTATGTGAAGTAAATGATTTGAAAATTATGAACGGATTTTACAAACACAAAAATATACATAAGTACACATGGACTCAAGAGACAAGAAAACTAAGATCCATTATTGACTACATTATCATGAACCACAAAAGCTCTATCAAAGTGAAAGACATTAGAGTGAAAAGAGGGGCAGAGTGTGGAACAGATCACAAACTTGTGGTGGCATGGATAGAATTCCCCTATATCTGGACAAAACAAAAACATACATCGATTGTTACAACGGGAACGACAAAAAGAGGCTCAAATTACATCTATTGCAGGAAGAATCAATAAAAGATTTATACAAAAGAAGACTAGACCAAAAACTAGAAGAATTCAGATATGACACGTTAGATGAAATGCATGAACACATAAAAACCTGCCTGATTTCAGCGGCCTTAGAAGCGCTTGGAGAAGACGACCAAAGGAACACCCATCAGAATATCAAATTAAGGTAAGACACATTGAAATGCATAAAAGAAAAGAAAAAACTACACATAAAATACCTAAACACCAAAAAACAGGAAGACTTAGACCTATATAGAGCGAAAAACAGAGATGTAAAGAAAAGAGTAACAAATGAAAAGAACGAACGATGGGAACAAGCATGCACAGAGATAGAACGACATATCGGAGGAACGAGAAATTCAGAATCATGGCGAATATTAAAAGCACTTCAACGAAATAAGACAGAGAAAACCCAGATCGGCAAAATTAGTGAAAACGAGTGGCAAGAATACTACGTAGAACTACTTACAGAAAACCGTCCCCAATTTCAGGAAGAGAATATAGAACATGCAGGAAATGGGGCATACGACCAGATAGAAATAAGCCTGGCAGAAGTTAAGAGAGCAATCAAGACATTGAAGAACAAAAAAGCCAAAGGACCCGGAGGAATACCAAACGAACTAATTAAAAACGGAACGGAAAAGTTATTCCGCATGCTACATAGAATGTTCGAAAGAGGACTAAATGGAGAAGAAATACCTGCGGAATGGACACAAGCATACATCACATCCATACATAAGAAAGGAAACAGGAAAAAATGTGAAAACTATAGAGGAATTAGTATAATATCGTCGGTAGGTAGACTTTACGGGAAAATTATTAAAGAAAAACTAGAAACTGAAATAATAGGAAAAATTGGAGAAGACCAAGCAGGGTTCACAGTAGGAAAATCATGCCTAGATCATACGTACACATTAGAACAACTGATAGAGAAGAAAATGGCAAAAGGTAGACCGGTCCATCTGGCCTTTGTTGATCTAAAGAAAGCATATGACTCAATACCTAGAGTCAAATTATGGGAAGCAATGAATGATCTCGGAATCCGACAAACACTAATAAAAGCAGTTAAAGCACTATACAAAGAAAACAAAGTAGCTATTAAATGTGGAAATAAAGCCTACAATCCATTTAAGACGACAAAAGGACTTCTACAAGGCTGTGCTACGTCCCCTACTCTGTTTAAAATATTCTTGGAAAAGACACTCAAACCATGGAGGAGAAAGTGCGAAGGAATGGGCATACCAGTAAGAGACGAATACCTATACACCTTAAGTTTTGCCGACGATCAAGTAGTCATCGCACAAGATGAAGAAGATCTCAGCTTTATGCTCAGAAAACTAGAAGAAGAATATAAAAACAACGGAATGGAAATAAACTTAGAGAAAACCGAATACCTAACAACAGAAAACAAGGATATGAGAAACCTAGAGATAGACGAGGGAAGACAAATAAATGGAACAGATAAATTCAAGTATTTAGGAACCATAATATCGAACCAGGGAACAACAGAAGAAGATATAAACAACAGACTGAGACAAACAAGAAACTGTATAAGACAACTAAACTCAGTGTTGTGGGATAAGAACATTACGATAAAGACAAAAAAGAGAATATATAACACCCTGACAAGAAGTATCCTGACTTCCGTCCGAAAACTGGACAATAAACAGGAGAAATAGAGGTAGAATAAGAGCAGTAGAAATGGAGTTCCTGAGGAGAAGCTGTAGACTTACAAAAAGAGACAGAATTGAAAACGCAGAGATTAAGCGGAGAATGGGAGTGCAATCAGACATAATCGACTATATAGAGAAGAAGAGACTATCCTGGTACGGCCACGTCAGAAGAGCGGACAGAGGACGCTGGATAAACAAAATCACAGAATGGAGCCCGATTGGAAGAAGAAAGAGAGGAAGACCCCGAAGGTCATTCAGAGATGAAATCGACGAGGCTATGGAGAAAAGAACCCTGCGAGATGGAGACTGGAATGACAGGGAAAATTGGAGAAAACGGTTGAGTGAAGGAAGACAGTGAAAACTGTGGAAATCCTTAGTAGTAGTAGTAGTAGGAAAGCTATGAGGTTATTCAAAATTGTAAATAAACCAGTTATAGAGATCCCTCAGGAGCTTAAAGATCCTATATATATAAATAATTATTTTACATCTGTCTTTAGCCCTGTAAATTGTTGTCCTGAGACAACCCAATGGTATTAGTCAAATATTTTCAACCCAGATATTGTTTTCTCGTTTAAAATGGCCACTATTGATGAAGTTAAATTCGGAAGCTGTTGGATATGGATGTGATGATATTTCTGCAAAGATGCTACAACTCTCCCTTTCTATTACTGCTCCTTATATTATTACGCACATTATAAATTGTTCTTTGGAGGTAGGTTATTTTCCGGACAGTTGGAAATACGCTTTGGTAAAACCACTGCCCAAATCAAATAAACCTGAATCACTTAATGATCTTCGCCCAAAATAAGCATTTTACCGGGACTGTTAAAAATTTTAGAAAAGGTTATCTATAAACAGATATACGATTATATTTTTAGAAATAATGTAGTTACGTATATACAATCAGGATTTAGAAAAGAGTTTAGTACAACGACCCTGCTTCTTGACTTAACAGATAATATACTTCGATCATTTGATGCAGGAAAAGCAACCTCAGTCATCGTGCTTGATTTTTCTAAAGCCTTCGACACTATTGATCACGCTCTTCTGTGTGCTAAATTGAAATATTTTGGATTTAATGATACCTCCTTACAGTTTTTCAAATTTTATTTGGTAAATCGTTATCAAAAGTCATAATCGATAATAATTCATCAGAATTTGCATCTGTCAATTTAGAGGTGCCTCAAGGTTCGGTTCTTGGTCCTCTTCTTTTTTAAATATATATTTCCGATCTGTATAAATCTTTAAATAATCTGAAATTGCACTCTTTTTTAGATGACACACAACTGTATTTCTCTTTTGAACCTAACACTGTTCAGGATAACTTAAAACGAATTATAAAAAATGAACCTTTTAAATATGTTAATAGTTGTAAAAACTTAGGAGTCATATATGAACGCTACGTTTTCAAGAGCATGTCACCCTTTTAGTAAAAAAATGCTATTTAGTTATGCGTCAACTGTATAGAAGTACAGGCATTTTAAACTTTAAATTGGGTAAGTTACTTTGTGCAACTATCGTAATGTCAATTCTTAATTATGGGCTCTTGGTATTTTACCCTTGCTTAGATCAGGTTACGAAATTAAAGTTGCAAAAAATTCAAAATAATTGTTGCAGATTTGTCTTTGGCATAAGAAAATATGATCGTATATCATGCAAAATAAAAGAACTTCAATGGTTAACCATAGATAATTTATACAAATATCACCTCGCCTCATTGATATATCGAATTATTTCGTCGTCAAATCCTATTTATTTAAAGAACAAATTAGTATTTCGTGGAGACGCTCATAATCTGGATCTGAGATATCCTCATAGTCTTATGCTGCCAAGATATAGACTAGCTATTTTCCAGCGATCGTTTACTTACAACGCTGTTTTAGTGTTTAATAGTTTAACAAAAAATTTAAGAGGTAAATCTCTTGATTTCATGAAGCGGCATTATAAGAAATTTTTACCTACAATCGCAGTAACGTTATTATAGTATATTGTTGTCGTTATTGTTACCATTAGATTTTTTTTTGTTTTTATTTATCATTCATATCATTTATCACATAACATCACAAATTAATTTCTTTATCTTATTTTTCTAGTAGCCACATGACTATTTCTATCATTTCAATATTATATTATCATTTATGTCAATTTATAAATCTTTTTTTTCATGTTCTACTTATTTCAAACTGACTTGGTAAACTTGAGGTTAAGTGGAGTAGCTCTAGCTAGACTTCGCCTCATGTATCTCGTGTTTGTAAATTTTTACAGACTAAATAAAGGCAATTTATTATTATTATTACTATTATATATCTTCTTCTTAAAGTGCCTATCCGTTCCGGACGTTGGCGATCATCACGGCTATCTTCACTTTGCTTATTGCAGCGCGGAACAGTTCAGTGGTAGTCGTGTTATACCACTTTCGCAAATTTTGAAGCCAGGAAATGCGTCTTCTTCCCGGTCCTCTCTTACCATTTACTTTCCCTTGGAGAATCAGCTGGAGAAGGCCGTAACGTTCTTGATTTCTCATTACATGACCTAGATATTCCAACTTTTTAGTTTTGACGGTCATGAGAATTTCACATTCTTTCCCCATTCTACGCAGGACCTCCACATTAGTAACTCTGTCAACCCAGGATATACGTAAGATGCGCCTATAACACCACATTTCGAAAGCTTCGAGCCGATTCATAGATGCAACAGTCAGTGTCCATGCTTCCATTCCGTAGAGCAGAACTGTGAATATGTAGCAGTTCAATAGACGGCATTTTGTTTTTAATGATATGTCTCGACTGTTGAAAATAGTTCTCATTCTAACGAATGCTGCTTTTGCTTTTATTATTCGCTGTTTAATTTATGTTGAGTGGTCCCATTGGCTATTTAAATTGGTGCCTAGATATGTATATTGCTCGACTCTTTCGATATTCTGTTGGTTGATTGTAAGTTGAGCGTTTAGTATTGGTTTTTTACTAATTGTCATAAATTTGGTTTTCTTTATGTTAAGAGCTAGTCCGTATCTGTTGCTGACTTCTGTTATGCGATTTGTTAATATCTGTAAGTCATTCAGATTATCGGCAAAAACTATAGTGTCATCTGCATATCTAATGTTATTCAACCATTCACCGTTTATTAGTATTCCTTTCGCACAACCGTCTAAAGCTTCCTTAAATACCCATTCAGAATAAATATTGAACAACAATGGAGACAAAATACAGCCATGTCGTACTCCACGTTCTATTGCAATTTTATCAGTTAACTGGTCTTCTATTTTGATTTTGGCCGTTTGATTGTAGTAAATGTTTCTGATAATTCTAAGATCTTTGTTGTCAATTCCAATTTCTTGCATTAGAGTCATTAATTTGTCATGTTTTACTCTGTCAAATGCCTATAATATAATATAATATATGTGGATCCCCCTATATAATAGAATAGAGTTATTTCTGTCCTTTAAAAAAAAATATAAAAAACGATGACACCCGTCGACTTTTAATACATATAAATGTGTGCCTTTTAAGGAAAAATTTAAATGTACAGGGTAATTCACGCATGCCTAGCATACTGCATAAGTTTTATTTTTAATAGACTTCCCTGTATATTTTTTATTTTTAAAAGCTGCTTAATAACCTGATCTCGACAAACTATATCATGTATTATGTAGGGTCTATTATGAATAATACAGGGTGGAATTTTAAAATTATACAGTGTGTAAACTACTCATGGAATACAATTGTTTGCGTCCTTATTTTAGAAAATTATAAAAAAACGCCTCACCTGTTACTTTTAAATTCAAATGTGCTCTTTAAACATGAATTTAAATGTACAAGATGATTCATAAGGGCAGAAGATTCAAGGACACAAACAATTTTATTCCATAAGTGGTTTCCACACTGTTTAATTTCAACATATTAACTACCCTTTAATACTCATAATAGACTCTACATGACATAGTTGGTTGAGATCGGGTTATTAAGGAGCTTTTAAGAATAGTAAAATATACAGGAAGTTCCATTAAAAGTAAAGCTTTTAGACTATGGTAGGCTTGCCTGAGTCACCTTGTCCAGTATATTTAAAAAGCGCATATTTATATTCGACGTGCTTCAGCATTTTTTATAGGACCATTAAGCTTGCGGGGGCACAAGCTAAATCCGATTTAACCTTTGCAATATTTTTTCACCGATTTTTCACTAATTTTTGACCACCAAACCACCCTTAAGTGGAGTAATTCTGCTGCCTTAAAGTTCAAGCTAGCAGGATTCAAACAAAAAACTTTTTGTCTATGACATTTTTTTTCACACATTTTTCACTAATTAATTACTACCATCATAATTTTTCACCGCCGAACCACCCTTAAGGGGAGCGATTCTCCTGGCATACGGTTCAAACTGGCAGAATTTAAAAAAATATATTTTTGCCTATGCCATATTTTTTCACCCATTCACCCATTTATAAATTATTACTTTTAAATAAAATAAAAAGTGTTCTGTTCTGCTCCCCTAAACTAATCTTGGAACGTCTGAGGTGAATAGGGCATGTAATGCGGATGGAACAAAATGTCCCAGCTAGAAAACGCTCCTTGATAGACCCATTGGTCAGAGAAGAAGAGGAAGACCTAGAACAAGGTTCCTTGATAACATCGATAAAGACATGAAAAATATGGGAATACGTGCTTGGCGGAGAGAGAAAGGCGAGGGTTGGGGACGACTGGAGAGAAATTCTTGAGGAGGCTAGGACCCACGTAAAGTTGTAAAGACGGAATGATGATAAACCAATCTTATTTGAAAACGTTACTGCTAGCTTAATATCCGAGCCAGCGGAATTGGAAAAAAAATATTTTTGAAATGCCACAGTGTTCTGCTAGGATTTTACAAATTCATTACCACCCTAGTAATTATTCACCCCTCAATTTACTCCTATCGGAAGTCAATAATTCTGTTACGTTAAAATTTAAGGAGAAAAAATTATTTTTTAAAATTTTACCGCCCTGTACTTATAACTGAAATAAAACAGTAGTGTTCTGCTGTTAAGTTTTTACTAAACTTTGACCATCCTAATCATTTTCCCCCCTAAATCAATCTTATTTAGTAAAGTTCTTACTAGCTTAATATTCGAGACAGCGAAATTTAAAAAAATAGTTTTAAAATACCATCATGTTCTGATAGGTTTTTGTGAATTTATTACCACCCTAGTAATTTTTCACCCCTTAACTAACCCATTAATACCCCAATACTCTGTTAATTTTTACCTATATCCAACTGACAATAAATATAATATCGACATAAAATTAAATAATATAAATATATTTAAATTTTTGAAATGCAGCTAATATAAATGTATTTTACTACTCAAATAATCTAAACTAGCTGTTCTGTCCAACTTGTAATTTCCGTCTTATTTGAATATTCTTAAAATATTTATCTGCTAAAATGTTTTCCAAGTAATATAAACTCTTTATGTTATACAACTAACCTAAACAGTATATTTAATACCCTTATTATTTAAATAATAATAAAATATTTAATATCTAAGCTTTTTTCCAAATTTTCAGGTACCTATCCGGTATCTTTTAACAATAGGTGTGCAAGGTGTCTCGATCCGCCTTTACAATTTGCTTATTAAAGTAATGGATGTAATAAAATTATTGGAATTTGAATATTTCTTACCTGCTAAGTATTATGTTAAATATAACAATTCCATTGTATTTACTAAAACTCAACTTGATTTTAGTTATTTTATATTCATAAAAGGGAACTCACGACGCGAATCCGAGTAACTTTTTTAAAACAGTTAAAATTTATAATTTTTGTAACAAAGTATTTTCATATTTTCAATATTTAGACTATTCTATATTTAAAATATTTAATATATTTAAACATTTAAAAAGTATATATTATTTAGCACCGAGTAACATTTGAGAATGCTTTTTAATTTAAGTAGTCGAGAAAAAAATGACTAGTCTGTTAAAAATATAGTAAAACACAAAAAATATAGTAAATGTGTGGCTGATAGAATTGGTGTGGTTGGTTAACATTTAGTAAAAACGTGTAGTTGGTTAACATTTACTAAAAACAGATCAGTTTCTTATTTTGAATAAAGTACAGTATAATTACAAAAAAATTCTACCCCTTTAATTTTAACCTACCAGAATTATTGACTCCTCACTAGGGTTAGTCTTGGGATAAAAAATTACTAAAGTACTAATAAATTCGTAAAAACCTAGCAGAATACTGTGATATTTTAAAATTTTCTTTTTTAATTCACTGCCTCGAATATTAAGCTAGCGGAAACGTTTCCAAATAAGATTGATTTAGGGGTGGAAAATTATCAGGGTGGTCAAGGTTTAGTAAAAACTTAAAACACTTTTTCATTTCAGTTATAAGTGGAAAACGGTGAAATTGCAAAAGAAGATTTTTTCACTTTAATATTATCCCAACAGAATTATTGACTTCCCATAAGGGGTAGTTGAGAAGTGAAAAATTACTAGGGTGGCAATAAATTCATAAAAATCTAGCAGAACACTGTGGTATTTCAAAAATATATTTTTTTAATTTCGCTGGCTCGAATATTAAGTTTGCGGGAACTTTTCCGAATAAGATTGGTTTAGAGGTGGAAAATTCTCAAAGTGGTCAGAGTTTAGTAAAAACATAACATAACTCTTTTTTATTTCAGTTGTAAGTAGAAGATGGTTACATTGTAAAAAAGATTTTTTCACTTTAAATTTTAACCAGAGTTATTGACATTTTATAAGGTCTACTGAACATAAAATCGCTACTTTTAAAAAGACGATCTAGAAGCAGTCGAAGTTAATAATTTTTGTTTAAATTGCTTTATAACACGATAACGATTTATTTTTTTATTTATTTATTGTATGTTATTATCATTTTTCTTTAAACGTCGATTTTGAACGTCGAAAAATTGTTTCTTAACGAACATTGACAGATCCTGAGCATTGTTTTTAAATGGAATGTTCCATACTTTATTACATAATTGGATAGGTTCTTCTGAGAGAAGAAGATTGATACAATTACTATAGCGTTATCAAATCATATTAGAAAATTGGGGAAGAAAAATCCGGCCTACAATGGGACTCGAACCCACACCTTTTTGTCTGGCATACAAAGCCTGATTTTTGTCTTTGAATTTCAAAATATCATTTGATACTAATCTCCATCAGATCAGAAAGTAATCAATAAATGCTATAGTGTTTTGATAATTGGTTGTTGAGTTAAAAAACGGCATATTGTATAAAAACGCTCAAATTTGACAGCCGTCATTTTTGTGGCAACGCTTTGATTTGTGTTTTAAGTTATTATACAAACCTCTAAAAAAAAGGTTTCATATAATCTCCCATTATATTTAAAAAAAGATCCAAGATTAGCATTTTGAAATTCTTATTTGCAATAACTGAGGGAGATGTTTGAAAAGCATTTTATATCATTTGACTCTAAAATTATAGTTTTCTAAGATTTAAAAAAAATTCTTCAGTTAAAAATAAAATAGTTTCCATATGTCCGAAAATGTATAGTGAGGACGCTACCAACAATAATTCCAAAAGTTTCTCTCCAGGCTGGTCGGAAGCAATTCTTGTGATAAGTCTTTTATTCATTGATAATGGAAAGTTCATGCAGCTGCTATTTCAACTCCAATTTTAAATTGTCTTAGACTTAATAAAAATTTTAACTTGAATAACTCACAACAGGCCCTTTAATTTGATCTAAAATTTAAGGCATAGCATTTCAGTTTTCTTTAAACTTAAAAGTTTATTTTTCACATAACTATTCGCAACTGGGTCATATGCACCAAATTTCAATTTAATCGGTTTCGTAGATTCGAAATACATTTTGTGTCAGACGGACGGATGAATAGACGACCAATTATATATTTTTTTTATACGGGTCTACAGAACTCTTAAAGTGTAATTTTTATAAGTCAAACTTATATAATTTGCATGAAAAGTAGGTGTGAAAAGTTATACGAATGGCCACATCACATCACTGAATATAGAAAACTTTATTTTAATTAGTATCTGATACCCAATCTAACTATAATGTTTGGAGAAATAATACGCTTTTTTTTTAAAGTTAGTATTCCTTTAATCTTTCCATAAATTATTATTCTATTATTTCTGGTCAACATCGCCATCGCGTATAAGAAAATTGTTGCACTTTTGTGGCACCTTTCACACACTTCACCCAAACTCGAAATAAAAATAATTTTATTTCAACTGAAATGGGCAACACCGCAAGGCCATCTCAGAGGGCGCCACTTTACGACCACGCCCACGATGCCACAATTACGTGTGTAAATTCAATCTGCCTCAACCTGATTTCTGGCAACATACGCAGAATCGGCGTAATACAATTTTTATTTAAGCTCTATTCGATCCTATGTATTAAAAACAATATCTATTAAAAGCACATGAGAAAAAAGAGTATTTAAAGTTATTTAGACACTAAATACTACTAAAACAAAGAAAATGTTGGGGAATGAAATTGTGGTAACGTGTGTAAGTTACCACAATTTACGAAGTTACCATAATACAGGAATATGTTCACACACGTTACCACAAATATCGGTGCACACACACACACACACACACACACACACACACACACACACACACACACACACACACACACACACACACACACACACACACACAACAATACTTGTTTTTTACGCCTTTTTCCTATATTAGAAGATAATCTCGTGCTAGACTTTCTTCTTCTTTTCCAGCAGATAACATTAATTACATGGCTGCATTATAAACATTGTCCATGAGCTTCTCTTCGATTATTTATAAAAATATTTGGGTATTACACTGAGCTCATGTAGAGAAGAAAAGAGAAGAATTCTAATTGAAATACAAAAAAAATATACTGGCTGACTACACGAAATTGTACACTGTTTCTACATAATACATTATTATTAAATAAGCAAATAGTGAAACAATAGTATTGTTATAAAAATTGAAAAGGAAAATGCCACAAATCAACAGAAAATCTTTCTATTTAAACAAAAAATGACGTTAAATAATAGGTACTTACCACTGGTCTACATACATTTCGCCAATTGTCGTCGACTTTTCCGTGGGGCACATAAACGTCTTCGTAAACTACCAATTGTAAAAACTATGAACACTCTGGTTTGTCAATAGTCTGAATCTGAATTAACTTTGTCCATTTAATAAGCACTAAATTCTCGTTTTCGTTTTAACATTATTAATGACCCTACCGAGAGAGTGTAGGGTATATACAAATATACATGGTACCTTGTAGCTAGATATCTACAACAAGGACAGCCTGTGTTGACCAAGGGAGATAACTATTAGCAGAGCTTCAAACTTTTCTTAAAAACTTTTAAACAAAATAGCTGCTTTTTGTGTTAAAAGTATAAACAGATTCGGAAAGAGCAAAAAATTGTTTTAAGTTATTTTGTCTTAGTTTTAAACAAAAAAATTGAAAAAAAAAAATTGTTTAAACAATGTATTATTTTATAAAAAGTTAGTGCACTAGAATTTTTTAAGGCCTTTGCGTTATTTTGTTTAAACTTTTTCATTGGAATTTAGCTAAGCCAAGAATAGCGAGGAACGACCTTAACTTAAGAACATAAGTAAGAAAAAATGCACAATCATATGCAATAAGGGCTTATTCCCATTAAAAGTAGTAATTGCATTAAGATGCCACAAGAAAATAGCTTCAGAATAATATTGAAATGTGTAATTTCCTTTCTTTTATTTTATCTATTCCAGCCTAACTCTACTGCATGCATCTCTACCTAATTTCCCATTGCTTTGTAATACCGATGCTAGGTACTTTAAACTAATACTTTTTACGATCATTTTACCATTTAAATTTTGTTTAAAGCATCTCCATTTTTTAGAGAACATTCCAAATACTCTGTCTTTATCCTACTAAGCTTTAAACCTTTTTCCTCAAGAGCTTACCTTCACTGTTCTAGTTTTTGTTCTAAATCGTTTTCACACTATTTTATACTAATACTTATTCATTAACATAAATTAATATAAGGACTGAGAAGTGATTAGAACTGAAACACATAATAGGAGGAATGCCAATTAAATATATTTAGTTTGAGGACAAATTGCGACTGCGGCAATTTGTGTTGTAAAATTCTAAGCTGTGTTTAAAATAGTTAAACTGAGGTACAATGATTAAAAATCCCTACTTTATACGTGGAGTGTATGCATTTACGTATGTAAGTTGAAAGATATTTTCTTTCAACTTTTTTATATTCAAGCTTTTTCTATTAGTATTTTTAATATTTGTACAATCAAGCACATTAATATATACGAATAATTCATAGTTTTTATCAAAAGAACAGATCTAGAATATCTAGAAATCCATAGATAGTTAAACAATGACACTGCAGTCAACATGAAAATTGACAGGCGACATGACACATGACATAATGTAAACTGACGCCACTGCCATCGTGAATTTATAAAAAATGTTTACCTATGCAAAATGTGGTAACTTAAAATATTTTTTTTCTTTCTATAGAATAATCTTAAGCCAAATATTAAGTTTTTAAAAAGTATTAAAAGTATTAAAAGTAAATTTCTTTCTGTTTGACTTCCATTTTAATTTTAAACAAAGAAAGTTTTATGAAAAATAGAACATAGATCATAGATGACAGATAATGGCAGTACAGTTGCCATATACCATGGCAATTGGCAGGTGCTAATAAATAAAAGAATTATCTAATAGATTTTAGACATTATAAAGCACATAAGTTAAACATAAACGATTTTTTGATTTATTATTTGTACAATAAGAAATATATTTCCATAAAAATACATCCATCACACAGCTTAATCATGTAAATTTGAGAACAGTTTATGATTATACCGAGTAGTAAATAAATTGTATTTATTTTAAAAGCATCCTAATTTGTTTTCTCTTTTCCACTCTGTTATCATTTAGTAGCATACATAATTCTTCCGTAATACATAATCCATTTTAAACGGAAAGTTGAAATATATGTACATATTAATAATCCATGTTTATTTCAAGGCTCGTGACGTATTTACAGTATCTTCCTCCGGAAAACGTTAGCTGAAAGGGTGAGTTATTTTTGTCCTGATTAGCATTTTTTACTTTAAATAACAAAAAAATTATTTCGAAAAATGAATAATTATGGGAAAATATAAATGACCACGATTTGATTAAATTTAATTTAGATTTTCTTTGATAACTTGAAGAACAATTTATTAAAATTACTAAATCATATGCCTTTGTTAGTTTTACAACAATTTTTGTTTCTTTTTGTAAAAAGCTGTATATATAATACCTTTAACATCAATATTTATCATTAAAACTCAGACTATAGGCAAAATAACAAAAAGGAAGAGGACACATTCAAATTCAAATTTGATTTATGATAGATGATAATTCAATTTAACAATACTTTATATTAAGTTAATCGCCCTCCCCCCCCCTCTCTCTCTCTCCAGCCTTAAGTAATCCAACTTTGAACATAGACCTCCTTCAAATCAATCCAGTGTTTTCTATCTTGCACCATTTGCTTTCAGTTGTGTCCTCCGATCTTCCTAATGTCATAAGCCCATCTTATTTGTGGTCTTCCTCTGCTTATTTTTCCTAAGCATGGTCTCCTATGTTGTATTTCGTGGTTCCATATTTTATCCTTCGGTCGGGCATTGTGTTCTGGGAAGCTCCATTTGGCAGCATGTTCTCCTGCGTCTTTTACTTTGGTTTTGCTTCTTATCCATTTATTTGGTTTTTTTTCTATAAGTCTCACCCCAAGCATTGATTTTTCCATTGCTCTTTGTGCCTTTACTATTTTATCCATATTAGACTTGGTAGGTGTCCACGTCTATGAACCATACGTGAGTATAGGGAGGATACACTGATCGTTAATTCTGATTTTCAAATATTATTCTATTTTAGTGCTTCTCAGGATCCATTTCAGCTTTCCAAATCCTGCCCACGCTAACTTTATTCGTCTGGTAATTTCGGCAGTTTAATTTTCATTATCTGTCCCAGGTAGATATATTCACTTTTTTTTTATAGCCCTTTTTCTATCCGAATTGTCGAATAAAGACCTCTCCCATTTCTCGCCATTCATCCCTGTTGTGTACTAGGCGTTTCCACATTGGTCCTGCGACTCTTTTGATATCGTCGCTCCAGCGCATTTGAGGTCTTCCTCTTGGTCTCTTCGCATCGTATGGTCGCCAGTTGCCGACTTCTTTGTTCCATCTACCATCTTCGAGACGTTCGTTGTGTCCAGCCCATTTCCATTTTAATTTAGCTGCTTGTTTCGCGGCGTCCTTTATTTTTGTTTTGTTCCGGATTGCTTCGTTCGTTTGCCGATCTATTAGTGAGATACCAAGCATCTGTCGTTCCATGGCTCGCTGAGTTTTTCGAATCTTGTCCATGTTCTTTTTTGTGAATGTCCAGGTTTGAGCTCCGTAAGTGAGAACGGGATGGATACAAGAATCGAACACTTTTGTTCGAAGGTTTTGGGGTATCTTTTTGTCTTTCAGTATGTATGAGAGTTTTCCAAATGCGGCCCATCCCATTCTTACTCGTCTGCTTATTTCGGTAGTTTGGTTTTCTTTGTTTACCTTGATATTCTGACCCAGATATATGTATTCTTCTACATGTTCCACTTTTGTTCCTTGGATGGTTATCGTCGGTTGATCATCTTTATTCGACATTAGCTTAGTTTTACTCAGATTCATTTTCAGTCCTATTTTTATGGATTCCGTATGAAGCTCATAGATCATCGTCTTCAGTTCTTTCCAGCTGTCGGCTATTAGTACTACGTCATCTGCATATCTTAGATGGTTTAAATACTTTACGTTTATCGATAGTCCCTTCGTTTCCCAATTTAGTGATTTAAAGATGTCTTCAAGTGCGGCAGTAAATAGTTTTGGAGATATGGTGTCTCCCTGTCTTACTCCTCGGTTGATTTTTATTGGCCTCGTTTTCATTCCGTTATCCATCGTGACTACCATTTCAGCGTGTTGATATATATATTATGTTATATTCGCTTACTGTTTTTAAATAAATTTATGTTTTTCATCGTTATTCCTGTAATGTTCGGTGTATTTTTCATTATTTTTGTGTTTTCCAAATTCATATTAAGACCTACTTTTTCCGAAACTCAAAATAGTTGCATCATGATGGTATGTAGTTCTTCGAAACTTGTTGCGAAAATTATAATGTTATCAGCATATCCCAAATGAGTCAGTTTTCTTCCTTTCACGTCCAAGTGTGAATAGCTTTGGTGAGATAACATTTTCCTGGCGAACCTTGGCGAAAAAATAAAAACTGCATTTGACAGCGGCCTCACTGAGAGTGAGTAATTTTTAAAAATCATTTGCCAAACTCGGTATAAACAAAACATATAAACGGGAATATTTCCAATTGATGGATTCGACCGTTACTTGATGGAAATTCATTTTATGTAACAATAAAACACTGAAAACTTTGTTTTCAAAATTTCCACAAAATTTATTTACAATTTTTATCACTACAGCTGTTTCGGCTGATTGCCTTTCTCAAGTGATCTGTTTTTGGCATGGGTTTACACTTTATAGTCTCTAATGAAATAGGTTGAGGAGGGGAGAACTATTTGTCTCAAGCTGGTCATTCAGAATTATATCTGTGTTTTTTAGTTTGTTGATTTCCATAGATTCTAACAAAGATAGCTTAAGGCCTTTATTTTGAATGTGGAGAATTTTAAATTCGTCATCAAAAGAATGATTATGATCTAGAAGGTGAAGTGCGTATGTAGAATCTGTTTTTCTATTATTGAAAGCCCTTTTATGTTCTGCTATTCGTTTATTAAAATTTCTACCTGTTTGACCAATGTAAGTTTTTGGGCAGTCGCCACATTTAAGTTTGTACACACCACTGTGTAAGTGTCTTTTATGTTGGCTCTTGTTGTTTTTAATATATTTGCCTAGGTTGTTATTTGTTCTGAAAGCTGGTGTTATTCCTTTCTTTTTTATGTGTTTGGCTATTTTTGTTGATATTTTGCCTGTATATGTAATCGAGCAGAAGGTACTGGATTTTTTCTCTGGCGGTGGAAATACTAAGTTCAGGGCTTTCTTATGTAATTTTTTGTTTAACATTTTATTAATTGTTTGTTCGTTGTATCCATTGTTTACTGCTATTTGCTTGATGATATTTAATTCTGTCTCAAAATTGTATTTAGACATAGGAATTGCTGTTAATCTATGTACCATACTATGATAGGCTGCCAGTTTATGTTGTGTGGGATGGGATGATGAATTGTGAATAGTCATATCAGTATGGGTAGGTTTATGAAATATGGAGAAGTCATGTTTGTTTTTAAGTCTGGTAATCTTGAGATAATAATATCGAGAAAGGCAAGGTATAGGCAAGATATAATAATATCGAGGTAATATTGAGAAAGGCAATCAGCCGAAACAGCTGTAGTGATAAAAATTGTAAATAAATTTTGTGGAAGTTTTGAAAACAAAGTTTTCAGTGTTTTATTGATACGGGAATATTTCTGTTTATTTGACGGGCAAAATATCCTAAAGTGGCTCTCGATCAAAGAAATACCAAGAAAATATGCATCTGTGATATATGAACAAACTTTAAATGTGTTTATGATCAACTCCAGTAATGCAAAAGGATTGAAAATACTTTTTCGGTGTTTTATCATATACGATAGGAAATAGAAATACATTGATTCTTTGGTGTTTTAATACATACAAGGTAATTTGAAATTCTACATTGTACGTTATTGTGTATAAGACACTACTATGAGAAGGACTAGACACATATAGTAGGAGTATGCATAAGAGCAATTATTATTAAAGAACAAAAATTTTAATGAAAAGATTAAAAAAATAGAGAAACTCACGGTAGCAGAAACAAGTAAGTTCCAGAAGTTACAAGATTTTAATAATGATGATAAATATTTCGTAAATATAAAATTTTAGGACGAATGCTAACTTAGCCCAAGGTCCATGTAACCGACAAAGTTTTACCACTAAATGAAAAAGAAAACACAAAAATAAAAAGGATCTCTAAACATTATAAAGTAATTATTTGTATTCTACAAGTAATATCCTACGTGAAAAATTAGTATTAAAGGGGTAGAAAATAGATACAATATTGCAACTTATCAATAATGCAACAGCCCTAAAAACTTCGAATAAAATGTAGTGTATCTTATTAATTCTCACCGTTACCATTTATTACTTTTAAATTAAACCTTAAGCATTATTTCTTAAGTGTAACTACATAAACTTTTTAATTATAAATGAAGCAAGCAACAACTGTAGTAACAGTAAAACAGACACTATTACTTCCACACGACCCGCTTTTTACGAGATTATAAAATAAAAGCAGCAACATCTAGTTTCAGTAGCAGCATTTATTATGATAAGCTCTATGTTTTTATATCTTCATCAAACTCTTAAACTTTACAAGACTACACACTAAAGAACTGCGTATCATAATTTTCCCGGCTCGTTACTCAAACACGGTCTTTCAGTTAATCAAACCCTCTCGCAAACTTCTCAACTCTTCGACCACTAAATGTTACACAAAAACCGCGCAAATTTCTTCGTCCTTGCCCATGAATCACTTCCACGGAGTAATTAGACGTGCGCTGTCATAAATCTAGGAGGTAATAAAGCCTGGAGGTTATCCTGGCGACATGAACGGCCACCCCGCATCCCTCACCGATGCGAGACCGATGGGGTGGTCAGTTAGGCCAGCGGATAAATGTTGATTCGACAACTTGGAAATTAATGTCTCAGATTAAGTCATTAGGGACGATAATTTACATAAGAAAAAGCAAAAGAAATGACGAGGGAAAGATATTTAAATTAAAAAAACGTAAAAACAATTATTGTTATCAGATTCTGTGACATACTCTATAAAATTTAAGTTCAAAAAAGGTAAGTTAAACTGATCTACAGAAATTATTTGATAAACCATTAATCCAACAATTATCGCTATCTAAGAAATAACGTTCTAGTTTATATTTTGAGCATATTTTTATAATAGATACTAAATTATATTAGTACGAGTTTGAATAAATATTTCTGGTGCTATTAATGAAAAAATAATCAGAACAATTTCAAAATTCATTATCATACATTATATCAGCGTTTCTCGGCTTGTAGGGCTGTGAAACGCGCCCACAGGCAGTGATCAACCTTGCCCCTAGGAACATTTGTGTATACTATTGTAAGGTGAGATCCACATGTCCGAAGATCACACCGGTCACACGGTAATATGACATGGAATCAACAAGCGCTAATATTTTGATATCCTACTTTGCAGGTTTATTCGGTATATCGAACATAAGTGCGTTTGCGTAGATTTAAAGTATTTAATTTCTCGAAAATGTCGACCAAATAACTTAATTTCATTACAAATAGAGCATTATGAAACTTTTCGTCTTCCAGGATGTTTTTCTATGCTACAGAAACGTGCAGTGGCTGAAATACTGCAACCCGATGCTACTAACTTCCACATCCTTATCATGAGACGACTTTGAGATAAATAAATAGTGAAAAAATATATGAAAACAAAGCACAGAACTACATGTTCATATAGTATTCTATCCTAGTGAACTGATTTTAGGATTTTAAGTGGCATTTAACAGAATACAAATTGAATGTAGTAGACGTCCTAGTAAAGTGAAGTAAATTTGATCCTCCAGATTGTGATTTTGGTCATGACAGAGAAACTATCCAACACATTACTTTTAAATGCTTCCTCCAAACATATCCAGGACCACGGACTGATTCACTTCAAGCAAATCCTGAAGCAATGAACTGGATATACAGCTTTGATATCTTCTTCTTCTTATATCCTTTTGCCCTATCAGGTATCGAAGTGGGATTCCAGTTCTTTCGTTACACATTTTTTTATGCATTTCTATTTTTGACCATTGTCTTTAATTCCTCAATAGTTTTCCCTTTATTTCTTCTTAATTTTCCAATGTGAACTTTCCATTTCCATCTATGTTTTCCCCTTCTTTTTGTCCTCCTACCTCCCAATTCTAGTATTTGCGTTGTAATTGATTGCTTTATAATTTGTCTGGCTTCCTTTCCTCATTTGTTATCCTGTCCTATTTTGGTTTTTTGTACATTTTTCTCAAATATTTTATTTTGAATGCGTTGATTTTTGATCCCTGTTTTTTCTGAATGGTCCAGTTTTCACTTAGAAATATCTCCTTATCTCCTGCTGATGTTGTTCTTTCAATCTGTCCTTGTTAATCGTTGTTTTTTGGCAGGGCGTCGGTGTTTCTTGAAATTTTTGACCCCCTTTCCGTCTTGTCTTTTTTTGGGGATCTCACGCCATAGGTTCTTCCATACGGATTGGTTATAACTTGTTACTTTCACGTTTTTCACAATATTTACGTGTTTTAACTCGTTGCTGTTGTATTTCTTTCCGTTAATGTATAATTTATTGTATCTCAATTGGAACCTTTTTTCTCTAGGCAGCTTGAGATGATTAACAAGTTTTTTCCTTTTTTTCTGTATTTCCTTTGGAAAGTCCTCATTGACGAAAATATTCGTTCGTTTTATTTTTTTAGTTACTTTTTACGTTTCACTTTCATAACAAATAATTTGTCAAAATTTGTTGTTGTGTCATATTCAACTAAAAAAAAATTGTTGTTTGTTTTAATGAAACTAAAAACTTTGTTTAGGGGTTGACGGAATTGGCGTTTAATTAGCACCAAATATTAGAAAGATCGGAGTATGTTACTTTAATATTTTACTTTGGGTTTACTGAGATTACAAGTAAAATACGTTAGTAATAAAGATCATAGTTGTTTCGTATGTCTTTGAATTAAATTTCAACTAGGAATAACATTTAATTTAGTATAACAAGACTGGCCTATCACTTTTCAGTGGCCGAGTAACCTGCATCGGTCTCTCTTACCCTCTATTACCCTTGAAAATGACGGCGGATGGAAAAGGAAGATAGAAGAAATTTGGGAGGTGAAAAGTCAATTTATTTGTCACGACGACATGGGCGGGCTGATAAAGAATGTAGGTGATTAATTATTTACAAATAATTGCGTATTAGAAGGCGTCAGCTAGAAATGAAAGATCGCGCACACACTAACGAAATACGCTAATGGAAAGAAATTGGGGGCTCAATTTTTTAGTGCTTTCAAATTGAGATTTAAAAATAGAACAGTTTTATTATAAACTGCTAAAAATGGGGCATTTTCTACTAAAATTTTTGTTCGGAATCAGTTTTCTATTATATAGCATAAATATCGAAAAATATATTTTTTATGAGTAGAAAAATTAACAGCACGTGGTGTTAAGAGAGTGCTGTCAATTGAGGACTTGAGAAAAAACATATAATCCACATCAACCACGCAGGATAGTGGAGTAACGTACACAAGAGTTCATTTTATTTACATTAAATAGATGTATCTTCTTCTTCCTATGCCGTCCCCAGTAACGGAGGTTGGCGACCACATTTCTAAAAGTTTCTCTGTCTTTGGCAACGTGGAATAATTCGTCTACAGTCATGTTTGTCCAGTCTCGAATATTTCGCAGCCATTACTTTCTCTTTCTACCTATTCCAAGATATTTCATAGATGTATATAAACGTAAATCTTTTAAATAATCTATAACATGGTCAGTGTTTATGGTTAAAGTAGTTTTGATGTCATCTGAGATTCCATATTTTCTTCTTGTTTCTTCGTGGTACTGGCAGTCAATCAGAATTTGCTTTACCGTCAATGAGAGAGAACAGTTTCCGCAGGTTGGAGCAGATTCTTTGTGGATTAAGAATTTATGGGTCAGTGCAGTGTGTCCAATTCTTAGTCGGTTACTTATTACTTGGTCCCTTCTATTGGATGGATTATTCAAGATGGTCTTCACAAGGGGATGAATCTCATATAGTTTGGTTCCTGAATCTTTCCAGTAGTGTGGCCATATGTTTATACAGTGGTTTTAAATTAGGTTTTTTAGATCAGAGTATGGGTAATTTCTTGATTTGGTTGTGTATTGTGAGTTTATTCGATTTGTGTTTGCTAGGTTATCCACTTTCTCATTTCTACTCCTACATGCGATGGTACCCAGATAAATGCTACATCTTTTCGAGTTGATTAAATTATATTTATCTCATTTTTTATAGCCTGAAATATGGGATTTGTAGCGTATGTTTGTTTTACACCGAATAGAGCATTTAATGAGTGAGTGATGATGACACATTTATTCTCACTACGCATTTTGAAGAAAATTAGGGCTTCCAAAATGGCTGTGGTCTCGCCTGTGAGAATGCAGCAGTTTGTAGGTATGGATATAGTGTGAGTAGTGTATTCACAGTAGTATGCAGCAGCGTGTCCGTCATGAACTTTACAGGCATCACTGAAAAATTTGGAGATAATTAGGATAATGAGATATCACTTCGGAGTACAAGTGTTTAATGAAAATCGGATTTGTAGTTGATTTGGGGTATTTTGTGAGGGTTAAGTCAATGGTAAGTGGTTGGATTGACAATGGAGGAAAATTTACACTGACTTGTAGAGATCAATTTAGCTTATCCATATCAAAGTTAAAAGATTTTATTCGTTCTATAAGGGGAGTACTATTTTTAGTTAGTTTTGTAGAACCAATACTGGGATAAGAAATTTGGGAGAACACTGGATGTTATTTCTGTGCTGATATTTTCCCTATATAGTTTAGGGATAGTTGTTGGCGTCTAATACACAGAGGTGGTTCTCTCACTAAAAGTTGTAAGCTACTAATTGAGTAGTTTAAAGACGCTTTATATAATGTTTTAGGTAATATTCGTTTTATAGTTTCATGAAAATAGTAAATATCAACATATTTGTTTGTAATATTTTTATTCTAACCTTCAAAGAAATTTTAATTGTATTTTAAAATGAAATTTGTCATTACTCTCTTTACATTTACTATTAGACTATTATTTGTTTTAGTTTCCCCATTTTTATTTACAAGTTTGCAAAATTTTTTCGACGCAGAGTCTCTAAACTTTTATTTTTATAATTGACTCAAGCTATGTGCTCAGTGGTAACATTTCTGGCATCTTTTCGAATTGATTTTGAGATATCTTTGTTTAACTGTCTTCTTTTTCTTAGGGTGCCTCTCCGTTCCGAACGTTGGCGATCACTCTGGCTATGATGACTTAGTTGGTTGCTATAAGGGATAGCTGTGTTGAGGTCTATCTATACTATGCTCTCAGGTTAGCAAACCAGGATATCATTCTTCATACCTGCCTTGATTTCTCATTATATGTCTCAAGTACTGAAGCTAACGACCCTTCACGATGTTAAATAAAATCCGCGGTTGTGTTCATGCTCCGTGGTATCTACAGGATCCTTCTGTATAACCATAGCTCAAAAGCCTGAAGTTTTGATAGAGTTTACGCCTTCAATGTTCATGTTTCTACTCCGTACAGAAGCACTGAGTACACATAACATTTAAGGAGCCTTATTTTTGTTTCTAGGGTGAGGTCATGGCTGTTGAACACAGATCTTATAGTCAGGAATGCACCTTCTGCCATTTCGATGCGACATTTAATCTCCTGAGTCTTATATTGAGTTCCACGACTCATTGATTATAGTTCTCAAGTAGTTGTACTGTGAGACACGACGCTCAATTTTAATTAGGTTCACATACAGATTTGCTCCAGTTATGCTTTTCTTGCTGATGATCATTAGCTTGGTTTTGATGGTGTTTATATCCAGTCCTTCTATCAGTAGAACATATACACTTATTTTCGTTATTTTGTTCATTCAGTTTTGCAGCCCTTCTATGGTATTGGTTTAACTGTCACTGTATATTTATATTTACATGATATTTATATTTATCTTACAATGTTTAAGGTTAAATGAATCAAACTAAGATCTTTCGTTGCATTACATTGTACATTTTTTTATGGTTGACATTTAAAAAAAAAAGACTACGGGTTTTTCCCATTAATTTTTTTTTAATTAAAAAAGAAAGAGTCTTTTAGTCATCTAGGTGTTTTACACAACTTTGTGTTATATTTTCTAATCATTTTTTGATAAGTTTTGATCGCTTTTTCTTCTCATTTATGATAAATGTTTAATAATATATATTTTTATTAAAACATTTCAAAAAAAATTAAAATTCGCTTCGAAAATTGCAAATCTACATCAAGCTGACTAAATAACGTAGGGGAAGGGGGGCAAGTTGTTACATAATTGATTCTATTATTTATTTGGGCAATAGTAGATCTTTTATATGAAAACTAAAATCGGATTAAGGTAGTTGATACATTTACACAAATAATGTTAATTTTAATTTATTTAAAAAATCATATTTAACATTTTGTTATTATCAATTTAACTCAACTTGTAAATTGTAACAACATACCCCACTATGAGGCAAATTGTTACAGTCCATGGGGTAAGATGTTACAATAGAAAAAAGAATCTAAAAACTTCCCACAACATTATTTAGTGGTCACAGAAAGAACCCTTGCTTAGCTACAAAAAATATTATAAACATAACACAAAATGAAATAAAATAAAAAATGAAAATCTGAACAAACCTGTTTACAAGAATGTTAAACTAGTCACTATCGGACGAGCAGTGAATACAAATATAAAAATAATCGTCTTTTCCACAAGCAATATGGGCCCACTTTTGACACACAATGCACCGAATCCATTCTTCGTTTTTGGACTTCGAAAATGGAGCTAAACATACCAGACACGTCGATTCCTCATCCTCTTCCGAGCTTTTAGAATCTGATTTTTTGAAGGTGTTTTTGGTAATGACGGTCCGTTTCTTACATTTTTTAACAGTAGTTTTTACCTTGTTTCTTGATTCACCTGATATGTTTCTTTTGGTTGCCCCCACATTTTTTTTTCTTTGTCTTGCCTTTTCTTCCTCCTCCAAAGCTGATTTAATGGGAGTATCAGTCAAAACAGCGGAAGTTCTTTTCTTCCGACCCCCTTTGGATTTCCTTGGCATTGCTTTTGGATAAGGCTTCAACTCCTGGGGCGTTATATGAGTAGGTGAATCGACAGGTTCATTTATCGCCAAGTTAAAATCTGTGCTTGTAGAAGGTTGCTGTTGGAAAGGAGTTCTATGTGTTTCGGTGCCAATAGGTGCCGGATCTATGACTACTGTTGCGTTTATATTTTCTGTTATTGGCCTATTTGTTACCTCTGCAGGCAAGAATTCATCATCTTGAAAAATTTCTCTGTTGTATGGCCAAATTCCTGTCACACTAAATCCTTTTTGTATATTGAGAGGTGTAACAGCAAGAGGAAATGAATCTTTAAGAACGATAGGTATATCGTAAATGTTCATTACTTTACCAGGATTAGATCTTAACCATGCATCTGCAGCACTATTAAAATATCTTTTAAGTAGGCCAAATACCGTCCTATCAAGCGGCTGCAACTTGTGTGATGTATGTGGCGGGAAACTTAAAAGAATCACTCCATTTTCTTTGCAAAAATTCAACACCGGAATAGACAAATGAGATTAGTGATTATCTAATACCATCAAAACGGGTTTCTCTTTGCTACATCGTACAAACTGGACGAAATGTTTCATAAACAACAAAAAGTTATCACATGTCATCCATCCAGAGGAATGAGACGCACCTACACAACCAGGAGGTCCATTGGCTACCATAACATCTTTGAATTTCTTTCTCGGAAATATTAAAAATGGAGGTACAAAATTTCCTGTTGCGTTGACAGCTAATGCCAAGGTAACAAGTTGACCTCTTTCTCCAGATGTGATAGCACCTACCTGCTTAGTTCCCCTTTTTGCAATGATTTTTGTAGGCCTTTGGACAGTTGTAAGTCCAGTTTCGTCCATATTGTACACTTCTTGGAGCTCAAATTTATATTTATCATAAACTTCGCCGAGATTGTTAAAAAACTGTGACACATTATGACGATTAAACGCGGTAGCTCGACCCATACTAGTAGCTTCAGGTGTCCCGACTGATAAAGTTCGATGCCTCTTCAAAAATCCATATAGCCAGTCTCTGGAAGCTATTTCATTAACCTTCCAATTTTCCGGAACAGATATTTGGTTGGCTGTTGCATATTGAAATGCAAATTTTCGCAAATCAGAAGTTGTAAGACCGTAATAAATTTTAGCAGAATGCTCAGTATATTCGGCAAGTTCCTCTTCTTCAGCATTGTTAAATATTTTTCTGGCCGTAGCGTAGCCGACTAAGTTCTTGTTACTGTTTTCGGCACCTAAGTTTGATTTTCTTTTCATATAGCGGTGCAATGTCATAAAATTAACTCCATAGCGAGTAGCAGCATCCCTAATTGACAAGTGTTCTTGTAAAACCGATTGCGCCGCCCTTTCAAATTGTTCGGTTGGAATAATACCCCTTGTGGTTTTCTTGGTATACGTTCGCACCATGTTAAGCTATCTGAAAACAACCAAAACAATTTCATGATAGAAAAATTTAATAAAACCTAATCTATGTTTCTAACATGCTTTGCGAAAATAAATGTAGGTAGGTATGCTATTCATTACAAACAAATTACTATCTACAAAATATGTCTGATCATAATATTGGATTTTTAGTGAAATCATAAATTATGGTAACCATATTGTAACCATTGTAGGTATTTCGATATATTCTTACATTAACGTGTTCGGGGCAAGTTGTTACAGTAACAACCTGGCCCCAGATTATTGTAACAACTGGCCCCACGTGTACAAAATGAGGTTAAGTCAACGTTTTTTGGTAAATATTGAGAATCAATTACTAACAATAGCATGCCAATAACGAGAAATATATACGCTTCAAAACTATATAATACACATATTTATACTACTTACCAATTTCTCACAAATAAAAACAAAAGCCACCTGACAACGGTACAGTTTTAGACCCGAAACCACATTCTAAGCAATAACACTATGATGGATGTCTGACTTGAGTATCAATATCCGTTCACAGATGACGGGTCGGTTGACCCAACTTTCCATAAAATATCGGCAACTCATTATACTTGCTGCTTTTTAAAATAATTGTGTAACAACTTGCCCGTGTAACAACTTGCCCCCCTCTCCCCTATTTATTTTCTAAAAATCTTAATTTATCATCGAAGATTACACTTCAAAATATTATTAATCATTGTTACATGCTACAGTATATTATTCAGGTTGTTTTCAGTTATAAATTTAATATTGAAGCGTCTCGTAGAGTTTCCTAGACCATTTCGTCGTCTCGCCAATCCAGAGTGTTTGCTAGAAACTCGCTGTTTCCTATTAGTAACGCCAATGCCCCCTTTGAACTGGATGAGAGCCAGAAAGATAAAGAATTGAAGTGGTTGTCGGTAAAACCATGGCCGTCCAGGTAGCAGTAACTGGCACTAAAGTGTCTCATCTGCAATTCGGTCTGATAAATCACTGGTCCATAAATTTTCAACCAATGTCGGCCATATCGCGCTCTCTTTTCCTGCACATCTCGGTCTTCTTCTCTCAATAGCGCCGGCAACGCTAATGAACTACTTCACACAAGAATTCTCGCACAATGTCGGGCATTGTCCGCGTCCGGGAACTTTAATAAAGGAAAAATTTTAGTTGGATTGCAGATGTACCTACCTGTTCGACGCGAAATGTGCATTGCTTAATGGTGGAAAAACCTTTTTAGTTCGTTGTAATGCTGCAATAAGGAGAAACTTTTAAGTTCTTCATTTAACGTTCAAGAAACTTTGATTAATTAGTCATATTTGTTCTTGTACTAGACATTTTATTAGAAATAAAATGGTAATGAAGTTGTGTTTTAAGGAAATCTTTTTTTTATTTCACTTGTTATATAATTAAAAGTATATTTCAAAATTATTGGAAATTTGATGTGGATATAACAATTTAACTTTTAAATAGACCAGTTAAATAAAATTTTAATAGCAATAAAAATCACGAAAACAAGTAATATTTCACAAAAATAAAAAACAATTTCATAATCGTTTATTGCAAAAGGATTGCATAATTGTTATTACTTTCAAGCATTCATCATCCTCGTCATCATCCAGCCTTCATTTATCACGTCCACTGTTGGACATAGGCCTCCCTTAAACTTCGACCTTAAACTAAGAAACACGAATAATACCTCACATATTTTCTCAAAACAAAGACAAAATAACACCTACCATAAGATTTTTAGTCAACCAATTAGCTTACCAGAATTAAAAATAATATAATAATCATAAAAAACAGAAAGAATATATCACCTAGATATGATGATATTAGTGTCGAAGCCGAAGGCTGAGTGCTGTTACCAAGCAACGAGCTTGAGAAATTTGTCATGAAATTATGAGGCATTCATCAATGTCCGAGGGATATTCGGCGGATAATTTTTCGAAAAAAAAATCATAACTCAACATAACGAAACATTTATTTATTAAAAGTACAGTTACTGAAAGTAAAATTATTAAAATTTAAGTTAACATTAGATTCGTTGCTGTTCTCTACTATAGAAGATCTATTACCACGCATAATATTTATAATCTTGTTGTGATGTTCTTGATCGAGATTCAAGTATGGTTTTATAGAATTCTGATTGCCATGACCAGTAATTTTTAATAATATTAATAATAGGTCCGCAGCAAAATTCCATGAATATTCCCCAAATATATTTGTGACTATAGGTTGTATTTCTGGGAATTTTTTCTTTTATTAGCGCATTTATACTTTGAACATTCTCATTGCCGAAACGTGACATTTTGAAATTTATTTGGATGAAGTTGTCAAACTCGATCGTGTTGTCATAGGGATTGAAAATTGCACTGAATGCAATTATCAGTCTAATGTTGACATGATTGGGTGAAATTGTTCCACATGACACAAAATGATGAAATTTGAATGGTTGTTAGAACAGTCGAAAAATTATCAGCAGAATGAATTTTGGCCACGCATCCTATCCAGCTCATTTATTTAAAATAAAAATACTTGAGAGTGATCTTTGTGAAGCCTGTAATAAAATGGGTGACCTGGACCACATATTTTTTGATTGTTTCAAATATAGAGCTCAATCTAATGAGCTTTTCAAAAAACTTTTAAAACTAAACACTGAAAGCCCATATAATATACTGCATCTTCTTGCTTTAGACAGAAAAGAAATTTACGATTGTTTGCTGTCTTCCGCCAAAACAACGAATATACAAATATAACCACCTTTGTTAATACCCGATGTCTTTCCTCAATATATGTATACCTATCTGTCCGAGGCCTACCTTTTATCGTTTATAAAAATGCCCTGATCGACCCCCTGGGTGAGCAGAGTGTAATCCCTGTGTAATCCTTGTATTGTATTTGTTTTTAAAAAGATACAGAGATATATATATACAAGGATTTCCATAGTTTTCACTGTATTCCTTCACTCAACCGTTTTCTTCAATTTTTCCTGTTTAGCCAGTCCCCTTCCTGTAGGTTTCTTCTACTCATTGCTTCGTCCACCTCATCTCTGAAAGATCTTCGAGGTCTGCCTCTCTTTCTTCTTCCTATCGGGCTCCACTCTGTTATTCTATTTATCCACCGATTTTGGTCTGCTCTTCTGACATGTCCGTACCATGTTAATCTCTTCTGTTCGATGTAGTCTATTATGTCGGAGTTCATTCCCATTCTCCTCTTAATCTCCATGTTATTTATTCTGTCTCTTCTTGTTACTCTGCAGCTTCTCCTTAGGAATTCCATCTCTGTTGCTCTTATTTTGTTTTTGGTTTTCTTATTTATTGTCCAATTTTCACACCCATAAGTGAGGATACTTCTTGTCATGGTATTATATATTTTTTTCTTTGTTTTCATGCTGATGTTCTTATCCCATAGTACCAGGTTCAATTTTCGTATGAAGTCTCTTGTTTGTCCTAGTCTATTTTTTATATCTTTCATCCGTTGTTCCTTTGTTTGATATTATGAAACCTAAATACTTATACTTGTCTGTTCCTTTGATTTGTTTACCTTCGTGTATTTCCAGCTGTTTTATTTCTGTATTCTCCGTTGTTAGGTATTCAGTTTTCTTTAGGTTTATTTCCATCCCATTCTTTGTATGTTCCTGCTCCAGTTTTCTCATCATAAAACTGAGGTCATCCTCGTCTTGTGCGATCACTATTTGGTCGTCGGCAAAACTTGGCGTATATAGATATTCGTTCCTTACTGGTATACCCATTCCTTCGCACTATCTTTTCCATGGTTTCAGGGTTTTTTCCAGGAATATTTTGAACAGGGTGGGGGATGTGGAGCAACCCTGTAGTAGTCCCTTTGTCGTCTTAAATGGCCTGCATTTAATACAGAGATCAGATACAGAGATACAAGGGAAAATATAAATATACTAGAGAAAATTTGTGTCTGGCTGTGTGGGTATTTACCCTAAAGCCAATAACAAAAAAAAATCTGTGTCAAACCTCATTATATGTCCAAAATATTTTAATTAATCCATGAAATTACTACCATTTTTTTGGTGATGATTGATTATGGTTACCTAATTTTTAAGTTCCAAGATCGTCTCATATTACAGCCCAAAACAGCCCTGTACAAATCAAAAATTTGCTAAGACAGTAGTGAAGATTCGTCGGCACTATGTGGGAAACTCTATCGATAACTAAATAATATTTTTATACATATTTACACTGTATATACCATATAAATATATTATATACTACTTATAGTATAATTACACCAATAATTGACAGAATAACCAATTAATTTTAAAAGATAAAAATTAATCAAGCATAATACAAAAAATCAAGTAATTACCTAAAAAAGAATGACATTACAGAAACAACATTAACCGACAAATAAAACCAAACCTCAAACACTACAATTATATCTAGTGACTCAAGTTTGTTTCAAAAATATTTAAATACATATATTATTATCCTATCCAAAAGTTAAAATCACACTAAGCACTTCTTCAAATTCAACAATATAGGTAGGCGGTTTCAACAATTCTACAAATGTGTTTATTTGATCCACCCACTGTACCGTATTAATATTTTAATTAGTTGCCTGTAAAGAAGGAGGATTGACTACCACTCTCGACAAAAATGTTCCAATTGGTTACTGTTATCAGTAGAGCCGAAAACAAGTTATTTATCACCAATAATCGTGATATATGAGTAATTTGTAGGCACCACACATTAAGTAGACAGTTTTTCTTTATGATTCCGATAAAATGACAATGCTGAAAGTGTTTTATATAAGTACATGGAATTTAGTAAATAAGAAATATACAGATTTTTTATTTAAATTAACATGCATGTGACATCTATATGGTCATTAGCACGAGTTACGATTTACATGGTAATATCATAGGTATAAATTACAAAATAATATAGTTAACATTTAACATAAAGAGAAAATAATAAAAAGTTGTAATATATAACATTTATATTTTGTTAAGCAGTTGACTTTTCTCGAGGAATTTGATAACCTTGTTGATTTGGTCTGTGCTGTTTAGGACCTCTTTGAAGATAGTACTGATATCGAGGTGTTGGCGTATTTTGGTAAAAAAAGGGCATTCTATAAGTATATGCCTGATTCGGAAAGTCGTATTGCAGTGCTGACATTTTGGTTGTGGAGATGATGTCACCAGGTAGCCATGAGTTAGACTGAGGGTTTAACTGAGGGTTTAATTTCATGCAGCGCTGAAGTAACAATATTCCAGTGAATCTGCCAGGTGGATAGATTAAGCTTCTTCAGTCTAGCTTTGAGATCGTTGCAAATTTGTATATTGATAATGGTGTCCGTGGGTGATGCGGCTTTTTCGTTACTACTAATACCAACATGGGACGGTACCCTTATCAGAGTGATAGTTGTATTTTAGTTTATAAGAAGCTGATTATGTGTTATCAATATCTTGGACGATAGGATGGTTGGTGGATATAGCATTAATGGAGTGTATAGAGGAAAGTGAATCAGAGCATGTGGCTATGTGTGTATTTGGATATTGTTGCGCATATTTGAAAGCATGTAAAATAGCTAGTACTTCACTAGTATGGATACCTACTACACCAAGGAGAAATTTCAGTGAGTTCGATAGGCTGTTGTACAGTGGTTACAGAATATCCAACACCACTTTCAGTCTTTGACGCGTCAGTGTAAAGAACTATGTTATATTTATTTTTGTTTATAAGTTCTAGAAAGAAAATTCTTAATGTACTAATACTGGTATCTTCTTTGTTAAATTTGGTAAGGGAAATATCATGATGTAGGAGTATGTTGGTTTAATATTATTGGAGAATGGTAGAGTTCTGGATTCAGACAAATTTATATCTTTTAGTAACGATTGTAGAAGACTAGAAATAGGGTGTATAATTAAGTTACATGGAGGGTTGTTATGGGGTTGGTGTGATGATGTAATTAAATAATATACTGGATATGACGGATTGGAAGAAATTGCAGCAGCATAGGAGAGAAAAAGGTTTTCTTGCCTAAGCCATAGAGGAGGTTCATTAGCTTCACAGTAAAGACTTTCTGCAGGACTAGAACTTAATGTTCCAAGACATAGACGAATAGCCGTGTTGTGTATACCGATTTAAAAATACATATTTGTTTAAAAAAAATTATATGCTTTTGATTTTGATTTAAGTCTGAAAATAGTTCTCGGAAACACTATATTAAAATTAAAAATTGATACTGAACTCGTAATTTTTGTTTTCTGATACGACATATGAGTTTATAAATGAGAAATTTCTGATACATTTACGTAAACTGATGAAGAAGACCACGGTGACGGGTACACGTAAACTCATCATCAATTAGCATAAATACCCCCGTAGGTAGTACAAACTCATCACAGCTATAAAAAAGGGATTTTAAAATAGACCCCGAGAGATTGGTAACCTCATCACTGGCCTACCTGCTGGCCGTGGCAGGTATAGACCATAAACTACTTTAAAACACTTCGACCAAAATTTATTATCGCTGGCTACTTCAATCCTAAACATCACCAATGAGGATTAAGGATCATAACCACAAGTGGCCAAACTCTATTTAAAAGTAACCGCGATTAAGAAGCTTAGTAGTCTATTCACATGGTAACTTACTAAGAGGCAAAATCTGGCCTACACGATTATCATATTTCTGTCTTTACAACCCTGCGTGGATCCTAGCCTCCTCAAGAATTCTCTCCAGTCGTCCCTATCCATCGCCATTGCCTTTCTCCGCAAAGCACCTATTTCCATATTTCTTATGTCTTCATCGATGTTATCAAGGAACCTTGTTCTGGGTCTTCCTCTTCTTCTCTAACCAATGGGTCTATCAAGGAGCGTTCTAGCTGGGTCATTTTGTTCCATCCGCATTACATGTCCTATCTACCTCAGACATCCTATCTTAATACGTTTTACGATATCAGGTTACTGGTATATTCTATAAAGTTTGAAGTTGTATCGTCTTCTCCACACTCCATTGTCATTCACTGCTCCATAGATTCGCCTTAGTACTTTTCTTTCGAAACATTTTTTCATTATTTTTTGTTAGAGTCCAGGTCTATGAACAATATGTTAGGACTGGGCGTATTATTGTTTTGTAGAGTTTAATTTTTGTACTTCTCGATTTTGTGGATTTAAGGAGGAGATTGAGGCCAAAATAGCATCTGTTAGCCGTGCAAATTCTGCGGTTTATCTCTGCGGTAGTATTATCATTAGTGTTAAGGATTGCTTTTGTGCTTATTTTTATATACTTCATTTTATTGATGTTTATTTACCCTTTTTTGTAGATGATTATTTTATTGCTACATACGCCTCTCGTACAGCGTTTTCCGTTTTTACAACAATATTGATATCATCAGCATAGGCCAGGATTTGCACCTGATTTATTATATATTGAACCAGTGGTTGTGATTTGTAACATACGTATTACTTTTTCCAGAACCAGAATAAACAGTATACAGGAGAAAGGGTCTCCCTGGCGCAGCATATTATTTGTTTTAAAAGGTTCAGACAGTTCCCCCTGAATTCGTACTTTACATTCAACTTTTTCAGGAGTTAGTTTTGTTAAATTTACCAACTGATTTGGTATTCCAGCTGTTTCATTGCTTTGAACATTTTTCTTCTATTCACAGAGTCGTAGGCTGCGTTGTAGTCTATAAATATGTGATGAGTATAAATGCCATATTCCAGTGTTTTTTCCAAAATTTGTTTTAGGGTTGCAATCTGATGTATTGTAGATTTACCATCTCTGAAACCAGCCTTGTATAATCCACTATCCGTTTTGCATATGGTGCCATACGGTGACATAGTGCTGTGGAAAATATTTTATACGCTGCATTTAGAACCATAATTCCTCTGTGGTCAGAGTATTCAAAGATATCTCTTTTTTTGTGTATGGTACAAAGTATTAAAATATTCCAATCATTGGGGGGGATTTCTGTGTCCATATTTCTTTTATAAGCTGCTGTAATGCCATAATGGTATCATGACCACCTTCTTTATATAGTTGAGCTGGGAGATTCTGGCCAGTTTTTTAACTGCATATTTAACTTTAAGAATCGTTGGTGAATCCTCTTTTCTCTTGTCTGCTCCACTTTTCTCATCCCTTTCGTTTTCTAGGTTTTTTTCTTCTTCCTCGACATTAAGTGCCTATTTAAAGTATTTTACTTATCTACTCAATACATCTTTCCTTGTTGTTAATAATTTCTTTGGTGCATTCTTGCATTCATCGTCAAACCAATGATTTTAGGGGCACAAATTTCTGTTCATATTTTATCTTTCTCTGCTGCTTCAATATCTTCCTTTATTCTAATCCAGTAGGAGTCTACTGAGAGGCAAAAAATACCGAATATCATTGACTTCTTTGTCCTAGAAGACGTTTCTAATTACTTAAAATATATAACCATCGTTTGATTTGTCTCACTCTCAAAGGTATGCCACATTAACAGAATGATAAACTGGAACATATTCAATGAACTAATCTTTGAGTCAATTAATTTGAACCTTCCACTTAAATCCATAAAGAATAAGTGACAGGTTCAGGTTGATTGACTCAGAATTAAGGATAATCCATGATTATGCAATATACTATCTAAATACATCAATGCAAAAATCTGTTTGGAATGTTACTTCAAAAAACTTGTATAAAGGTAATGTAGCCTCATATCCGGACTATGTAAATAATTTGATTCGTGAAAAAAGGAAATTCGTTCGAAACTTCGATAGACAAAACAAATTTAAACAGAGCTTTGCAACTCAAAGAAGAACTAAACGAATACAAAGATTTAGTGTATACTCCGAAGGAAAAATACAGGGTAAAAGATCAGTAGGAAGATGCCAGAACTCGTGGCTGGAAGACCTGAGGAGATGGTTCGATCGCTCATCCGCAGAGATCTTTCGCGCAGCAGTTTCCAAAACTACAATTGCCATTTGGATCGCCAACCTTCGAAAGGAGACGGCGCCATAAGAAGTTTTGGAAAATATTTATCACTAGAAAAGTTAATAACTAAAAACTTAGCTATAAATAAATTATGCAATTTTTTTATAGCTGTTTTAGTGGTGTGTATCTTTGAAATTTGTATTTAATATTAATTATTTTCCAAAGAACAGTCCAAATAACAAAAATTAGTAGTCCTTATAATATACATAATTTACGTATAAAAATAATAACTGCATTTTTTTAATTCGAACTTGAATTTGAATTCGATTAAACCAATCCAATAATTCTTAAATTTCCTAATATTTTTTCATCAAAATTTTTGGACGTCGTAAGTATACCGAAAGCCAACTTTTGAATAATTTTTTAAAATTATTTATACATTTTTATTTATTTTAATAGTTTTTTTCAATTATTTATTTAAACAAATTATACATAAGTTTTATTTAGAATGTCCAACAAGAAGCTTTTTTAGCCTTTCTAAATATAAAAACTTTTAAAAAAAGAAAAGTAAAAACGTCTTTTGGGGACAACTTTTTGGAGGGATCTATAAACTCAATGTTAAAATAATAACCCCTGTTAAAAAGCCAACTATAATTTTTCAAAATTTGTATTATTTTAAATGAAATTACTGCCACCCCTGTAAATTGTTAGATGTACGAATAACTCATGTCTTCAAAACTACACTTAAATGACTTCTGACAGCTTCCTCACTCAAATTCTTCCTTAAAGTCTCAACAAGTAACTAAACAAAGAACATCATTCCAATAGTTTTTTCTTAGCCAAATAAGGTTTTCAGCAACCTACTTCTAAAAGCTTGTGAGTAAATATAGTTTGACAGGTCGCTACAAGGGTTTAACGCCCAACAGGAAATTCGTTTTTGATTTTGAAGATTTTGAGAAGGCCTTCGATAAAGTCAAACACCAGAAGCTGTATGAAATCCTAAGAAGCAAAAACATCGACAGTCGCGATAGTAACATCATATCCAGGTTGTACTGGGGACAAACAGCAAAAATCAAAGTTGATAATGAGTTAACCGAAGAAATTGAGATTCGTCGAGGTGTGTGTCAGGGTTGTGTGCTTTCTCCACTATTATTTAATATATATAGTGAAACAATATGTCAGGAAGCGCTTCTCGAGCAAAACATTGGTATGAACATTAACGGAGAGTTAATTAACAATATACTATACTCTGATGACACGCTAATAGTAACAGATAACCTAGCAAGTTTACAGTTTTTGATGGAAAACATAAACACCCATACCAAAAAGAATGGTTTAAAACTGAACACCAAAAAGACTAAATTTATGATTGTAACAAAGAAGCTATACACCAATGTGAATTGAACCATAAATAATCAGCCAGTTGAAAGAGTTACGTCCTACAAATATTTAGGGGTTTGCTTCACTGATACTAATGACCAGACAAGAGAAATAAAGAGGCGAATAGAAATAGCGAGACAATCGTTTGTCAAAATGAAAAAGTTCCTATACAGCCGGGACATAAATATAAACTTAAGAACGAGAATGTTAAGGTGCTATGTTTTCTCCGTTCTGCTGTACAGCATGGAAGCCTGGACACTGAAAAAGATAAACATCAAAAACATTGAGGCATTCGAGATGTGGTGTTACAGTAGAATGTGGAAAATACCATGGACAGAAAGAGTAACAAATCAAGATGTTCTGTTGAAGATGGGGAAGGAATGCGAAGTCATAAAAACCATACAAACGAAAAAACTGGAATATCTGGGCCACATAATAAATAATAATAATAAAACTTTATTCATCCTTGCAGATTATTTACATAATATGGGACATGTCAAAGTAAAAGGAAACGTTAAAGACTATCTATACAATATAAACATACACATAAATATAGAAACAACATACAACATATCTAAGACATAAATTCCGAGACACTATAAAAACACTCGATGAGATAAGTCTTCAATTTATTCTTAAATGCTCTATCATCATCTGCTTCACTTTTTAATTTGGATGGGAGCTGATTAAAAAACCTTACGCCGCTATAATCAGGGTTTTTTCAAACATAGAAGTGTAATGTTTAGGAGTCCTAAAGAAATCTTTTTTTCTGGTACGATAATTGTGTACATGTGAATTTGATTTCAATCTATTGATAAAAGCTTTTGTATACAGAATACTTTTGTATATAAAAATTGAGGGAACAGTGAGTATTTGATATTTTCTAAAATGCTCTCTACACGTATGTCTATATGGTAAATTAAAAATCAAGCGAATTATGCGCTTTTGGGCTATAAAAACTTTCGAGACATTTGTTGAACTGTCCCATAGAACAATATTATATGACAAATGTGAATAGATGATAGCGTAATAAACATTAAGTATCTGTTCCGTTGTAAATAAGTATTTGAGTTGCAAAAGAGCATAGTATCCAGAATTAATTTTCGAACATACATGATTAATATGTACCTCCCAGCTCATATTACTGTTTAGATGTAGTCCTAAAAACTTTGTAGTGTCAGATAAAGTGATAAAATCATTGTCGACTTTGACAGAGAAAGTTTCCTTTATTGGAGTTTTTATACAAAATTGCATACATACTGTTTTACTCGAATTTACTATTAAGGAGTTTTTTTCGCACCAAGACGTAAAATCATGGGCTAAGGTATTGAGTTTTAACCTCAATTCCTCAGCATTTTCTGCAGATGCCACCAAAGTCGTGTCATCTGCATACAAAAAAATATTTTCCGTACTCATATATTTAGGCATATCATTGATATAACAAAGAAATAACAAAGAACCCAGTATTGATCCTTGTGGAACGCCAAGATCAACGTCATACAAATCTGATTGATAATGACCGACTTTGACATACATCTGTCGATATTCTAGATAGGATTGTAACCATTTTAAAAAATTACCTCGAAATCCAAGTCCGTTTAGTTTACAAATTGCTACATTTAAATTTATAGAGTCAAAAGCTTTAGTTAAATCAAAAAAGAGGGCTCCAACAAATTTCTCATAATGAGAGGAGAAAAGTACTCTCTGCTTAGACTCATAATCCAAGGAAAAATACGGGAAAGAGAAATGTGGGACGTAGGAGGATTTCCTGGTTGCGAAATTTAAGGGAGTGGTATGGGTGCATTTCAATACAGTTGTTTAGAGCTGCAGCCAACAAAGTAAAGATTGCTGTGATGGTAGCCAACCTCCGATAGGAGACGGTACTGCAAGAAGAAAAAGGAAATTCGTGGACGTAACCATAAATCCCATGAAACTTAACCGATATCTTCATGAAAAAATCATTTGTTTTTAGCTAAACTTTGATTTGAAAAAGTCACAATTTGTAAAAAAAAAACAAGTATTAAAAAGAGTTAGTCTCGCTAACTAATATTATTAACATAAAATATTTAGTAAAGTAAAGTAAAACAAAGAGATCGACTGCTAGATTGAATGATCAAGACGTTTATTTTCGAGACAACCTGCTCATTGAAACAAACTTATCTACACTAAATCTCCAAAACAATTTTAATCTTCTTCCAATTCGCCAGTTAGCAATAACAAAAGAAACTAAGTTGACAGTGAGGCTTTGTGATGCGTTTAGAAGGAAAAAAAAATGTTAGAATTACTTCCTGGGAAATTTAAGACGACCTCGACTCATATTCAAAGTTGTAGAAGAATTTTCGACAAAGGACGACATTCTTGACACCCGACCACAAAACTAATTTAAACTTATTTAATTCTAACAAGAAGTCAACCAGTTCCGTTTGTATGTAATTCTTTCACAGGGGTGTACTTGCGTTTACGACCAAGTAGTGTTTTAGAAATATTCTATAATGATAAAATAATAAAGACACCAGCTGATGGTCAAGGGAGATTTAAGAAAAGTTAAGGAGAAAAAATTTTTAAAAAACAACTTGCAATGAATTAAAAATTTTTTGTAAAATGGTGTAAAATTTTTATTAATATTTTTAAAAATTATCCAAAATAAATTCAAAAATTTTCAAAACCATTTCGATCCTACCAGATCATCATCAGTGAAAAACGTATATAAAGTATTTGGAACTAGTCACATAATGAGGTCAGATGACTCTCAAATTACATAATTTAAGTAACGAACAATATCATTTTCAGAACACTAGTTCGATGATAAAGGATTACATGTTTTAAGGAAACGTACAATTTCCTAGATCGAAAAAGGGAGCCTACACCCTGAGAGGTAACAACCAGCACTCTTGAACAGCGTCTGTAATTGTTACGTTTAAGCTCGTCGTCTTTCTTGTGTTGTGGGCATAGTAACTCTTAAGAACTAAGACTTGCTACCAGGTGCTCACCATCATACTTGTAGAGTTGTGCCGATATTACATCAGTAACTGATGCTTTGTTGTTTTTCGTTTTTTGGAAAGCTTTCTGTAATGTTGGCGAATTAAGTTCTTTCTGACTTTTATCTAGTTAAGTCATAGAGTCAACGTTATTACGTAATTAGCGCACGGTATATCCTTGACATGTTTCGCCCGTCTCTTGAGGACGTTTTACTAGCTGTTATGTTTCTATCCTTGTCTCTACACAGGTTTAGTCTAGGTTTGATTTGCTTTTTTTGCCGTTTATCTTTCTGTAAAACATTCTTGTATAATTGTGGTTTTTAAGGGTTTTCAACTCATCCATTGTTTTATAGTCATATTTCTTTTTATCTCTCTTTTGTATATGTTTGTCTCTCTTCTGAGCTCCTTGTAAGATTAAACCATTTCTGGCGTTTTTGTTTGTTTCATGACCCTATGTACATGATTTTTTCTACTAGTAGCTTCTTCACACTCAACGTTAAACTTACCGATATATGACTTAAAAACCTTCACGTCCAAAACGACAAATACCGATCTAGATGTACAAGAATCATCCAAAATCTTATTAGAGGGTTTCAGGTAACACCAATGAGAAACAGCAGTAGATATTTTATTAAGAAATAGCCAAAAAAACTGATATTGCCTTATTCCAACCATCTTTCAACAAAATGCTTAAGAAGATCGTAGATTGCCATGAACAAAGACTTTAAGATGCAAACATTGAAGACATTCAGTTCTTCGATAATACTAATAATGCTTGGTTAGAAATAAGAATCAAAAGAACAAAATTAGTTAAGTTAGCTAAGTGCTTATTTTACACTTAGAGAACGTTTAGCTGTACACTTGCTGTGCCCACTAACCAAGAAGGACGACCAGCTTGAACATGGCAATTACAGACTCTGTTCAAAGGCAGACCTAGACTGTTAACACTCGACTACATTTAGATATTTGAAGGCAGATCCTTACACTACGGAATCTTTGTCAAACCGATAAGATTAGTAATGATGACAATGTCAAAAACATTATATCAAGTAAAAACCAAAAATGCCTGCAGAAACAAGTTCTTTGCTCAGAAGAGCAAATAAAAGCTACTCTGAACCACATATTTCTTGGCAAGTCTTAAGGGAACTAGACGAGATTTAAGTCAATATTAAAATGAAAGTATGATATCAATGAGGATGCTTAAAGATCTGTGTTATCAACTAGCATCAAGCTGCTCATATTAAGACTGCATGGATAAATCAGCTTAGAAAGGTCCAGTTAATCACCACCATGGATAAAGATCAATGATTTTAATGACGAGCACCAATGATGAGGATAATAATCAGTAGCATTGGTTGGTGTTTTACCTGATTCTGAATGATAAGCGAAATTCCTCTGTTTGGTTTACTTTTAATATTATTCGTGGGTCAGACATATATTCTAAATTTTTTGATGATCAAAGACCTTTGAAGGCCAAAATATTATGGCCTTTGATTATTAAAATATGGACTTCTATGGTGATTTAACTTATAAGAACAATTTGTATTGATAAACATTACAAAGTTAGCTAAATTCTATTTAGAAGCTATAACTAATGAGACCTGAACGTTTTAATAACAGGTCCTGGAAATTTGGATCTTAAATAAAAAAAGCGTTGGGTGTTATCTAAGATAATAGTTGTTTCAGATAACAAATATAAACAAACGAGTGGTTGGAGAAACTTAAATGTTTTATTTCGAAGTAAGGCTTTGTGATAGTAAATAAAAAAGAATTTTTATTCTGATTGTCTCCTAGAATGTTGGGAAAAACCAAATTCTATACAATATCGTTGATTTCTTAAAAGAAAATAGAGCAGAGATTTTTTGAAAAGTGGTATGGTGATGATGAATGTTGTGTGATTGGCTATGGAAAACGATGGGAGAAGAATGAAGAGTCGATGTAAAATTAAACGAGAAAGTTTTAATAAATATGTTTTTACCATCTAGAACAAACAGTCCAGTTGAAAGCAGTGTGCTACAAGTTGAGATTTTGTGTGGTTACTTCGGTGATAGCAGAATCGTGGAAGGCGAAAAATAACTAAGTCGAGAATTCTAAACTCATTGTACCCGAAGATTGTTCCAGTTTCTATAAGTAAAGAAAAGAAGCATTATATAAAATTAGCACAAGACACCAAGTCGAGGAGAAAAATTCTTGGGCCTAAAGATTGCTGGTCTTATTTTGAACGAGTCGGAGATTTGATTTTTAAAGTGAATCCTAACGAGAATTGTTTTAAAAGATTGTGAAAGGAGAAAACTTGGACAGTTAGTGATAACACAGTCAAGGAGAATAAGTGTCCATCGAAAAACGTCGCAGTAAAGGTCAGTCAAAGTATTTGGACATATTGTGAGTTGTGTTTGTTTATCATCATCATCATCACTGGCTCGACTATTTTTTTGGGTCTTGGCCTGCTCCAGGATTCTTCTCCATTCTGATCTGTTTCGTGCTTTTTTTCTCCAGTTTTTTATTTTTAAGGTTGTTATATCATTTTATATTTGTTCTAAGTATCTCAGCTTCGGTCTTCTATATATGTATATATATATATATATCTGTACCTTGGTGCTAAAACAACCAATGTCAAAAATTGAGATTTTCGGTTTTTCATCGCAACGGGTGCAATACGGTGTCCTTTATATTGTGCACGAACAACCAATGTCTCAACTAGAGCCATTTCAGAGGTAGAGCATAACTGATAGACCAATGTCATTATTATCTAGAAATATTTTTAATGCTATAACATCCAACGTATACTTTGGTTATTTACTTTTATCGCAATTTAGTGCAAGAACAACCAATGTCAAGCCAGAATGTACATTGGTTTCTTTAGTTTCGATTCAGATCGGTTTATCTTTGTGCAATAACAACCAATGTCGACTTTGGTTGTCAGATTGACAAAACTGTTTGTCAATCAGCTGACATTGGATATTCCATTCGTGATGAAACATTCATATTGTTTGTTATTCAATTCAGTTTGTTGTTTTTAATTTTTATAGAAAAACGAAACTTGTTTTAAATACTTTTTTCAAGTTTATCTTTTACCTTATTGCGATTTATTTTAAATTTGTTTGCTAAGCAGGTAATTTGTGTTTTATTTTGTGTAAACATGAAACGTGGAAAACAACTTTTGTACTTGCACAACGTACTTTTGTGTACAAATCCAAAGAATGGTGAGTAGAAATGGTTATCTTCCTACTTATTTTTCAATTATACCCAGTTGGCTTGCTGTTTTCATTAAACATTATGTTTTACTATTATTTACTTTTTAGTATCATGGTTAACAATTTTTTAAGTGTAAGGTAGGCTCAACGTTTTATTATAAATATTACTTTTGCAGATCAGAAAAGCTCAAATTCAACTGGATACTTGGGACAGCAATTGTTTGCTGAGTTTCAACCAGTAAGGGATAATGCATTGCTGTGAAGAGAAAACAACTCTGACCCTATGCAAATTAATTCTGACCCCCTTCATGAGAAAGACTTGGATTCCTTAAACAAAAAAGGTTTTTTCTGTACCAAAATAGTATTGGGCTTATTATCTGATAAATTCTGTAGATAAAATTATTGAGCATATGCTCAGTTGAACAGGCCTGTCACAACTTTTCATGTTTGCAAGAGAATTCATTAACTGCGATGAAATGATGGAGGAACCAAAAGTTTTTACTGAGTTACAACCAGTTACCGATGTTGTGCCGCTGAATATAGACTATAAAAACCGTACACCTGGCCCCTCAAATTATTTGCGCCAGCTTCATAATGAGGTCTCTGATCCATCAGACAAAACTGGTTTGTACTGCATTATTTCATTTGTAGAAAGCTATTCAAATTTGTGCAGTTAACTCATTTATGTTTAAACTATTTTTTAGATTTATCAGAAGGGAGCTCTGATGATTACATCCTCGAAGGCAAGTCTGATTCTGACTCTTCCCAATCTGAGGATCACGCTTCTCCAAGTTTGCCTAGAGAAGCAGTTGAATTTGCAAAACGACCAGAACAAAACCTGACATCAAGAAAAAGGAAGAATAATGCAAAAGATTGGAAAAGAAATGTGAGAAAAGTTGCAAAGTCTAGAGGCAAAGAATACGTTACAACATTAGGTTAAACGATAAAAGCAAAGTCTCTAAAACCACCATGCAATTGCAGAAAAAAATGTAAAGAGCTGATTACCGAAGAAAGTAGAAACCGTATTTTTAAGGAATTTTATCAACTACCAGTAGATGCCCAGAACCAGTTTCTGAGTTCCAGTGTTACAGAACACAAAAAAAAAGAAGAAAATGTTCTAGAAAGTATGTCTTATTTCCTTCGCCAACTGCAGGAGTTGAGGTATGTCAGACGATGTTCTTGAATACTCTTGATATAAGTCTAATGAAACTTAGAATGATAGTTGTAAAAAAAAAAGAGAAACAGGAACTTATATGTGCCCCCCTGATAAGAGAGGAAGACATGGAAAGCAGCCCAAAATATGCAACTTAGAGAAAGAGAGAGTTATGGCTCATATATCAATGTTCCCAGCAGTGGAAAGCCACTATTCACGAGAGAGAACCAGTAAAAAGTATCTTTCGAGTGACCTTTCCATTTTAAAAATGTTTAGGCTGTTCCGCGACTACTGCATTGAGCAAGGAGTTATCTCAGCAATAAAAAAGTCGGCCTATCGAAAAATTTTTGTTGAAAATTTTAATTTATCATTTAAACGCCCTTATAACGACACTTGCGAAAAGTGCGATAAATTTAAATTGCAGCTGCAATAGCCTAATCCTAATATGGAAATTACCGAGCAACGTGAGGCACACCTTACCCTTGCTGAAACATCTTATCTAGAGAAAAAAAAAAGATAAGCAAATGTCCCTACATGACGAGAAAGTGGCTTTTGCCAGTTTTGACTTAGAAAAGTGTCTACTTACTCCCTTTCTAAATAACAGTGTATCTTTTTATAAACGATCCTTATGGACAACCTTACACTTTACGCCGTATCAAATAAAAAAGCTACACCAATTTGTTACATGTGGAATGAATCCGTTGCGGAGCGTGGTGGCCAGGAAATAGCCTCTTGTCTTTGAGCCTACCTACAGAGCCTCCCAACTTGCACTAAAGTGGTAAACTTTTTCAGCGTCACCTGCCCAGGACAAAATAGGAATATTTTATGTGGAGGTAATGTTCAGTTTTTTTATGATGAGATTGGCACAAAATAAAGATAATGATTTTGCACACAATCTTATGACAATAAACCAAAAATTTTTAGAACCTGGGCATTCCCACATGGAAGCCGACGCCATCCATGCTCTAATTGAGAGAGGGAAAATGAAGACAAACATGAAAATTAAAGTGCCTCACGATTGGGCAAATTTTATCAGATCTGTGGGCAAACAGATAAATGTCGTGGAAATGACCATGAATGACTTTCTGGATTTCAAGAAGCTGTTAAAGACCACTTTTATCCACAAAAAAGAAAATATACAAAACGAAAAAGTGCCATGGTTTAAATTAAAGTGGCTCCAATTCAATAAAGGCGAACCAGGGGTGATAAAATACAAATTAAGTTTCGACGAAAAGGAGGAATTTAAAATTTTTGACATCAACAGAAGAATACAGAGGTTGTCCTCTAATAATAGGGATTTGCTGCCCAGGTACGCAGAGCAGCGACCGCTGGATAAATAAAAATTGATGACATATGCAGTTTGTTAAAATACATCAAGCCAGTCATCTTTTTTTTCAATCTCTGAAAACTGCTGGTGATAGGGAAAATGGAGAATCAGCAGATGATTTTGCTTAAGTTGATAATATGTATGTACCTAGTGTAAATTATAATATGTTACGTTGATTTCAATAATAAGTAATGTTTCAGTTATGTATCTTCTATACCTAATATTATAGAACAGAGAAAACAATGTTTTTTTTTTAATTTTTAATAAAAAAATTGTTATTCTATAAATTTCTAATAATTGATTGTTTATATTTCATTACTGAGTCCAATACACTGCGGATTTTGAAGAAAAAACACATTGACATTAACAACCAATGTAATCGGTTAAGGGGTTATTACTTATTTCATGTAGTAAATATTTCTATGCAATAACAACCAATGTCAATATTTTTTAACTAACCAAATAAAATAAATTAGGGTAAGACCCAGAAAAACAATCAGGTATGAATCACCTTAAAGTTGCCTAAATCACAAAGAGCCAAGTATAACTGAAGCGAAGTAAAAAAATATGAAAGTTTTAGGCAAATCTTTAAACCTGAATTACTCAACACAAGAAATTTTGACATTGGTTGTTTTAGCACTAAGGTACAGATATATATATATATATATATATATATATATATATATATATATATATATATATATACATACATATATATATGCTTGTATTACCGTTTCTTCGTAAAATATCTCTGACAATATCCTGATAGACAAATCACTTTAAAGAGACTTCATCGATATTTAAGTGCGGCTCTGACACTAGAGAACTCATCAAACCTCCCGCGACACACAAAAATCTCTTTCTCTTTGTCTGGATTCCAACATTTCACTAGTTTCACTCAACATTTAAATTCAGTACGACTGTGAACTCGCTAACTTAAGGGAATTTGTCAAGAATCTAACTTCGCGATTAGTTTGTTTTAATAGCGCTCGTCTTTTTCTTGTTTTTAAATCTAGTACATACAAGATGTCTTTTTAAAAGTTTATCTTGGTTATTTTTTTTGTTAGATAATTTGTGTTTCTACTTTACAAAGGTACAATTAAAAAATAGATACGTTTTATGAATAAACGATGATATTTTTTTATAAAAAAGTCACAAGAATAATATTGTATCTAAAAATTGATTTTTTTCTGAGTGAAAATTTTCCAACCACAAAAGTCCTATGAGACATTTTATATACTTAACCCTCAAGCACTCGAATTGCGCCAGAGAAGCACGAATCGGTTTTTAATTTACAATATATTTTTTATTTATTTTAAATATACATAATATATAATTTATTTCTTTTTAAAAATATGAACAAATAAATGAGAAGATGCATAAGTTGGCCTTCCAGAGGCGGCATGAGGGTAATTATGGTAGCATGATGGGACATGATTTGAATCGGCAATTTTTGTATCGAATGTTGTATTTCTATGGGATTCCCAGCTAAATATATTTCAGATACATTATCATCATCATTGGTGCTACAGCCCTATAAAAGGGCCCCGACCTTCCCAAGTCTATTACGCCAGTCAGTTCTATCCATTGCCAACTGTTGCCAGTTTGCTGCGGCTATTTGTCTACCATCCTCATCTGCACCATCCCTCTATCTGAGTTTTGACCCACCTTTACTTCTACTTCCCACAGGTTGTGACATAAGGATTCTTCTAGGAGTGTTGTTCTGCTGTGATCTTGCCAGATGTTCTGCTCATCTTAGTCTTCTTATTTTTATAAAGGATACTACGTCTTTACCACCAAATATATGTTTATATCTGTGATATATCTCGTAGTTGTACCTCCTTCTCCAAACACCATTTTTACAAATGCTACCGAATATTCTTCCCAGGATCCTTCGTTTAAATAGAAGCAGGAGATTTTCATCTGCCTTGGAAATGGTCCATGTCTCCGACCCATATGTCAACACTGGTTATATAAGGTAGCCTAAGAATGTGAATTTGTCCACCATTTCAAAGGTAGAGTTATCAACCGTGAATTGGTGGCCTATGTTTCTGGCTCTATTGTTGGGTGTTGATGTCATTATCTTAGTTTTCTCTTCATTTACTTGCAGGTCCATATTTTTTGAGGCGTTTGACAAGGTGGTATACATTTCTTCTCGCTTGCGTGTGGTGCGGGCAACTAGGTCAACATCATCTGCATATGCCAAAATTTGAGATGATTTATTAAAAATGTTTCCTATATTGTCTATTGAGGCATCCCTGACCGCCTTTTCCAGAGCTACTTTGAAAAGGAGACACGCCAGCGCATCTGGCGCAGTCGCAGCCTTATATACGTTTCAAATGCCTGTGATTGTTCGCCCTGTTTTAGGTCGAATTTTAGATACATATTCTAGCATTATTACAATAAAACTGCAAGTTCAAGTAAACGTTTAGGGACACATATCTAAATCTATTCTGTAAGTGATTTAAAAATCAGATTATGACAGTTTAGGCAGCCATGATAGCAATTTTGTAAATTGTAGAGTGAAAGTGATGATAATGATGAATTAAAATTTGATGACTTCCCATGGAAGCAAAAGAGTTTCTACTCTAAATTTTTAATATTATTTGGTCAAAAAAATTATTTCCAACCATCTGGAAAAATGCCATTGTTATTCCTATTTTTAAATTAAATAAAGAAAAATTTGAATATTAATTGTTATAGATATAGAAAACGCTATTCACGAAGCTTTTAAAAATAATCAAAAATGTATGGCAATTTACTTTGACATAACTAAAGCTTTTGCTACAGCATGGAAACACCGTATATTGCATATTCCTAAAAAAAAATGGGATATCAAGGAAATAATTTGGTGTACTTAAACAAATTTTTAAAGAACAATTTAAAGCCGAAGAAGATTTTATATCCGAGCGAACGGTGCTAATCAATTAAGAAAGAAGAACGGTCAATTTGTGATGATTGCGGTTCACCCCTTACGGTAAAACATGTACTAGTGGAAAATTGCGAAACATTCAATCATCACAGAAATAAATACCATTTACCAAATAATCGTAAAGACATTTTAAATTCAAAAAATATTGTAGATATCCTACTGTTGCTTTTAAAAGACTTTAATTCACTAAGCAAAGTGTAATTAATTGTTACCGTTCCGCTAATAACCTTGTTAGGTGGAAGCGGATTTTTTGTAAGTAAGTAAGTAGAAAAAAAATTCATGACTTTTATATCGGTAAGTTGTTTTTGATTGCCATAAAACCTTTGTCGGATTATGACTTCTTTAGGAAAAGATAAGGTTTTAAAAGAGAACTCAACACCAAATAATTGGCTCATCCACCTGATTTTAAAGAACCTGCAAAAAATGTAACAAATGTCGCTGAAGTCTTTGGTCTTTTTTTTCAACCTTATAGTTGAAACATTAGTAGTCTTTTCTTGTAGTTTCAAGAAAAGACCTTTATTTTGATTGAAGTATTTCTTGAAAATACGGTAAAATTTCGATGAGTAAATTTTAAAAAATCGCTTAAAAAGCGATGGGTGCCCTCCGTCCGGCGGACAGCATTCTTTTTTTCTTTACTTTTAAGCTATAAGGAACGAAAAAAAAATGGTCTGAGGAGTGTGCCTTCAAATTTGAATTGATTTGAATTGATTGATTTGAAGTTTTATTGGCATCAAAAAAAGGACGATTTTCTGTGGAATTCGACATATATCCAGACAAAGGTATTTCCCAATTTTCGAAAAAATAGATGCAAGGCTTGTCATGGAAAATGAAACTTTGTTTTATTGAACTTCTGTATGTAAGATGTGTAATAACTACGGCATAAGGATGAACGTCAAAACAACCAAATATATGGCCTCCAGTAAGGATCCAATACATGACACTAGTATCGCAATAAACCATACCCAACTCGAAAAAGAAAGCGAATACAAATACTTGGAAACCCTCATCAATGAAATAAGTGACCAAAATCACGAGATAAAAAGACGTATTGAAATTGCCAGTCTACTTTTATAAAAATGAAAAATTATTTTGTAATCGTGATATTAGTATTCAGCTACGAACTAGAATGTTTAAATGCTATGTATTCAGTACTTTGCTTTACGGTATTGAGGCATGAACTCTTAAACAGAGGAATGTTAAAAATCTTGAAAGCTTTGAGATGTGGTGCTACCGCCGTACACTAAAAATAAGTTGGGTGGATAAAATTACAAATGAAAAGGTAATACGCAGAATAAATAACGATCCAAAAGTTATACTGAATATAAAAAAAAGAAAACTTGATTATTTAGGCCACCTGATAAGAGGACAAAAGTACACATTCCTACACAATATAATGCAAGGAAAAATCCAAGGACACAGAAATCCAGGCCGTAGAAGAATATCCTGGATGAGAAATTCAAGAAAGTGGTTTGGCTGAACCACTAACGAATTATCTAAAAAAGTAGAAAATAAAATTAGAATCGCCCTAATGATATCCAATCTCCGATAGGAGAGGCACTCAAAGAAGAAGATGTGAAATCCATACAAGTACGTAAAGTATAAAAAAAATCATCATTAAAATCGGTTTTAACTTGATTTAAAGACGGTAATAAGTAATGAACTTAAACCTTTTAAAAAAGATAAAAACTTAAAAAAATAAAAGAAAATTAACACTAATTTTTGAGTATTATCTATTTTAATTTGTACGCCCAAGTTAACGTTTTACAGTTGCTTTTGCCGAATAGGTTTGAAAATATCAAAATAGCTATTGATACCGAAAAAATATATAAACGGAGCAAACAATACAGCCCTCGGTTAAAGAGGCATTAACAAGCACTCCGTATAGATTTTTCCGTTATTGCCTGGCAGTGAGTTATCCCAAGAATTTGGCGTCGCATAAGGGCGTCCGAGGAGACGGAAGTGAAATAAATTCAGTAGAGCGTCCGATCTAAGCCAGTGTTCAGAGAATAATTCTTGTAGTTGCCCGCCCTGATGAGAGACTTGCTGAATTCCTGACAAGTCGGGTAGAACGACGTGGGCACTGTGTGGATTGTTGGTGGATACCTAAAAAAAAGAGGATATAACAATTTTCTGGAGGTTATTTTGCAGGTGTATATCTGTTCCCCGGAGGTAAAGGACACTATGTCCATTTTCTTACTTTTTCAGGAGGGCAGGTTTAACATTTTTCACATTTGTAATCAGTAAATATTCAAATGTTTCTCATATTTAACAAAGATTAATATATTATTATTGTTGTACGTACATTCGTTTTTCCTTCTAAGAAGTATTATGTACCTGAAGTTTACCGTTTATTATATAATTTTTTTTTAAATGTGTAGTCGCACATAGTGTGTTTACCTCTAACAACTTTTTTGAATAATGTGACATTGCATGTTAAGGTCTCTACGAAATAAACAAGACAAACACATTAAAGAGTCTGTACTATTATTTTATTGGGTACAAATATTATAATGTTATATTAATTAAGTAAAATTATAGACGACAGGTCTTAAAATTGTTATAGAGGCTGCATATCATCTTCATCTTCTTGGGGGTTATCGTTTGTAGCAAATAAGTCATTGTACTTTTGTTTTGTGATTGGTAATAGGATTACTGAGACTTGATGTAATTGGGCTGGAAACCTTACTTGCTATCTTCGATACCTCATGAAGTCCACCTTATACATATTTTGATTATTAAAATCGGTCTTATAAAAGAGCTTTAAAATGTGTTCTTGTTGAATTTGTAGGAAAACACATGCTCTTTGTTAATATTCTTTTTTCTACTTACAAAAGGAGGATTAGGTGATAGTTTCTTATCGAACAGAGTTTTGAAATCTGCAAGTTCCATATTGTGCATTGTGTATTTACCTGATCTTTGCCTAACTAGCTATTGCCAGTCCCATGGTGTTAAAATGGCCAAATTAGAGAGTTTCTTTCTTTTTCTTTCGATTAAAGCATGATTATCGTTTGCTTCCATATGTGTGTGCCCTTTCAGTAAAAACTTTTGAGTGATCGTCTTTATTTAAGGGGTATGTATACAGTGTTCAAAAATAGTACAATATAATACGTATATTCTGGTTTGGCTTTAATGCGTTTTGTTTGTAGTAAGTTGACATAATTTTTAAAGCCTCTTTCATTGTCGACTCTACTTGTGTGAGTGTTTTCCCCCTTACGGCTATACCAAGGTCGTCAGCGTAGACAAAACTCTCAGTCTGAGGGTACATTGGTTGGTCGTTGGTGTAGATGTTAAATAAGAACGGCGCCAGAATGCTTCCTTGAGGTAGGCCATTTTTTTGGGTTTTTCATTTGCTCTTCTTTCCATTTAGCATAACGTAGAAACGTCTATTACACAACAGTGATCTAATGATATTTACCAGGTCATAGTCAAGCACAGTGTTATAGATCTTAGTTAGCAAAGTTCTGTGGTTTATCGTATCATAAGACGCTGTGAGGTCTAGAAAGGCTACTTTCACTATCTTTTTCTGCTCAAATCCCTCCTCTATGTATTTTGTTAGGTTCAGCACTTGGCCTGTGCATGATTTACCTGGTCTGAAGCCTGCTTGTTGTGGGATTAGTTGTGCATCGAATGTTTCCTGGATGCGGTTTAAAATGGAGCGTTCATACAATTTATACAAATGGCATGGCAGAGATATCGGACGGAAGCTACTCGGTAGTTTAAGGTCTTTCCCAGGTTTCAGAAGGGCTACTACTTTACGCTACAGTTTTCGAATCTGGTAGGTAGAACGATAGATAGTTAAATAGATCAAGCACCCATTGTCTTGCTTTTTGCCCGAGGTATTTTATCTGCTCTCTTAGGATTTCGTCCACCCCAGGTGATTTTCCATTTTTCATACAGTCAATACCATTTTTAAGCTCTTCGATGGTAAATGGGTTTCGCAAGAGAGTTGTTTCCTGGTCTTAAGTTTTTATAATCTTTGGGGTTTTGCAATGATTGTTTGTTTCGCCATTCAGAAGCAGTTGGTGGGCTATCTGATTTGGCGTTATTGCACATAGCTCTTTCATCTCTGTGGGATTACCATTAAGCTTTTTGATCATATTCCAAGCCTGCTTATTACTGTGCGTCATATCCATTTTACTTAAAGTCTCGCTCCACCGTTATTATCTGGAGGCACTTACTGTTTGCTGCAGTCTCTCCCCTATCTCTGCCGTAACTTCGCTAAATGGGTCTTTACTATATTCTTCAATGTACTTTGTCATAATGTCTTTTGCTTCATCGTTCAGACCAGATATGTAATGTTGTTGACATCCTTTGGGTATGTGTTTACATGAGATTTGTTTTACAAGTTTGATGAACGCGTCATAGTTTTTGGAGATCGGGACTATACTTTTCACTTGTGTTTCCAATACATCAGCAAATTTTTCCCAGTTCGCTTTTTTGAAATTAAACTTTCGTTTGAAAGGGATTTTGGGAGTTTTTATAGCGCTGAATGTTGCGTCTTCAGTATAGGCTTATATACCTTCCTAACGCAACGGTCCTCTAGAGACATGCTGTTGAAGGTGAGATCAGGGTTGTAACCTTTCTTCCATATTTTGCTTTGAAACGAATAGGGCAGTTTTGGGTCATGTAGAAGTGCCAGGTTGTTTTGTTCAGCCCGCAATTCCACAAGATCTCCATTTTTATCAGTTGAAGCGTAGCCCCAATGAACATTATGACTATTAAAATGACCGAGAGTGAATCTGGTTTTTTGAGAAGCGAAATTTTTTGAAGAAAAAAAACAAAGTCTCTCTAGGGTGGTTTATACACAGATGTCACTGTGCAGGCTACTATTTCGACGATCAGAATTTCAATATCGTTATAGCATGTTTTTTCAGCTGATGTTACATCAATATCTCTTCTCACTGCTGCATTTCCTCAACGATAGGTCTATGTGCTGATATGTCACGGTGAGTCTCTTTTATACATAATATATCACACTTGTGGATTTTACACAGTTCAGACAAAATTTTCTGTTTATTACAAGTAATACCCTCAATGTTTTTGGTCATCATTGTTAGTGTAGGCTCTGAGAATAGCCGTTGATTCTCGTTACTTTGTTCGGATCCAGTGGTGGAAGGATTGTTTACCCGAGGGGCGTTTTCAGGAAGCGCCAGTGACATTTTATTCTTATAATATTACTTGCGTGGAAGCTCCTTCTGTGCTCCCCCAGCATTATGTAAAATTGACACGAGGCACCAAGTCGAGGAGAAAAATCCTTGGACCTGAAGATTCCTTTTCTTTTGAATAAGTCGGAGATTCGATTTGTGTAGAGAATCTGATCAAGTACTTGAAATCGAGTTTTAAAACATTGTGAAGGAGAAAACAGATTTGCAGAATCAGATTAACATGTTTGTTGAAGAACTTGGACAGTTCGTGGTAACACAGCCAAGAAGAATAGTTGTCGCAAAGCTTACATTTAAGGTCAGTAAAAGTATTTATGAGATAAGAGTTGTGTTTGGTAGTTATTGTTTTAAAAGGTAGAATTTATCCATCAGAATAAATTAATTTGAAAGTAAAATTAACATCAGAATATTTGTACAGAATTAAAATTTATTTTTCTTTAAATAATAATTTTATAATAATAAATAGAGCAAATTTCACATTAAATTAAATACTTAAATGTGGTTCAAAAACGAGATAACAAAATTAAAGATTCTTTTTCTTAGCAATTAGATAAGAAAGTTTGTAGATAATAAAAGTTAGATCATTTGATTTTAATAAATGTAATTGATATGATAAATAGGCCCTGAGAATTTTGATTTTGAGTTATTGCATAATTTTTTTATTTTTTATTTGCTTATTATTAATTAATCTATTAGATAAATTATTAAAAGCTAGCTTAACCATATCATAAGCAAGAAAAGCAAATCATAATAATATTTAGATTAATTTAGAATTATTTAACTCAGTGATGAAATTTTTGGTTGCGTAACTACCATCTTATAGTCACTGTATATATGGATAATTCTATAAATATTACATTACCTGCCATAATCGCTAGAAGTAGTCCTATAAAACGGGTGATCTGGAGGGGTTTTCTGAAGCCCATAACCATAAAACCACGACGGATATTCAAAGCGTTTCGGCAAGTGACAAGTCCTATAAAAATCCGAAGTTTTTACGTTTGGATCAGGCCTGTTTACCAACCCTGGACAGTTTAAATCCATTTTAATCCTAAAATATACTCAAAAACAGATGTGGGGTTTACTATGTAGAAAAGTCACAACAAAAACTAAAATAGGAGCTTTTAGGATGATGACAGACGTCAGTAGGTCAGATTTGTACGAATAATATTGATCAAACTTGCTATGGTGATATATATTTGACGATACAGGGAGATTTAAGTTTTTTCTAAGAGTGGTTATTAGTATTTATAATTTTTTGGTGCAAATAAATTTATTTTAAGTAGATATGAGCTACAGGTAGAAAACAAGTAAAGAGAGACACGTAGAGAAAGCATGAGAAGGGAATTTTATAAACATGGGTTCCGCGTAGAAAAAAAAACAGTCGACAATGAAAAAATGTTGATAGGAATATATAAAATTCGACATTTAAGGCTGCAATACCTAAAAAACATTAAGGAAGCTAGAGAAGCAAATAAATTTAGAGTGTTTACTGTCAAGATTTCCAAAAACAATTGATGTGACACCAGTAACAATGGACTTAGAAAACTCTTGTCAAAAGGGCAACGTTTAATTATTGTTGGGGCAGGAAATGAAAATGGTTTTGTTCCTGGATCTTAATTGAGGTAGAGGTCAAAATGTGTAGGCTATCATGATGACATGGACTTTACAAATTTTAAATTATGTTTGGGAGAACAACTTTTGCATAACTTGCCTCCAAATAGTGTCATAGTGTTGCAGGTGAATAATGCACCGTACCATAATAAATAATAAATAGGAAGATAAATGTTCCACATTCTCATCGAAGAAGTGTGTTATGCAGAAATGACTTTGAGAAAGAAGTATTCCATACACTTCTTCTATGTTGAAGCCGGATCTCTATAATATAATAAAATTGCATAAAATTTGGTATGTAAAATATGCTATAGATAAAATTATAGGAGCATAGTATATTTAGACTTCCACCATATCATCCCGATTTGAATCCTATTGAAATGGTTTCGTCAGCTATCGGATGAATTTTTTCAAACATTTTCTTTGGAAGAATGAGAAAAAACTAAAAAAGTCATCGCAACTAACCGTGAATTAATATTAATGGAAGAATGGGAGAAACCTGTGTCGTCAAAATAGCATAGCTATGCTTTGTGCCCTCCAATTATGAAAAACTGGCAGGACCCTGGTCTACCTGGAATTTCGGCATACGACCGTTAGCATCTCCACTGCCCCTACGAGTCCGACACCAAAATTAAGGTGGCGCATTGCATACGCATAGCGGGGCTCCACCTCCCCCGTAGTACCTGTGTTGCGATTACCTTACCCATCCGTTATCCCCTTCCACGGGCGGACAGGTGACGCAGGCAGAGGAATTTTCACCTCGCACGTAGACAGGTCGCCGCCGAGGATCTCTCCTCTACCACTCTTAAATCTCCAGGCGGGTACGTGCCGAGACACCGACGCCCCTATTGGTGGTGTAAGGCCAAAAGAGGTGTGTACGGGCCCAACTCGTTCAACTTCGCCAGGTTCTCTTGGAATGAGAGTAGAGAGGTCTCACGAGAGTCTCGTCTCGGATACTAGGAGTGTAGAACGGTGACCGTGACGCCTAAGCGCCTCGAATGTGTTTCTACAGACCCGACACCTCAAGCGACGGCTCTCCACCTCTCAGTTCCTACCCATTAGTCGCCTCTTACAACAGGCAGGGCCTTCTGACCTCGGCCGTATTCTTATTTCCGCGAACCGAACGTCAAAATAGCAAGAGATAAGTCACCAATTGGCAGAAGAAGTATCGGACGACCGCGCAAAAGATGGAATGACAACCTTCCATAGATGTATTAGTCCGCGAATGAACAAGCAGAATAGAAAGACAAAAAACAGTAGTTTTTGTGTAGCCTAATTGTATTTTTTACGAGATCAGCAATTACTTTCAGATCACCACAGATTTTCTATTTGTATTCGCTATATTTAATTAAGTCGAATACTTTTATAAAATTTATCACTCTCTTTCAAACCTGTGGTAACATTAGTTGCTACTCCCTCATAAATATCTCTCACAGTCTTCACATACTTACCAGAAACTCCTTTGTTATTAAGCTCTCACCACAGAAATTTGCGAGGACTAAATAGTAATTAAAAAGGTCGCAAAATATATATAGACACTATAATATAACTTTAATACGTTTAAATTATTTTCATAAAATTATCAAACTCCCCTATTCTTCTCTTTATCCTTTTCATTATTTTAATGTTATCTAAAACCGATTCGAGCAATTGGCATTCGACTAAACGCAAGTCAGAACACGGTTTTATTTCAAATGTTGTTAACGACCAAAGATTTATGGTGTGATCGTTTTTCGCCTAGAGGTTAGCAAAGTCAATTTAGGGTTCAGACGACATTAAAAGGGCGGAGGCTCCGGCAATTGTCGGATATCCTGCAGTGTTTAAATTGGTGTGACCTTGAAATCGACAGGATATTGAATGCAAGTGACGGCTGCAAAATGTTTCTAACAGGTAGAAATATATTGTAAAGGGCCCAAATTTTAGAAAATAATTAGATACCATTTGTTAATACTCATACAAAAGATTACAATATTGATTTAGTAAAGATGTAATTTAAAGTAGTGGTTGTTATAACGTCATCCGAGAGATTCTGCAAACCAAAAATATCTGAATTTTTAAAATAAATAACTTGATATGGTCTAGATTTCATCCTAGCTGCTGAAATCAATAGATACTTATCATCTTCATCATAACCCAGCCCTTTGCGTTCACTGCTGGAGATAGGCCTCTTTCATTTTTGTCCATTGTGCTCTATCGTGAGCACTTTCCATCCAATTTCTTGACATTTTCTTAAGATCGTTAGTCCAACAAGTAGGGGGTCTTCCTGTACTGCTTTTGTATAGCCTCGGCCTCCACTCAAGCAATCTCTTCATCTACCTTTCATCACTATTTTGGGCGCCGTGTCCGGTCCAGTTCCATTTCAGTGTGGCAATTCGGGAAATTACATCCGTAACTCTTGTTCTTCTTCTTAAGTCTATTAACTAACTCGGTCACGCAGCGATATACTCAACATTGACCTTTCCATTTTCTTCTTAGCTATTTGCAACGTTTTATAAAGTATATCTCTTTTAAAAATGTCTTTGAGTTTCCCATAGGCTGCCCATGCTAGGTTTCTTCTTCTTCGTAGTTCTCATGTTTGGTTGCCTCTCGTGATGTGTGTATTTGGTGTCCAAGGTATATGTATTTTTTCACCAGCTTCACTACGTTGTCTTCAATATTAATATTTCCGGACAGTTGATATACCTAGTACATTATATAACATTTTAATGGAAGATAAGTTAACAATTGATTTAACTGGTCCGTCTTCAAATGTATTGCTTGATGATTTAAGTCTATCTTCTTCAGAGTTGGATCCGTTTGGAGGAGATGACGAAGATAATGACCCTAATTATGAATTAGCAGCTACTGTTGGCCGTTATAGTCAAATTTACATTAATGCTGTATACGAAAACGAAAGTAAAACACCTGGAGAAGAACTGAAATCACAGCGGCAGGTCTTACATAACCTGGAAAGGAAATCCAGTACCTGAAAGAAAAATTAAGGTTTCGTGTAAATGCCGGATAAAATAAAAAAAAAAGAAACAGAGAAAACATATTTTTGGAATACTCAAATCTTGCAGATATAAACAGACAGAGAGATTATATCTCAAAATTTGTTTAATTTAACAATAAGGCAAGATCTCGAATTCGAAATAACGCAGATGAAACATCCAAGGACGTAACTTCAGACGAAATTTTACATTCGTCTATTATCTTCAAGTCGACAATAAGAAAGTTCAAATCTGCAAACTTTTCTTTCTTCATACTTTAAGTATTAGCGCTCAGATGATTAGGATTGTATTTAATAACATTGGTTCCACAGGAGTTATATGTGAGGACAAAAGAGGTAAACATTTGCGACCATATTCACTGCTTCAAGAAAATATCACTACAAAATTCGCCACGAGTGGTGAGGAGATTCGGAAATTTATCGGAGTATTGATGTGCATGTCGATTTATGGATACCCTAATCTCAAGAGCTACTGAAGCAAAAACGCGTTCGCCCTCATCCAGAAGACAATGCCTGTAAAAAAGTTTATGGAAACAAAGAAACGCATATCGTTTCAAGATGAAAGGCAGCGCATTCGAAAAGGTCAGCCAAGCTATGATCCACTGTTTCGCATCCAAAAATTAACCAAAAAGGTTAACAATCGTATCGATTCAATTCCAAAGACAGCTAGATTGTGTGTTGATGAGAAGATGTGTTCTACAAAACTCAAGCATCGTCTTTGTCAATTTATGACAAATAAGCCGCACAAATAGGGCTTCAAACTGTTTGTGCTTTATGATTCTCAAGGTTACCTTTGTTAGTTTATTTACGTGCAAGAGGAATCCATAGCTTTGGTACAATAGGAACAAATAGAATACCAAACTGTAAGCTTTCGTTGGATAAGGATATCAAAGATGAAGAAAGAGGATATTATGTTAAATATGTTGGATCTGCGTACGGTGTTGATTTTAGTACAATTTCATGAAAAGATACCAATATCGTGCGGCTAGCATCGACTTACGTTGGCATTGAGCTCTTAGTGAGAGCAATCTCAAATCAACATATTGCAAAAACACCACGATTTGATCGAAAGAAAAAGAAATACATCGATATCAACTGTCCGCAGATCATTCGCGAATACCACAGACAAATTTGAGGAGTCGATCTGACGTATGGATTGATAGTTCGTTACCATTATTAGAGCGAAGACACGTAATACAACGGTTCGAATTTTCTACCACTTGATCGATATGGCTGCAAGAAACGCTTATATTTTGTACCGTCGCATATATGCTGAAAAATGTAATGATTCGAGCAATATCTCAGCAAAGCAGAAAAAGTTGTTGCAGTTACCAGAATTCAGGGAATAAATTGTTGCTTCTCTCGTTGTATTCAGTGAAAAACGTGTACTTGGCGGATCTTTAACATTAAAATCACAATCGAGCTTACCGCAACCAATTACTTCTGGTATTGGAAAAAAGTCAAAATATCCCATTGATGGCATTCGTTTCGACGGTATTGATCACTTTTCACTTTGGCTCAACAAAGAGAGTGGTAAAAAAATGTAAATTTCGCAAAGTGTCGAAAACTCAATGCGTGTGTATCAAATGTGATCTTCATTTATACTGTTCTAATGCCAAAAACTGTTTTTATAATTATCATCATAAAAAATCATGTATACACATTCTTGTCTGTTTGTTTTTTTAAGTTTTTTTAATAAAATTCATTTAAATGAATAAAACGATTTTTAACTTAAAGCAGCAAGGATCCCTTAGGACCCCTTTACCTGTTTTTACTTGGAAGCCAAACAAGAATTGATATTACATTTTAATAGCTTTTCTAGGTTTTTTAATACATTATTAAACTTGAAAAAAATTCATAACTAAATAAAAAAATTTTTTGAATCTTGCCAGTTAGAGGGTTAACTCATTTTCCTAAAAAAGTTACTATGAGCTACCATAACAATATGTTAAAATTTGTTAAATTCTTTTATTTCTGATGGTTATTGAAGACAGCTTTATTAAAAGCTATAAATATATTTCTGATATTTTATTTCGTAAAACAAAAAGTTATAATTCACTTAATATACCACAACTTTGGTTTTATTAGTGACTTAATGCATAGAGTTAATTTAAAATATATACAAGACATATTTTTGTCTCGCACAAGGGGTAATATTTTACATCGTTCGCTTCACATGGTACATCATCCCAAACGGCAACTCCCGACTTTGATCTGTATACTGATATGCAGGACAGATCACCTCGCTTGTTGTTTGGTTCACCAGTGTTCCAGTTGGTGAATGTCACATCTTTTCCATTAATCCAGCGCCATTTTGTACCATTAGTTTTCTTGCTACCCGAAGTCCAGACGGCTTCTCCTGGATGAACGACATCTAGAAGATTTATTTATTTTATTTATTTAACTGAAATACTGAACTAATTTCGTAAAAAATTTTAAATCTAGTGAATATGTTTGAATTAGTTTTTAAAATAAATGGAATTGTCTGGACTCCCAGCTAAAAAGTTAAAATTAAAAGTAGGATCAGTTGTCATTATGCTGTGTAACAATAATCAACCTAGACTGTTCAATGGAAAGAGACTGACTGTAAAATGTCTAATGAATAATTGAGGCAACCATCATTAAGGAAAAATATAAACCAGAGGATATCTTAATCCCGCGTATACCAATGATTCCAACGATCGTACTATTTTATTTTAAACCTTTAGAATTTCCCGTGCGTTTGGCTTTTGCAATGACAATAGACAAATCACAAAGCCAACCGTTGGAAGTTGGGAGTTTCATGTTTTTCGTTATGCTACGAAAAAAATAAAAATGTTTATTATCAGAAAGCATAAAATTGATTTAAGTTTATGTATATATATTGTCATACTTCTTTTTCTTACCCAAAGAGAAAAATAAAAATTAATAAATAGACCATTTAAATAAATTTTCAAGATACCCTGGTAAACAAAATGTATGTATTAAATTAAAATAAGATTAGATTAACAAAAGTTTTGACTGTCAACAACTGATTTTTAAATACTCGCAGGTAAAATCTTTTTATATAGAATTAGCAAGCCCATACTCATCATAATCTCTTCATTGTTTGTATATGACCTAGGATTAAGATATTGCAGTTAACCTTTTGTTATAGGAATGAATTATGTATTTGTAACCAAAGGGAAAGCCAGTCTTAAAGCAAAAATTTTAGTTTCTCTGGAAACAGTAATGGGGATTTTCCTTATTGATTGTAATCAAAATAAAGCTTTTTGATTGGAAAGTTTTTTTTTAATGGGAGAATTGATAGTCGATGTATGAGAGAAAGTGGTAGTTGTCATTAGATCATCGAAAGGAAAGGTAGCGTCTCGATAGAGGGTGTGTTCGTGAGTTTGGATACCGGCATTGTGAAAGAAAGTTAGCAGAATTGTGGAAGGAGATGAAAAGATATCCTTGGGTCTAAAGTGGGCAGTTCCTGGAATACGTAGGAAATAGTTTGGCGGCACCAAGTTGACAGAAAGAGCTCCTTGTGTCATTGAGAAGTAGCTGAGTGTTTTAGAGAATTAAATTTCAAGTGTTAATTGTTGGAGAATTGAGTTAGGTGTTTCGTACAGTCGCTGCAGGAGGATTGCAGATACGAAAAGAAGAAAGCCGAGGAAAATAGTGGCAGATCACATTGCTGTGGAGCGTGGACGATTCTGGGTATGGTTCAAATACAATCTACGAAGGAAAGGTCAGTAATTTTCTGTTCAGAATTGAAAATTTTGTAACTGTGAATAAAGTTTGTTGACATCATTGTCGCTACCATTTTAACTCAAGAGTAGACTTCATTTGTAAAATGTTTTAAAGTTTTGTTTTTTGAAATAAAGTAAATATTGAAAAATCAGAAAGATTGGAATTGGCTTTAAATTGGTTTTGTTTTCAAGAAGACTTAAAATATTCTTTTTGTGTAAATTTTGTTGTATTCATTTACGCTGATTGATAAGATAACGGCAAAATTTGATAATTGTTTTATTCTTCTTTAAATAAAATAAAGAATACCAACTTTTTGTAACATACTATTTTTATTATTATTCTTTTTTCTCTATCCCGATAAAGGACAACTAGGAAATCTTTGGACCCACATAACATAGGTTAATATAAGGAGATTTTTCACCCTGAGAACAATTAAGTTCTGTTTTTGATTTGCTTAATTAATCAAGTAAAAAATAATAATAATATAATAATATGTATTTAATGTATATATAATATATAATATATATATATATATATATATATATATATATATATATATATATATATATATATATATATATATATATATATATATATATATATATATATATATATATAGAAATGTAGCCATAAGCTCCCTTACTATTAAGAATCAGCAGATTCCGATATCCGACGTTATAAATAGGAAGAAATCAATATTTTTATTATTATTGTAATTATTATGTTTCAATAGTCAAGTTTAAATCATTAAATGTAGTAGTTTGTAGAATTTCTCAAAAATTGTAACTTATTTTCGAAATAAAGATTTTTTTTTGGGAATATCGACGTTGAAGAAACATTTCTGGCGCTGCGAACCACAGGATATTTCATACAGAAACATAGTCGTTTCCTGGTCTACATTAGTTTAATGAAATCCTGAAGAACCTGGTAAAAGAGAAAAATGTATTGGAAATCAAACACGATCATCCTTGCGTAAGTTTTTCCTTTCTTTACCATTGTTTATGAGCATTTATTATTTTAATTGAATTCTTAAACATTTACATTGAATTTATTATTTATTGTTTATTGAATTTATATTATTTATAACATTTTACTTCAACGAATTTTTATATATACTTGCATTTATATTTTTGCATATATTTTATGAGTACATTGAATGATATTTCCCAAAATAGTATCGAAAATTTAAGTTTACTATTCGACAGTTTAAATCTAAAAATAAAAAGAAATCTACAAACCTCTAAATCTAAGCCTGCATCTAAATTACGTTCCAAAATGCCGATGACCAATAGCGATATTGCTAGCCTTTGCTCAACTCTGCCCGAATTCTCTTCTGGAGACAACCTCTCCACCTTCATCAAAGCAGTAGATAATTTAATAGTTTTCTTAGGCACCCAAGATTTAAATCCGTCCCAAGAATTTATCTTAAATTCCCATATCGTATCTCGAATTAAAGGAGAACCTAGAAATTTCTTAAACTATTCTAATAAAACCAATTGGACAGAAATTCGTCCAGCATTATTAACTAAATACGGAGACAGACGTTCCGAAGACATATTAGTAACACAACTATCCACCACCGTCCAAAAACATAGTGAATCCTACGACAATTATCATCAGAGAATAACTACAAATCTGAACGATTTACTCCAACACATCACCCTAAACGATAATCCCGCGACAGTCACTTTTAAAACTCCGTACTTCAAAAACATTGCCCTCAAAACTTTCTGTACCGGAATCAACGAGCCTTATTGCGAATACTTATCGCATTTTGAATTAAATTCCCTAGAAGAAGCCCTTCAAAAGTGTATTGCCTACGATAACCACAAAAATCAACAACAATACATGAACTTCCTTAAGAGCCAACAAAACAAAAAGGCCCCACTCAAAAATAAACCCTATCAATCTTCGAATAATCAAAGATCCACAAACTTTCAACCCACATACTCAAACTTCCAACCCACGCATTCAAATTATGTGAGACCTTCAACTCACAACACAGAGCCCAATTTTAACTTCACTCCACAACAGAACTATAATTTTCCTCAGAGACAAAATTTCAGTTCTCACGAACAAAATCAATCCTTCCAACGAAACAATGTTCCGAAAAACAACCAACAAAGATTAAATAAATATAAAGCTCCTCGACCCCAACCAAATTTTGCTACTCCAATGAGCGGTGTTCAAACTACCACAACCAGAAACCATCAGCCCATGACAATTACAACTAATAGAAGCCACAATTTTCACATAGATTCAAATGATATCCAATATTTCGAAAATGATTTCGAAAATTACGAATCCGAACAAGAGCCCGATTTGCATGATGAAAATCATCAGGATTTTCAAGCCATCCCGTTAGACGATCATCCACCCCCTGTATAAACCTACATAATATTGAAAGTTCCCCTGGGTTACCCTGTTTCGTTACACCCAAAACACATCTACGCGTTTTAATCGATACCGGCGGTTCCCATTCAATTTTAAATCCGCGAGCTCTCAAACTATTTGATAAAAATCATATTTATCGAAAACCTTTTTCGCTAACGTCAATGAAAATTACTTCCAAGCACGACTTAAATATTAAGACGCCACTATTCCTAGAATATGGAATTCCACAAACATTCGACGTAAAAATTGCCGACTTTAGTCAATTCTTTGACCTCCTCCTTGGAACTTACGATCTGAAAAGATTCCACGCCACAATTAGCTACGCAACTCATACTTTAACCTTTGAGAATCCTCACGTTAGCATTCCATTTGAAACTTTATACCAAAAAATTCCAGTAAGCGTTCATAATGGCGAAGTCTTATTGCGCGAAAGACACTTTCAAGGTATCAAAATTCCCCATTCTATTCACGTTGCAAAAAACGGCTTTCTAGACACTTTCGACTTACCTATGCCTATGAAATTTAATAAGAGAATTGAAGTTGAGAACTTCTGTAATTATAATATAGTAAAAATTCCAACGACGCATTTTAACGAAAACAAAATCCGTACTTCGCACTTAAATAACGAAGAAAAATATAAAATTATAAGTCTTTGCAAAAAATTTAAAGACGTATTTTACGACGAAAACAAAAATTTAACTTTCACATCAGCTGTTAGACACGAAATTAAAACTAAGGATGAAAATCCAATTTATGTAAAGGGATTTCGGCATCCCAAAGCAATGCAGGAAGAAATAAAAAAACAAATAAATAATTTATTAGATAATAAGATAATTCGACCGTCAATTTCACCGTACTCAGCTCCAGTTTGGATAGTACCAAAAAAAGCTGATGCCTCAGGTCAGAAAAAATTTAGATTAGTAATTGATTATAGGAAGCTCAATGATCATACTGAAAGTGATCGCTACCCACTTCCTCAGATAGATGAGATACTGGATAACTTAGGAAAAGCCAGTTATTTCACAACATTAGATTTAGCTCAAGGTTACCATCAGATTGAAGTTCATCCGGATTCTATTCGGAAAACAGCCTTTTCAGTTCCGCATGGTCACTTTGAATTTTTACGTATGCCCTTTGGTTTAAAGAATAGCCCAGCAACATTCGAAAGGTTAATGGACAATATTCTTAGGCCCTTTATTCATAAGTTTTGCTTCGTCTACATGGACGATGTCATTATTTTTTCCAAGTCACTGCAAGAACACTTAGTTCATATTGCGACTATTTTTGACACTTTTAGAAAAAATAATTTAAAAATTCAGTTAGACAAATCTGAGTTTCTCACGAAAGAAGTTTCTTTCTTAGGTCACGTAGTGACAACCGAAGGAATCAAACCTAACCCAGCAAAAATCGAAGCTATACAAAAATATCCTCTACCAAAAACAGTAAAAGAAATTAAATCATTTCTTGGTTTAATCGGTTACTACCGAAGATTCATACCCAACTTTGCAAAAATAACGTCCCCATTTTCGAGATGTACTCGAAAAGGAGCAACTATCGACCCCACAAATCCAAATTATTTAGAATGTTTTGCAAAATGCAAACAATTGTTAACTAATTCTCCAGTCTTACAATATCCAGACTTCGAAAAGCCTTTTGTACTGACTACAGACGCCTCTAATATAGCTATAGGATCAGTATTATCTCAAAATAATCACCCTATTGCCTACTATTCTCGAACTCTAAATTCCGCAGAACGAAACTACTCCACTATTGAAAAAGAACTTTTAGCCATACTAGATTCTTGTAAACACTTCCGTATGTATTTATACAACCAAAAATTCACTGTAGAAACAGATCACAATCCTCTCGTATGGATCTACAAAATTAAAGACCCCACTTCTAGATTAGCCCGATGGAGACTTAAACTAGAAGAATATGATTTTGAAGTTAAATATAAAAAAGGCAAAGAGAATCAAGTTGCTGATGCTCTTAGCCGAGTCCAAATAAATGCCCTAAGTTCGAGTTCAGAATGTGCTGAACCCCCGAATTCAGAATGTGCTGAACCACCCGACAATTTCGACATAGACGATTTCCTTGCCGATTTTGACAACTTACAAAACAGTACTAACACACAACATACATCAGTTGAGAACCCTATCACTGGAATAGAGATTTCACCTGAACCAATTAATTTATCCTCAAACCAAATTATTTTTAAACCAGAGTCAAATAATTTTGAAATTAAATACAAAAGAATTTTTAACAAACACCGTTACACTGTCACTTTGACAAATAATTGGAAAACAGAAATAGCAAATACCTTCCAAAATATCCTTAGACCAAATCAAAAATTTGCAATAACAATCCCTCACGAATTTAGACCTTTTATCTGTAACTATTTTAAAGAAAAAATAAATTCAACAGTCAAAGCAATATTTTGCAATATACTACTTCAGGACATAGAAGAAGAAAACCAACAAATAGAATGCATAAAGAAATATCACGTAGAAAATCACAACGGAATAATTGAAACCTACAAACATTTAAAACAAAAATTTTATTGGCCCTCAATGCAGACAACTATTTCTAATTTTATCAATAAATGCGAAATTTGCCTAAAAAATAAATACGAACGACGCCCTTATAAACTTCCCCAATTAGGACCGTTGTTAGGTCAAAAACCTTTTGATATATTACATATCGATCTATTCCACTGCAATAAAAACCTGTATCTCACAATAATAGATTCTTTTTCCAAATACGGTCAATGCTATAAGCTCACCGACAAAACTTCCATTTCCATACTAAATAAATTAAGACACTACTTTTCGCACCACAATTACCCAAAAAAGATTGTATGCGACAGCGGCACCGAATTTAATTCCGCAGTCATTAAAGAATTCCTAAATATCCACAAAATCGAAATACATTTTACAACAGTAAACAATTCTTCCTCAAACTCTCCTGTAGAGCGCTTTCATTCAACTCTTATTGAAAAACTTAGGACCTTACAAGCCCAAAATCCAAATGATTCGTTAGATGACATTCTAACACACGCCATTCTTATTTACAACCAATCAATCCACAGTTCCACAGATTATTCCCCGTTCTCAATTCTGTACGGACCCTATGCAGAAGAAATACATTTCGACTTTGATCTTCCGATATACGAAACATATAATCAAAGACATAAAGAAGAACTCCAACCCTTTATTGCAGAACTATATAATAAACAAAAACAAAAAAGACAACAACTCTTAGATAGACAAAACGAAAATGCCGAAGATATTCCGGAAATAGACCTTACAAAATCCCTATATGTTTCTAAGAAAAAACATAAGTCCAAATTACAAGCCCCTTTCTCCACTATTCATCCAGAAACACAAGACAAAACAAAAATAATCGGTAAAACAGATAAACAAAATTTAACAAGCACTCACCTTAAATATGTAAAACGAATACGAAAACATGTAGACAAATCTACTCAAGACACAAATTTTTCACAGGACAATCCTCGCCCTGGTCCATCCACTCAATCTTCAGATTCCGAATAACGGTTAAAATCCAGACGACTCTGACTTAGACTTGTTAAAATCACACATAATCTCTTTAGAAAATAAACAAAACGAAATCATAAAAAAATTTAATAACCAAATATCTTATGGAAACTCTTTTAACACGAGATTCGATAAACTTTTAGAAAAACTAAATTCTGATAATTCAACTCTCATATCTGCACTCAACAAATTATCAGCTGATTTTGACAGCTATATCATTCTACACAACGAGATAATAAATCTCCAAAATATAAACGAATTTCTAATGAAACTTATAAGAACCATTACTTTATCTGAACTTAATATCTCTAATATAGAATTATTCACTTTAAAGGAAATAATAGACCTTAAAGAGAACCTTCTCAAAATTTATCCCAGAAATTCAATTCCCAATAGTAATGAACACCCTTATGAACTTATAGAGTCAACAAAAACTTTAGTTTGTGTAACTTCAAATACAATGCTCATAATAATTAAAATCCCTATACTCCATGAAATTCCTTATACTACCTATAAAATCTATCCCATTCCAAACAAAGATCATGTTATGATTCTGCCACCTGCAAGCTACTATACAAATAATAAATGGTTCAACACTTGTATAGGACAAGGCGATAACATAGTTTGTTCCAACTATGTACAATCCAAATGTAACATACCCAATGTAGATAATTGCACAAAAACGTTAATCACAGAGAACTTTTTCCAAGAAACCAGCAAAGTCATATTGCTAGGAATAGTTCACCCAATGAGAATCCAGCAGATAGAAATTAATTCAACCAGCCTCTTGACAACAGATGTACCAATAATGATTGAAGGTATCCAATTTAATAAAAAGACGTCTCAAGATATTTCCATTCCAAAAATTGTTCCAATAAAATTAATACCAAACCATGAGATGAAAATTGAAAAATTAACAATCCCAGAGACACATGGCCAAATTCAACCAATAGATACCATAGAAGTACTACCCCGATTATCCATAGGACTGAGCACCACTTCTGTTATAATATTTTTAACTATTTTAGCTTTCCTAATAATCTTCCTAATTAGGAAAAGAAAACGAATTTCCAAAATCCTATTTGGAGAAAAATTGCATCCTGCCCAGATCCAGATACTAGACGAGCTGATAGCCGAAGTAACCAAAACTTCGAGGACGAAGTCCCAACCAATGGAGGGAGGAGAAATGTAGCCATAAGCTCCCTTACTATTAAGAATCAGCAGATTCCGATATCCGACGTTATAAATAGGAAGAAATCAATATTTTTATTATTATTGTAATTATTATGTTTCAATAGTCAAGTTTAAATCATTAAATGTAGTAGTTTGTAGAATTTCTCAAAAATTGTAACTTATTTTCGAAATAAAGATTTTTTTTTGGGAATATCGACGTTGAAGAAACATTTCTATATATATATATATATATATATATATATATATATATATATATATATATATATATATATATATATATATATATATAGTGTACACTATTGTAAACTTACTTCTTTCTAGCAGAAACTTAGCAATTGCATCATTTTTTTCTTTATTCTCGATGTTGACTAACTGGTGGCTATTTGATTCACAGAACTGCATAGCTTCAATCCAAGAAACCTGTAATAACAGTAAAGAAGTTAATACATATAATATGAAGTGAATTAACATACCTTAATACATATAATCAAAAAGAATGAACTTTTACAGAGGTCATTCCAGAACTAGTAGCATTAACGATTCAGAGGAAGGTAAAAAAAATAGGTCAAATCAAATCTCTTTAAAGAATATATAACAAGTACAATAAAACAAACTCTGTGATTAGAGAAGGTGACTTAAATGAAACAATTACCTATCCCATATGTAGTGAGAATAAGTAAAGATCAACACTTAGATAATAACATTTTATGAGCATTAACTATACAGAAGAATCAATAAAATTTACAATGAAAAATGAACAAAGGCAATAACCTCGTTCCAGGACCTTCCTTGACGTCTTATCTCGTCAATAGTTGATCTTCTCCAAGTTTGTTCTAGGCTTTTTTCTTTTTCATTCAAGAGTTTTAGTTTTATGTACGTTTCATCGGACGGGCTGTCGCCAAGGTATCACGATATCAGATTCCATACCAAGGTAATCACGATAAAGATATTTGGCCGGTCAATCACAGCGCTCGTTATTAACTACGCTGTCATTGGCCTCTTGGCGAAAGATTGCTGCAAATTCTCAGCAGCACATCTTCCGATCAGGATCCAGTCGTCATATACTACTAGCCCCACTAGACCTTGTTGGCCTGGTGTGCTACCACGCTACTTTGAGTTTTATTATTTATCCAATAACCTGATATAGTCGAATACAAGAAGACTTCATCTAATTTTGAAGTTAAATCTACAGAGCACGAGAACCGGCGTGTCGACTACAAACGCTCCCTTGCAGTAGAACACGACTTTTTGAAATAGAAAAGACATTGATCTTATAACTATTTTTAAATTATGTCGAACTGACCACAGCGTTCTTAAGGACCTGTCACGGTAAAGAGCGAATAAAAGCCCCGACGGCGACTTGAAATTGCTTTTCCGATCAGGGTCGAGCTGCGATAGCGCTTCGTCACCAGAAACCTTATGCAAATAGTAACTATCGAAAATACTGTTTACGAAAGGTAGTGACACAAAGCGACGAGCAGTAGGAAGAGTCGAAATGGCTGGTATTCTTGTGCCTCTCTCGAGGAGAGGAAACGCTACCGGCATCTCTATAAAACTTGAGACATACACCTCGCATCAGAATTCTAACACACATATTAAGTCATTGTAATAATACTGTCTGTAAGAAAGCTCGAACTGTTAAAGAATTCTAATTGCCGGTGTCCCCTCACCTGCCACAGAGGCTCGACAAAGCTTCTCACACGTAGAGGCCGGAATCCCGATTAACTCCATGAAAACTAAGGTTCGATATTTTTAAAAGTAAACATACTTAAATAATCTGTTTTATATGATGCTGGTAGAAGCTCCCTTAGAATAAACGTTGTATTTTTTCGAAGAGTTCCATGTAGAGTTATATTTTTCTCTCTTTACTTATCCGCACGTTGTAAACTCGTAAAAAAATTGTCAGTTGTTATTATTCCAAACCCTCCTTCCAAATGGTCTGTTAAGTATGGGACAACTCTTTGGCCTTAAGCTTTTTTCGCTTTAGAACCTTGTTTTCCTAAAAATTAATAGATTTAAAATTGGCTTGTTTTTTTATTGGCAATTAAGAAAGTTACAACAAATTTGCTTGCTTACAATAAAAGAAGTAGTGCGGACTACAAGGGCCCATATCTTTAATCCGTACTTGTCAGGTTTGCTTTTCATATAAACTCGGAATGGTACTTTACCTCTAAAACGCACGAGCTGCTGATCTACACACAAATGGTCGCCTAGATTTAGTGATTTCTTACAATTAGAAATAAAAATATCACATACATCTCTTACTGGGAGACGTATATCCAGTTTATCTACGGATTTTCGTTCTTGATTGGTTTTAAAATTGTCAAAACGTATAAATGAAGTTATTTGTTTGAACCTATCTCTAAATATAGCACCTGGTATTATAGGACGGCAGTCAGCAATATCTTCAAACCAAAGCATATCGATCACCTCTTTCGATCAGTTCCAGATAAGCTCCAAGTATAAGCATTACTCCAATAAAGGCCTGAATCACTACAGAATTAATGCAAATATACACTTTAAATTTATTTGGGTTTTCACTATTCCATTTATCGTAATAGGCTTGAACCGTCCGATTACTTTCCATAACAATTATGTTTTGAATTTTGACTGAAAGAAAACAGAAGTAAAGCGTTTTTGATACTTGATATGTATATACTGTAAATTGTTAGTCCTCGAGCAATATTCGCCTTTGCGCGTTTCACTTTTGTGTTTTTTGGTAACCTTGACCACTCAGTTCCATCTTTAGATACATATACCGGTAAGCCTTAGGAGTCAGTAACTGTTGGTTCATTTTGCTTTATGCCTTTATCAATATTAAGGTCATTTTCTTCTTGTACCTCTATTACATTGACTTCATCTTCTAAATCACTTGCTGTATCCTCATTGATATCAAGCTCCGGATCATCACTTTCAAGTAAACGTAACAGTTCATCTTTACTTAGTTATTTTCGGCTAGATATAATTAAAACGTAACTCATGTTCACAATTTTATGCACAATTCACAAATACGACAACGAACCAACTGACACTGGAACTCAATATATTTATATTATTTCGTTAAATTTTATTGCAGCTCGGGGAATTACCCATTTAAACATGTAAAACCCTTACATAAACCGATAGTACACTCATAGTCGGTACTAATCCGTAAAATTTATGGGATTTTCACATTATCACAACTTTATTAGAATTCATTATATATAATATAAAATCCTGGCCGGGGTATTAGGAGACCCCAGCCTATAAAATTGATTAAGATCGATATAGTAACAGCCAAAAATTATGATCTGGGGTCAAAATAGACCCCAGGCAGTCCGATGAAGGTTAAAAAAACAAAAAAATGGGTTAATTTACTTATATTTGTATTTTGAAAACAATTTTCATGGTTATTCCCATTAGAATAGTAATTACTTTAAGATGCCAAAAAAAAAAGCTTCAAAACAAAGCTAAAAAATATACTAGCCTTAACTCAAAATAGAAGGATAAGAGATTTAATAGACTGCTTTAACATTGGAGATCATGAAAATACTGACTTTATCGGAAGGGGATAAATATGTTTTGTCGTATTTAAAGACCCAAATCGATTTTACCTGTAATTACTTTTAATTAGAAATTTTACTCACATGTTTACGTCTGTGGTAGTTATTTTTTAAAATTAACGAATCATGTATGGGTACTTACCCCAACTTTTGAAATAGAAAATTGAGTAGTGGCATCTGAAAAAATTAAACTTTTGTAGTCACAACGGCTGCAAATTCTTAAAAAAAAAACTAAAATTACTTTAGAACTTACAATATGAAACACATGATTGCAGGTAAAGCAATTAACGCTCTGTAACAATGTTACTAAATATACAAAATAATATACATAAAAGACTTTTAAATTATTCGTATGATATCAAGACCTTATTTTTAAGAATTTCCTTTAAATGCATTGTCTTATTTTATCTTAAATCAATTACTAGCCTTAACCGAAACACTCCCTTCAGTTATTGGTATGGTCATACTCTGAGCCCTCAGATATTAGAGGACCCTGGGAGACTGACACCCCAAAAGGTCTGAAGAAGATATTAGAAATGATGTTAAAAGCTCGTAATAGTCAAAAATGATGCGGTTTAACGCGTAAGCTTGGTGAGTTACCACCTACAATAAAGTATTTAAAATCCAAAGGAAAACACTTTAACAAAGATTGTATTTCTAGATAAAAGCAAGTGATAAGTTAATATTAAAAGATTCTTTCCGGTGAAAGTTGTTTCTGTATACAAAGATCAAATATTAAATTCTAATCAAAAGTATTGTGATGTATAGATAAAGACGTTACTAGAAAGTTAATTTAAAATACATATTCTGTTGTTTTTAAAGAGTATATCAGAAAAAAACAAGATATATACAGTACGTTCCATTGCAACCATTTTTAGAATCATTCATTATTAGTGTTGCCCAAATGCAAGAACAAGACAAGACTTAGACAGTCTTGGTCTTGGTCTTGCGCCAATACACCTGGTTTTGGTCTTGGTCTTGGCATTGCACTCCCGGTCTTGGTCTTGGTCTTGGTCTTGCAGCAAGAGTCTTGCAAGTCTTGCAGTTACCCATTAGCCTATTGCTATTTATTAAACGTTAAGCGATCCGTGCCTATGCCCTAACTAACCCAGCTATCTAAAATGGAAATCTTAAAAAAGATTCGTACGTGGCAAAAATCCACATACAGGTATCAAGGACACATATTATTTAGGTGATAAGATAACAAACTATAATAATCCATTTATTAAAGCAACATAAATGTTATTAACAATCTTAGCTCTACTTTTATATAAAAATCTAACTTAAAAAAATAAAGAATGGGTAAGAAAGCAATGATAATCAAAAGAAGTTATTTTAAATTAAGGAGATATCTACTTAATAAATACATTAATTTACCAAAATAAATTATTAGGAACATTTTTTTAGGAACCAGAATTTTGGTTTTTCAGGAAGAAATATTTGTAATTCTTTTTTGTGAAAAGATATTAGATGCTTCCTTAAACATGAAGTGTTTCTGTTTTTCATTTTTATTTTAACCTTTCTATGTAGGCACAATTTAAACAAAACAATTTGGGATGCATGAATTATTTCGAAAAACTCATAAAATTTGCTTTTAGGTCTTTTAGATTTATAATTCCAACGCTTACTTACTCCGACTAAAACTATTTGAATCTTTGTCTCCCATGTCAAACTGTAAACTTTTTAAATGAAGTTTAGTGATGTCGAAAAACTAACTACTACTATAGAATATCCGTTACTATTCAATACCCTAAGTATCTAATAACAAACCGAGAATTATATATCGTTACTTCGTTATTCTAGTCTAAATATTTCGGTATTTTGTTTACACGGTAAGCGACATTATCTGTTATTAATAAACTTTTAGTCGCGCTCTTTCAGCAAATTTGGTTTAACCGAATGATCTCATCGCACACTCAGCAGAAACAATGTTTAGTCTTAGGCCGATAAGATTTGTTTATTTAGATTCCTCCTAACTAAAAAATTATAATGGGAAACAAATTGAATTATTAAGTGGGTGTCCGTAATAATAAGTGTTATATTTTTTATTAGCTAAGGTGACAAATTTTTAGAAATATTTCGATACGATATTACTGTCGGCGTAGCAATGCAAGATTATTTTATGATTAGAGGGCGGCTATTCTCAAAATCTGGACAATTAATTTCAGAGCGAAGAAGTCGTATGCTGGAAAACAATGTACAAAATATTTTATTTTTACATTGTAATTATGACCTCTGAGCACGTGTCAAATGTGTTTTGTTAATGAATATTTTGATTGATGATTTTGATGTATGTTTATGGTATTGTTCGTAATGCGCGTCAAAGTCCAGTTTTTCAAATTTTTATTACATATTTTTTTGCGTCTCATAGAGTCTTTAAGCATATACCCGAACTACAATACTCGCTAAAACGACACTCCGTCCTAACTGCAAGACGCAAGAGTCTCGCAGGCTTAGTCTTGTTCTTGCGTAAATCTTGCACGGTCAGTCTTGGTCTTGGTCTTGCTAAAATTAGGCGGTCTTGGTCTTGGTCTTGCAAAAACTCAAGAACAAGACCAAGACCGATTTTGGGCAACACTATTCATTATATATTTAAACATGTTTTAATATGCTGGATATATGTCTATTGTTGACAGTATCCCCTCTTAAAATACCACTTTAATTATTAAAATCGAATAGCAGTACGATAACTAGTTAAATATTTTGAAGTACCGCCTTCTGAATCACATAACCTTCGCTTTAATAGGTTTACTAATTTTACAGGAATTTTTGGAACTTATTTTCACGATTATTTAGGTGGGAATAAAATGTTATCGTTTTAAAAGAATTTGACAAATAAAGTGAGGTTAACAATGGTTTGGAAAGTCCAAACGCTTAGCTAGGGTATCTGTTTATTTTCAAGAGCCCACAAGAGAGAAAGTTTTACTTATGCAAAGCAGTTTTGTTGATTGCTGAAGGGAAAAACCAAAACATATAATTGGGATATCTCAGAGAAAGAAAAGGAATGGAATTTTGGATTGTTTGAAAATGCTAGACTGTGATTGGTTAAGAAAGAGAAAAAGTTGGAAAGAGAAATTGTAGTTAGAAGCTTATTTAAAAGTACAGAGAGGAGGATCTGTTCCTGTGCTGTCAAACGAATAACATCAAAGTTAATTTGAAAGAAAGTTTATGTATCGAAAGGTTTTACCGGTTTCTTCTAAAGTATTTGTTTGTGATAAGAAAGAAAATAATCTTATTTGTCGAAACTGTTTAATTTAAAAGAAAAGTGAAAGCAGTTTTGGTTTCTTGTATGCTAACTAAGACGAGGGAAGCAGGTTTGCAGGAGCAACTCAATATCCAGAGGGTAGAGGTGTTTGTTTTGGTACGAGAGATCTGTTAGGTTTTGGGGGTAGTTCTAAGGCACACGGAGAGCGAGCGAGTTCTACATGAATATCCAGGACGTCATTTTAAACAATCTTAAACATGGAAATTTTAAAACAGAATCATTAATAAAAGGTTAATATATTAAATGAATTTAGGGGGGTTAAATTTGAACTGTGCCAATTTTTTCCAAATTTGTCAAAATACGGCATTGCGATATCCATATTTGGTATTTTTGTTGTATGTGTAATATAATTTTTGTAAGATATTTAATGAAAAAAAAAATTATTTAACGTTTCTTTTATTTTCCTTGTACTCCTGTTGCATATTTTTACACTATTAGAAGGTTATGGTATTTCAGAACCTAGAGAATACCTTGAGATCAAATTTAAACAATCGAATTAAAATTTGGAATTATTATTTATATATTTGTAACAATAAAACACTGAAAACTTTGTTTTCAAAACTGTCACAAAATTTATTATAAAATCTTATTACTACAGCTGTTTCGGCAGAGTGTCTTTCTCAAGTGATCTATTTTTGTCATGCGTTTACACTTTATAGTCTTTAATGAAATATGTTGAGGAGGGGAGAATTGGTTGTATTAAGTTGGTCATTTAGAATTATATCTGTGTTTTTTGATTGGTTAGTTTTCATAGATTCTAACAAAGAATAGCTGACCATAGCTTTTAGAGAAAAGATATCTGTTGATGATGGATATGGGGTAAAAGTTATCAATGAGAATGGATTTGAGTAAATCCAAAGATTCCCTCTTGTACCGCGTGTGGGTCAACGTGTGTACTCTAAAGCTAAGAGCTTGTACAAGGTTATGTTTGTATCTTATTGGGTGTGTAGAGTGGTAATTTAAGAACCGGTTGCTCGCCATGTCTTTTCTGTACCACGTAGTGCCCAATGTGTTACTATGTGTGCGTATGATTCGCATATCCAAAAACGGTATGCTGTTATCAACCTCCAGTTCACATGTAAATTGAAGGTGAGGATTAACGCTATTGAAGACTGATAAGGTGCTTATATATATATTATATATATATATATATATATATATATATATATATATATATATATATATATATAAATAAGTTCAAATTATCGGGTATAGTGGTCTATATAGACCATATATAGACCACTATACCCGATAATTTGAACTTATTTATAAATTATTTTTTGGTCGAAATAATCACTTCTAATATATATATATATATATATATATATATATATATATATATATATATATATATATATATATATATATATATATAAGAGCAGTTCGGGTTACGGAGATACCTTGGAACTAGAGAAGCACTATTTTCTATGCAAACACTCCTTCAACGATGTTGGGAGGTAAGAAAACCCGTATATATGTGCTTCATTGATTTTGAAAAGGCATTTGATCGCGTTCAGCATACCAGACTAATTAGCGCCTTGCAGAGCATCCAACTAGATGAGAAAGACATCAAACTTATTGCCAAACTTTACTGGAACCAAACAGCCATTATTAATACCAACAACAGAGAATCAAAGCCAATCAGTATTGAACGAGGTATAAGACAGGGCTGTGTACTGTCTCCCACCCTCTTTAACGTGTATTCTGAGAATCTATTTAGGAAAGCTTTAAAAGATCATAGGAGGAGAAATAATTAACAATATACGGTACGCCGACGATACTGTGATTCTAGCTGAAAACATCGACGATCTGCAGGAGCTAATCAATAGAGTTGACATGGAATGCACAAATTGGGGACTGTCGATAAATACCGATAAAACTAAATACATGATGACCAGTAAAGTGGATATCGGCGCAACCCAACTGATATTAAACCAACAACTGCTGCAGAGAGTTCAGAGATTCATATACCTTAGATGTTGGATTACCCAAAATCTGGATCCATCCTTCGATATTCGATGTAGAATTGAACAGGCAAGAAACTCATTTCAAAAATTCAAGCCTCTATTATCCAATAACTCATTAAATTTGGAAATCCGTGAAAAGTTTACAAGATGTTACGTGTGGTCTGTACTTTTGTATGGATGTGAAACTTGGACTTTAACGCCGATATCATGAATAAAATCGAGGCGTTTGAGATGTGGTTGTATCGAAGGATACTAAAAATTCCATGGACTAGCAGAACCAGAAACGAAGAAGTTCTTCGAAGAATGGGACATCAAAGAACTCTATTAAATATTATTAAGAGGCGTAAACTAGAATATCTTGGACATATAATCAGAGGACCCAGATATGAGTTCCTTCGGCTAATTCTCAACGGTAAAATCGAAGGAAAGAAATGGATAGGACGGAAGAAACTCTCTTGGTTGAGGAATTTGCGGCAGTGGACAGGATTGACAGCGGACAAATTGCTACACGTAGCGCAAGACCGAGATCAGTATAACAATATTATAAGCATGGTAGTCGCCGACGTTCCGTAGGGATATGGCCCTCTAAGAATAAGAAGATATATAGATATATATATATATATATATATATATATATATATATATATATATATATATATATATATATATATATATATATATATATATATATATATATATATATATATATATATATAGAATAAATATTACCTGAAATAGACACCAACTGCCAAACACACAACAAAAGAAGAAGTGCTTCAAATATACGGAACATTTTTAATCAAATACCTGAGTTTTTCTGTCAGTATCCAACTATATAAATATCTAATAATATTATGCAAATGAATGCATATTTCGATATGCCACATAAAGTTAAAAAATTTTAACTACTCGTTCCATATTAAAAAATTCCTTTAGGGTTTGCACATTTTGTGACCTTGTAAAACCGTTTTTTATTGGAGATAAAAAAAATAGTAAAACAAACCGTTTAGACTATCGCAATTAATATAACATACACTATATTATACAACTTACTTAAATAAATATTCTTAAGATTTCGTCATCTAGCCTGTATTGTCTATTGCTTGACAGTAAACTGTTCATCTGAGCTTTGTCTTAAGTTATTTTATTCCAGTTTGATCTAGTTTTATTTTGTCGCTTATAGGTCACCTGTTATCTTTGAATCTCGTAGTCCGTCGTGATCTTCCAATTTAACGTCGAAATTTGTTGAATTGTGCCCGTTTTTTCTTTTCCTAATCTATGTTTTTCTTACGAGATCTTAGGTTAGCCCTCCACTTGCGGTTTGTAGTCGCGCGATTGTTTAATTGCAAAGATTGAACACATTGTTTCAAATAAAGTCAATCCATTTGTGACTAAATAATCACAGCGATTAAGGAAATGCAACCTGTGGTATTTTACCGCGACGCAATAGTCGTCTACCATAATGAATCATAGGTCCTAGCATAGAAATGCACCCACTTACGATTGTTTAGTCGCAATTATGAAGCCAGCTAAGCCTGGTGTGTCTTTAAGAATATTTAGTTTCAATTTTTTTAAAAATATTAGACAACGAAGAATATGCTTGAAGTTTTGGGGGTATTTTAAGTACTATTGAATCAGAGCAGTTGATTAAAACAGTGGAGAAATGACCTGCACTCTAGAATAAACAACTCAAAGAGTACAGGAATAATAATAATAATAATAATAATAAATTGCCTTGAGAGTATGCTTGAGAATGACAACTACAAGCTCAACTGGGATCGCACTGTGCTCACAGACCAAACTGTAGCACATAATAGACCAGATCTCGTGCTAGTTAAAAAACTAACAAGACAAACAACGCTAATCGATGTGGCGATACCTAACAACAATAATCTGCTTGTTAAGTATAACGAAAAGATCGCCAAGTACAGAGATCTAGAAATACAAATCAGGAGACAATGGAGAATGGAAAGTACCCAGACGATACCCATTATTCTTTCTACCACTGGAGTCATTCCAAAAAACGTCCTAGAAAATATAAAAAAAGCTGGGTCTAAATGAACATCTATATAAGATCATGCAGAAAGCTGTGCTACTTTCGACGTCCAGATGCGTGCGAAAATTTTTGTGAGATACACCGACGTACCAAGTCACCTAGGACTCGATAACATGGAAAGAGTCCCACCAGAGCTCAATCGTTTTGATACCGTAGGTATCTGGGATGAGCGAATATACCCCTTACAGGGAGTGTGAGCCGTATGGCTAAATCTGAATAAATTGCCTTTATTTAGTCTCTAAAAATTTACAAACACGAGATACATGAGGCGAAGTCTAGCTAGAGCTACTCCACTTAACTTCAAGTTTACAAAGTTAGTTTTAAATAAGTACCTAGGTATGAAGATAACTCAAGATGGAACACTCAAGATGCTGCTATAAAAGACAGAAACATACAGGGTAGAAAAGTCATATCCATGATGAACGGCATTCTGTGGGACCAAACAATATCTAAAGCGAACAAACAACTCATATACAACATGATATTTAAAAGTGTAATCACATACGGCAGTGAAGTTTGGCCAATGAAACAAAGAACAGAGAAACTGTTACTAGCAACAGAAATGGACTTCTGGAGAAGAGCAGCAGGCAAATCAAGAAGAGATCGGATACCAAATGAGAGAATACGAGAAATGATGGGAGTCAAGCATACAAAAGTTGATGACATAAAAACAAAACAGTTAATATGGTACGGCCATGTACAGAGAATGCCAGATGACAGGATTTCGAAACAGATTTTGACGTGGAAGGACAAGGAAGAAGAAAAAGAGGAAGGCCGAGAAGAAGCTGGAGAGAGGGAATTAAAAAAGAACTAGAGAAAAGAGAAATCCCTCCAGGCCTATGGTTAAATAGAGAAGAATGGCGGTTAGGAGTCGGAAGGCGTCGGAGAACGCTGTAAACCGATAGTAGTAGTAGTAGGAAATAGGATTTTGTTGAGGCAAAATAGTGGATGTTATATTTTGTACTCATGTTAACGAATTATTTATTTAGATTTTTGAGGGTTTGGAAGAAAAAGCTTAAGCTGTGTTAGGTTTATTCCGAAGATCGTTTATTATTGTCCAAGTTTCTCTTGTAACATTTTTAGTGCTTCCCAGACGATTCTAAAACATTTTTTAGCTGTTTTGATAAGTTTTACATAGGTTTCTCTGTACTTGGAGATATATTCAGTGACAAAGACGTTGGTAGTAAATTTCTTAATGTACAGTAGTTAACGCATATTCTTGGCTGATAAGCGGATACCTTTGGTAATCCAGAGTTTGTGATGTTTTGAATTGTAATAAAATTAAATGCCTTATTGAAAATACAGACAAGCCTATCTAATTATAATTAATCTTTAGCAAATATGATTTTTATGTTTCAACGCAAATAAAACAAAATGCTGCAAGTAATTGTTGGTAAAATTTATTTATAAAGCTTGCTTATTAATTTTTTTATTTATTTCCACATGGTTTTAAGCTGTTGTTAACATTAACAGAATATGTGCCTTGATTCTTGTGACCTTCATCTGATCCAGGTGCTAAACTTACACCGGAAGACACCAAGTTGTTGTTAATGTACACATTAACAATTGGTTTAACCAGACACTTCTTTTTATAAACAGGTGCTGCAGAAGTCGTGACATCTTTCTTGTCATCATCTTTACCAACTTTACCGACGACGTCATCTTTTGGGACAAGGCCACCGGGAACTGCCTTTTCTTGATTCTCACAAATGAAAGGTCTGACCTTTTCACATTTCTCTAACCTCCAGATACCGTTTAATAGAATCGTTAAGCAGGTTCTGTCGTCAACGAATAAGGTTTCATTGGGTTCTAATTGTTGATATATAATTGGACGATTGATTCTTAACCATCTCCAATCTGAGAGTGGTCTTCTTCCGGAGATCCAGAATGGGCCATCTTCACCTAAAACAACAAAAAGTTTAGCATTTCCAACAGAGCCAAGGAGCATATATATTCAAAACAATTAAAATTAATATAGAAAATAAAATTAAATGTAAGGAACCACATTACAAAAATGTTTATTTACGATGCACATATAGAAGGAACAAAAAACTGGATAATTGTTTAATAGAAAAGAGAAAAACTTGATATGTGATAAAAAAATATATTAAATACTTTGGTGAAATAGAAAAAACTGTAGTAAATGCTGCGACTGTGTTAAATTCACAATCCCATAAGGTTGTTAGGAATATATGTGGGTAATTATGAGCATGAAAACCCAGAATAAAATATTTAGAACTACAATCACGAATTATGAGCAGAGACTCAATAATAATAGGACTGGTAAATTTGGTTCAGCTTTTTGACACCAATGGACCAAAAAATGGATTAATAGGATATTTACCTATTGGTTTTTCAATTTTAATAGCAAAAAACAAAAAAAATATACATTAAATTACTAGAGTTATTTAAGAACTTATGTAATGTATAAGACTGTAATTATATTAAACTAAACAGGACTTTAAAAGTCAATAAAAACGTAACTACGTATTTCTGAATATTTGGTCGTTGATGCCCTCTAATGCCGCAAATTGGTCTAATTGCTCCTGGAATGATCCTTTCCCATATTGACATGTTTTTTTTTAACTTAGCTGCATGACGAACAAATAGTCAGAAATGCGTAGGTACCTATTTTGTTTTATGTTTTGCAAGACATATTTATATTATCAATCAAACTTACCAACATCTTCAAGTACCTTTTTGGTACTTTCAGTTTCTTGGTCATTTTCAATGGCTAGCAACTGAAGACCGTGGTACTCGCAAAAAACTTGAGCTTGCTTTTGTGTACCCTGAAAACAAATACAAATATATTTGTATGGAAAATAAACATTTTAAAGTTTGTTAAAGGTTAGTAAAGAGTCTTGGAGGCAAAAACGAGTACTTTTATCACGAGTTCAATACCGCCTTCACGAATATACACTTTTACGTTATAAATCGGTTAAGAGATCTAGGGATAGAACTAAGCTTTGTCAATAAATTGTGTTCCCATCTCGTGTCGTTTAATCACTTGGAAAATGGCGTACAATGAGTGCGCGTTACGTGGCAGCTGAAAGAATGTGATTTTCGTGCCTTAAAATCACATCTCTCAAAAAAAATAAACTTGTAACGATTGAAAAATTCTTTTACTTTGTTAAAAACATCATCATGATATAACGGGGGTCCTACGGCGATTGCCGCTTCCCGCATTTCAGCCTCTATCTTTTCCTATCTCTCCAATCTCCCTCTTCTTAGCCTCTAGATTGCATTGTTTTTGTAATTTCTCTTCTTCAGGAATTTGGTGGTCTTCCCCTTTTCCTTCATTCTGGCGGAACATACATTAAGGCTTTCTTTGGCCACCGCTCCTCCTCCATTGTCATCACGTGACCATACCAGTGTAATTGCCTTCCTTGTATTCTATCTGAAAGAGTATCTCTAATTCCTGTACGGTTTCGTATTTCCTCATTCCTGATTCTTTCCATTCTCGATACTCGACATGACCTTCTAAGATAATCCATTTCCACAACGTCTACTTTATCTCGTTCATTCTTTGTCATCGTCCAACATTCGGCACCATATGTGGTAATTGGTCCTACAATTGCTCTGTATACGCGAAGTTTGGTATGCATCTTTATTTTATTAGACCACAGTAATGAATTCAGTATTCGTATGCATTTTTTCCCTTGGGTTATTCGGTTTTGTACATCTATCTTAACTCTGCCATCTGCTGATATGATGCTTCCTAGATATTTATACTGGTTGCAGCCTTTTATGACTGCGTTTTCAAGCCTCAGATCTGTGGTATTTCCTCCAATTTTTAAATATTCTGTTTTGCTTATGTTTACAGTAAGAGCCCATTTGGCATATTCCTTAAATAATTTTCGATTCATATAATTTATATCTTCCTCATCGGTTGCAACCACCACCTGATCATCTGCAAACAACAATGTATACAGAGTTTCTTGTCCCACTTCGATGCCCATAAATCTACATTTATTTCTCCAATTCCTCAATGCTTCTTGGACGTATATTTTAAAGAGTGTCGGTGACAAACAGCATCCTTGCTTTAGGCCTTTAGTGACTTTAAATTTATTTGAGGTTCTGGTTCCAATTTTTACACAACTAACTGTGTTTTCGTACAATTTGGATATCGCTCGGATATACGTCGAATCCAATCCGGACCTTTCGAGGACCTCAAACATTTTCTTTAACGGGACACTATCATATGCTTTCTCAATGGGTCTCTCTACTTTTTTCGACACGCTTTTCAATTATTTGTCGTAGGATAAATATATTATCAAGGCACGATCTCCCGGTACGGAAGCCGCTTTGTTCTTCAATATCTTGTATCTGTCTTTCAACCCTCTTCTTTAATATTCTGCCGTACAACCGGCCCACAGAGCTCGTCACACTAATACCTCTATAATTGGAACAGTCTCTTTTATTCCCTCTCTTATATATGGAGCTTATATAAGATTTATTCCAATCTTTACGAATTTCCTGGTCTCCACACATACATTTATTGAAAAGGTCTACTATTAATTCTAAAAGTGCAGTCGGCCCATATTTAACCAGCTCTATGGGAATGTCTCCAGGCTTTTCCGTTTTTAACCTCTTTTAAAAGATTGAATTAATGAATTAATGTTAAATGAATTAATGTTAAAAACATTAATTCAATTAAGAAAGCCGTAACTTTTAGCCACATTAGATTTAAGCTACACATTAGAAAGCTCTGAAGAAAATATTTTTATGTTTATCTTCAAATTACTTTAAGCAAAACGCTTGTTCTTGGAATCTCATTTATGGCAACAAACACTTGGTAATGGTTGACTTGAAAACTTCCTTTCTCGATTGGCCAAATTGATCACACGATTCAAACTGCAGCATAAAATAGTTGTTCGCTATTTTGCATGTATTCGGTAAGTGGAGCGGATAAGATTTTTAACAAAGGTGGCTCATTCCATTTCGATACGTAGAGTGTGAATCAATATGTTGTGCTATTTGTGAAAAAGTCCATCAAGTAAGATTTCTCCATAGTTTTTATTTTATCAATTCTTATTATAACTGAGACACTAACAGTCTCCTTGTTTTACTTATTTACAGAACGAAAAAATCTTCAAAAAACATCTTCATATTTGACTGTTTGGCTTTTATTTGTTAAAATTCCTTTTGTTGGACTTCACGTCAGGTATACTGGAGATATAGATATCCTTGATATTCAGATGGATAACCAGTTGCTTTAAAAGCATTTTTGAGTCCTTTTCCCAGCCGATATACAAATAGATTATCTCTTTCTGCGAAAATGTTCAGATAAGTAACACCATTTCCTACATAATTGTTTCATTACTTTTCCAAGCATCTAGCCTTCATAAAGAAAGGAATTTAAAGTTTAATACCTCCTAATTATTTAAGCATTTATCATATTTGCTATTTCAACATAATTATAGATACTAAATTTAAATTAAAATTTAAAATGGTCATTTTTAATATAATGGTAACATGTTAAATAATTATAAATTTTTTATTAAAATCTTTTATTAAAAAATAATATGTAAAGATATTGCTTGATTACCTGGCAAGCAGAGAATAATTTAAAAATTTAATTATGTATAACACTTTCGTAAATGTAGGTAAGAGGTGAATATTTTAATAAATCTTCTTTCTTCTTAGAGTGCCTGTCCATTCCGAACGTTGCCGATCATTCTGGCTAGGATGGCTTTGTTGTTTGCTATACGGAATAGCTGTGTTGAGGTCTTTCTATGAGGTCGTTCTCAGGTTAGCAGGCCAGGATATTATTCTTCGTCCTGGGGCACTTTTTCCTTTAATTTTATCTTGCAAAATGCATTGGATGCTTCTGCCGTGATTTCTCATTATATGTCTCAAGTTCTGCAGCTTACGGCCCTTCACGATGTTGACCAAATCCGCAGTTGTGTTCATCCTCCATAGTACTTCTTCAGGGGTGACTTTGTCTGTTTATGGTATCTTCAGGATCCTTTCTGGTTCAGGTTTCTACTCCGTACAGAAGCACTGAGTACACACAATATTAAAGAAGCCTTATTGGTCACTCAATGCAGCCACTGTTTTGTCTAAGGTAAAGCTTTCGGTAACAACCATGACTGGAAAACTGGAATACCGGAGGTACGTATCGGCTTCCTTAGCAAGTTCTTCTAGGTCTCCATCAAGAATAGATATAACGCTTCGAACTAAATGTGGTAGGCGGTCCAACCAAAATTTTTTGAGAACTTGCTTACTAATGCTATCCATGGCCAAAGCTTGCATTCGATGGAGTAGTTGAGTGGGTTTTAGGTCACCCAGAGTGAGTTCCATCAACTTGTGGATCTTTTCATCTGAGCTGGTGTCATAGCTGTCGAGAAGTCGAGTTTTTAGTTGTATATAGGCATTGCCAGCATTGGGATTCTTTACTATGTCTGCTACTTCTATAAGTACTTCACTGTTTAAACTAGCAACAGTATGGTCGAATTTAGAGTTGTCAGTTGTGATTTTGGCTTGTCGAAACTGCGCTTTCAGCCGGAGAAACCATAGTTCTGGTTTAGTGCGACAAATCTCTGGCGCTTTAATGCCTAGCCGTGCAGTGATTATGAATGAGTGATTATCGCCTTCGCACGGTGTAATATTCATATTGTTTGGCATCGTTTGGTCGGTTTTTGTCATAGTTGTGTATAAAATGTTGCACTTACCGTTTTTTTTTCTCTCGGGGTCACCAATGTGGCCTGTTTGCGGGAAACAACGTAGTCTGGGCACACTTTAAATTGTTTTATTGATTTATTAATAATAAACTACATACTTAAAACAAGCAAGAAAACTGTAAGAGTTCTTTTCATTTTCACCTCGTCGTCTGATCGTGTTCTCATAGCCATCAGTTGCTCTGATCTCCTTTTTATTTTTTCCGTCGACGTTTCCACACTTCGGTAGCACAGTCATCCCATGTGTGGCTGGAGGTTACCTGTCAATCTGCCACATTTCTATACTTTCTTTTTATCTTCTTTGGTTATGGCGAGATTGCGTTTATCATCTGTTATTTTTGGGCTGTTGCGTTTTCACAACTTTCCAGCTATTTCCTCTACCTTTCGATGGACATTGAAGTTATTATATTGACTCTAATACTCCTCTATTTCTTGACATTACTCTGTTTTCTATCAACGCAAATTAGTTTGTTTATTTTATATTTGTGTTAAAATTTAATCACTGATTTATTGAAACCTGTTATATATGAGTTTTTAGTTTGAGTTCAGAGTTTAGTTTGAGTTCCTTTGACTCTCGAAGAAAAGACAACCCTTTTTCTCAAACTATTTATGATTTTTCTTTGTACTATATTTAAAATTATATAATTCATAATATTAGAAAACATAGTATACCCCTATTTTATATTTTTACTCACCAACATTTCCAGTTCAATGTGATACTTTTTACCCGCATTGTAGGTGTAAGTCAAAAATCCTGGTGGAGTGTCTTCCATAGCTGCCTGCCATTCCTCATCGGTAACTGGAACAATTAAATTCAAACATAGTATTCGTGTAAATCAAAAGTAAATCAAACTGTGACCCAAAATTTACCACATCTTACAATGAAAAGATAAAAATAAAAAGCAATATATTGCGGTGCATACTTTGTAGATAAAAATTCTAGCCTTATCATCAGGATATAAATTGTTGTTATTATTTTTGTAGACCACGAGGAAAAGTTCACCGAAGTAATAAATATTTGTCTTTTTTTCCAAAACAGACTTTGTAAGATAAATTGTAGGATTCTTAGCCAAATTTCTGGCTTAACAAGATAGTTAATAGATCAATGGACTCCTCTATAAAACATATTAATTTGTTTCTGGATAACAAAGGCATAGTTTTATGAATGAAAAAGGTAAAAATATTAAATTAAAGTCAATAAAATGCTTTACTACTTACCAGGTTCCAGTTCACCGTCGTCTTCTTCGTCTGTTGCTACATTAGTAGTTTGAGTAGCTTCTCCGCCATCCTCTTCGACAATTGCAGCATAAACAGCGTTAACAAATTCGTCTGCGTCTGGGTCCTCTTCCTCGTTAAACGCGTCTCTTTTAACACGTCGAACGTTTTCGCCAGTAACTTTCTCGCAGATAAAGGGATGTTGGTCGTTGCAGTTGAGATCGTTCCAGAACAGTCCGTTCTCGTTTGTGTGTTGAAGGTTAATGCACTTTTCGTTTATGTTGTCTGGCTGGCCTTTGTCCCATTTGGTGTATCCGACTGGTTGGCCGTTTGTGAACCAGGTCCAGGTATCGTCTAATAGTCTAGTTCCAGCAGTCCACCATCTGGATCCAAGATCTGTGCAATAATTTGACTTTAGTTGATGATTTAAAAAGATTGTTTCATTATCAAAAAATCTATCTAATCTGGTAGATTAGTTATTAATTTCTGTTCTGAGTTACGAAAAAAGAATTAAAGAAATTAAGGACTACTGTGTTGAAACGAAGAGGATACATAATATTATCAAAACAACAATACAAAATCAGATCAAAAAGTTTTTACAAACTCTCTAAAATAACAATAAACCTGATAAAGGGGGAACATAAAATATGTATTAAGGAGAAAAAAATTCTATATATGAAAAGTATGAGCAACCAATCCCCAGAAGACACACAGAAGTACAAAGAGAAAAACAGAGAAGTAAAACGAAGAAGGGCAAAAGAAAAGAATGAAGAATGGGAAGAAACATGTGCACAAATTGAACAATACATAGGAGGAACAAGGAATTTGAAATCCTGGAAAATACTGAAATCTTTAAGGAAGAATAACAACGAAAAGGTCCAAATACAATACATATCAGAAAAAAAAGGGAAGAATACTATAAAGAACTACTCACAAAAAACCGCCCAGATTTCATAGAGACAGACACAGAACAGGAACAACAACAAAATCAAAATGAAGAACAGATTGAGATAACATTAATCGAAGTAAAGAATGCCATAAAGACTTTAAAGAAAAAAAATTAGGGAGACCAGGAGAAATCGTTAATGAACTAATTAAGTATGGAACGGACAAACTACACAGAATTATACACGAAATGTTCAGTAACGCTATAAACCTGAACAAAATACCAGAAGAATGTTCCAAAGCATATATAACCTTGTCCCAAAAAAAAAGGGAGATAAGAACAAATGCGGGAACTGCAGAGACATCAGTGTGATAGCATGTATGAGCAGGTTATATAGAAAAATACTAAAAGCAAAACTGGAAAAATCTATCTCAAATAAGCATATTTACAGCAACAACAAGGTAAGAGTTAAAACCGGCAATAAATACTCCAACGAATTTAAGACCACAAAAGGCTTATTGCAGGGATGCTCTACATCTCCGACAATGTGCAAGATATTTTTCGAATAAATATTAAAACCATGGAAAAGGAAATGTGAAGGGATGGGAATGCCAATCCAGGACAACTTCTTGTACACATTAAGCTTTGCAGATGACCAAGTGGTAACGGCTCAAGATGAAGAAGATCTATGCTATATGCTCCGAAAATTAGAAAAGAAATACACAAAAAATGGACTGGAAATAAATCTAGAAAAGACAGAATATTTAACAACAGAGCAAGAACCAGTGAGAAACTTGGAAATGGACGATAATAGAGAAATTAACGGCATTGACAAATTCAAATATTTAGGGTTTATACTCTCAAAAAATGGAACCACCGAGCAAGAGATAACCAGTAGATTAGCACAGACAAGAACATGTATTAAACAAATGAACGGAGTAGGTACTGTGGGATAGACAGATTACCAGAAATACAAAGAAGAGAATTTATAACACCTTGGTACACAGTATAATGACCTATGGTCATTAACCTAATAAATAAACGAAATAGGTCCAAAATCACAGCAACTGAAACGGAGTTCATGAGAAGAAGCTGCAGAATGACAAAAATGGGTCGCATCAGAAATGAGGAGATAAAACAAGGAATGGCAGTAGAATAATACACACTCAGCTACATCGAAGAAAAACGTTTAATTTTGTATGGACATGTGGGAAGAACAGATCATACAAGGTAGATAGCAAAGATTTCGGATTGGAGCCCAATAGGAAGGAAGAAAAGAGGAAGATCGTGGAGGGATGAAATGGACGAGGTCATGGAAAGACGAGACCTTAGAGATGAAGAATGGCAGAACAGAAAGGACTGGAGACGTTGGCTGAAAGAAGGAAGGCGGCGACAGCTGTAAAAATCCTTGTATAGTTAGACAAAATATCAAATACAAGAGAAGTTATAAGAGAATAAAACAGTTCTATTTAAAATACAAGCAGTTTTAAATACAAAGCTGGCACTCAACACACTATTTATAACTATTTGTTAATTTTATGCAAACACTGGATAGAACAAAAAGATTAGAACTGAAAAAGAAGTTTACTAAAGACCTAAACAGCAAAAAGCTTATATAAATTAAGTAAGGAACTTTTAAATATGACCGTTACAGGATGTATAATTATCAAAAACATATAAATGTGAAAATGAACTGACCGTTTAGAGATTCGATCGCTAACTCAAATTTATTCACGACTAAACTACAACAGCTCATTACACTCTCATCAACGATATGCTTCACTGATTGCTGAAATGCAATTAAATTTAGTTCAAACCTATTATTGCTTTAAAAATTTATACAGTAGTAGTGATGTTGTTTATAGTAGATAGACTGTATCAAAATACAGTCGATCTGTTAAGAATTCAAACGTTTTATAATTATTTTTCGAAACATAGTATTTATTTAGTTTATTTTTTTCTAAAGAAATTTATTTATGTTTTTTTTAGAAAGTCTGTCTGTAACAAACCAGTAGTACTGCAGTAAAGTGCACTACATATATTCCATTAATTCCTAAGACTTGTAAGAAATATTTCCAACAGATAGAACAGGACGAGAGATATTTAGATCCATTATGTCTTTAAAAATAGTATATGTGTTGCTCTTGCAAAGAGCCCATTCATTAATTTGCTTTCCTAATTTGTATTTTTTCTTAGGTACATTTTACGAAGTTTGTAGGTTCTTAATTAGGTAGTATTTTTGATGTTTAAGTTCGGAAGAATTTTATTTGATTTTTTTTTATTTAAAAGTACAAACGATACTTTTTCTTCTCTCTTTTCTTATTGTTATAAGCTTTATCCATAAAATTTGTACAATTTTCAGTGACAATAAAACATATTACTTTTTACTTACTTATTTATTTGTATTGCTATTAAGGCTAACAAATAACCAAAAAATTAGTTTTAGAGCATTATAACAAATATACTCTAGAGATGGGATTGCAATAAATCTTAATTCCTATGGTCAACAAAACAATGTCGTTATCTGTATAATAATTAACGGTTTTGGCAAAAAAACTTATAAAACAACTCACTGTTATCCCTGATATATTTCTCTATAGCCTGGTTTTCTTCAGCAGAGTTGATAGTTACAAGACTCATATGGAGCATTCTGCAATAAAAGGCTGCTTCAGTGAATCTACCCTGTAAAATATTAATTTTATTAGTGATAAAATTAAGTCATATGGTTCATATAAAAACATACTCTTAAAAAGGTCAATACATAGTAAATTTTCATATCCTGGAAAAATGAGAACTAGCTGCATAATTTTTACTTTATAGAAGAAGGGAATAAGAACTAAGTTAGGGGTACTGTTATTCAATAGTTGCGTAGGCATAAAGAGCCTGTTCTAAAGATTTGAGTATCGTAACAGAAATAGTAACAGTATGGCAATGAAGATATTAGTGTATTAATTCCAGATGAATTTAGAAGCTAAGGTGACACTTAGGTATGTTTATCTGTTATATTCAGGAATTTACAGTTCTCAGAGTTTTACAGGACTATCTTTTCGAAAACTGTGTCACTAAATTAATTACTATTTTAATATGAAGAAGCCACAATGGAATGTTAAAATTTGGTTATTGACGTTTTAATCTCTACTTCGGAAATCGTTCTCAAAATACAAATATTAATGATGTTTGTATTTTATACCACAAGAAAATAGTTTCAGAACAATATTTGTCTCTAAAAAGTACTACCTGACTTCTTATGTAAAATATCATGACCATCATCATCATCATCGTTTGGCTCTACAACTCTATGTGAGTCTTAGCCGCGTTTACTATTTTCCTCCATTGTTGTTGGTCCTGAGCAGCTATTTCCCATTGCTGTATTCCCATTTTGCGTAGATCACTGGCTACTGCGCCCTTTTATCTCTTTCTTGGGCTACCAACTGACCTTTTGACATCCGGCCTTTCCTAGAATGTGGCGTTCAGTAGTCTTTCGTCACTCGTTCTTAGTACATAGCCCGCTTATCTTATTCGGTTTGCTTTAATGTAGCGTATTATGTTTTCATCTCCATATACTGTCTGGAGTTCATCATTGTGTCTTCTTCTCCATTCTTCTGTTGTCTCTTCTCTACAAGGCCCATAGATAGTCCTCAGTATCTTTCTTTCCAGTACCAGTAATTTTGTCGTTTCCTGCTGGTTCAGAGACCATGTCTCGCTTCCATACGTTATTGTGGGACGAATTATTGTCTTGTACACTCTTATTTTTGCTGGTATTGAGAGTATTTTTGATTTAAGTACTGTCATTAATAAGTAATATGCCCTGTTTCCTGCAATGATCCTGGCAGCCACGTCTTTTTCAGATGTTATGACCGCTTCCAGGTACTTGATTTCTTTGACGACTTCAAAGTTGTATTCATTGATTGTTACGTTTTGTCTAACCCTTGGTCATGGGTTCTTCGTAAGCACCATTTACTTGGTCTTGTCCTTGTTGACCTTCAGACCAAGTTTCTTGGCTCTGTTTTCGAATATGGTGAAAACTTCTTTTGCATCTCTGGTGGATTGTGCAATTGTGTGCACGTCATCCGCAAACGCCAATAGTATTTTTGATCCTTTGGCGGCAAATATGTTTGTCAGTTGTGGTTAAGCTTTCCGTACCGCATGTTTAAGTGCAAAATTAAATATCAGGGGAGCCAGAGGATCTTCTTGTCTAAGCCCGGTGTCAATGAGGAATTCCTCCGACGTGGTGCTGCCAATTCTGATCCGTGCGGAAGCATTCTCTGTGCTCACCTGTGTTAATCGTACCAGCTTTCCAGCTTCTCATTTCTACTATGGTCTCCCACAATGCTTCTCTGCTAACAGAATCGTAAGCTTGTTTAAAGTCCACAAAGATTTCATGACCATACTTATCAAAATACAATTTACAAAAAAATATGTTTTTAATTATTATAAAATAATTATTTAAAACTTGGCGAATATTTTATAATTTAATTTTAATTTAATTTTTATAATTTCGACTTAATTATAAGTCGAAAATAATGTACGGACAGGTAGGCAAATTTATTTCACTACGTGAATTGGCAAGTCAGTTAGTTTACACCCTTTACTTAATTATTAATTATTATATAAAAAATATACCTACTTTATAATCTCTTGAGAAATAATAGTTCTTGCCGTTGAAATTCAACATGTTAATGTTTGGACTGTAGGATGGTTTGCCTAAAAAAATAGGTAACATTTATAACTGTAGTAGTTTTACATCAAGTTCAATTAAAATCATTGAGAAAAATTTGTATACAGAACTACAAAACCAAATTACGTTTTTCTCAATTTTTTTAAATGAATCACCCTATATTTTATTTCTTAGAAATAGTGTATTTACGATACTCATTCATTTTTATATACCATTCACTATACATAAACTTATTAATTTCCGAGATATTTTTGGTTTTCTTCAAATTTCGGAAATACATTCAATTTTTGTAAGTAGAAATAAGTATTTGGGGAGGGTGATGCCGAACATTGGAGGACCCAAATCCGAAAGGAGGAGGTATAAGTGTGCAAGATGCACTATTAGCGCTGTAAAATTATATTTTATCGAACTTCGATAAGGGTAATAAAGTTATATGTTTGTTTTTTGACTTAGCACGAGCTTTTGAAACTGCAAATCATACAATACTGCTGGAAAAACTTTATCATAGTGGTGTTAGAGCAATTGCGTTAAAGTGGATCCACATCTTTTTATCGAAAAGGTTCCAAAAATTAAGGTCAATGTTAATGGGAATATAATATTTTCTTCAGAAGAAAGAGTCCTCTTCGGAGTTCCACAGGGAAGTATGGCAAGTCATTGGCCCTCTTTTATTTTTGATTTTCGTCAATGATTTAAATCCACTGATAAACGAAAGCTCAACATGTTTGGTTCGAAATCCATTAGATAATTTTTCTGATGCAATAAGCGTTCGAGTAGAAAACGTGGAACAGCAATCAGGCTGTTATGTCACTCAATTTGCTAACGATACCACAGTTGCACTAAATTCCAATAATTTTTTTCATGTAGGACAAAAAGCAAACTGTCTTTTAAAAAGTATGACTCATTACTGTTTAAATAATGCCCTAATCTTAAATGGATCAAAGACCAATATGGTAACCTTTTCACCTTTTACTATGCAGATGAGTCCATTAGTAAAACTTGACAATGGGTCAGTGGTAAATAGCCACTCCACTAAGTTGTTAGATGTTTACCTGGACCTGGATTCTAATTTTTCTTGGAGCTCTCACGTTGATTATGTAGTGGAAAGATTGTCTGTGCACTGTTATGTTCTATAGCAACTTAGGAATTTTGTCTCCCTAGATATCTTAAAACTTTACCATTTACTAATGTACAGTCAGTTTTGCAATATTGCTTAGTTTGTTGGGAAAATTGCTCGCGAATTAATGAGGTGCTTGTTCTTCAAAAAAAAAATTAAAAATTATTCGTACCAAGACGTTTAGAAGGCGCTTGGATTCCTGTAGACCAGTTTTTAAACAATTAAATATTTTAATTGTAATGTCGCTGTATATTTTTAGTTGTGTTGTGTATGTAAAGTCACATAGATGCAATTTTATTTGCAGAAATGATGTTTCCTTAATGAGTGGCTACAATTTTCGTTACAGAAACGATTTGGTGACCCTTGTTCGTCACTTGACCGTTGTGGGCAAAGGCCTTATCCAACATGCGTTCGTTTGTATAATAAATTACTTAATTATGTTAAAGAGTCAAATATTTATGTATTTGAGAGAACAGTTAAGGACTTACTTCTGGTAAACACTTTCTATTCGTTAGAGGAATACTTGCAGGCATCTTTTTAATAATTTGTATGTTTTTGTGTATATTTTATATGCTTTTCGTTAACTGTTTTTATGTAATTATAGTTTTTACTGATCATAGATTGTATTTGAAGCATTTCAATACTTGTAAAAGTCAGATGAAATAAAGAATATTGATTGATTGATTGATTGATTGATTGATTGATTGATTAATTGATTGGTTAAGTGGTTATTTAGAGATGACATCATTGTCTCGACCATAACCATTACTGCGTAGATTGTTTATTTCTTGGTTTTCCATCTGCTATCCTAAAAGATTTCATCTAGGTTCACATTAATATGCTCCTGGTTGCGTCGATCGTTATAATACTATTGTCCCATTTGACAATCGAATAGAGGCAATAAAACTATTTTAAAATGTATCCATATTAACTTACCAACAGCTGCTGGAGGAAGTACCGCTGGGGCTACTACTGGAACAGCTTGGTGATTTTCCCTTTGGCAAATAAAGTTAAGCTTGGTGTTGCAGTCTCTGTCATTCCAATAAATATTGTTATTTTTTTCCCACAACTGAACGCATTTTTCACCATTATAACTAGGTTCTCCGTTTTCCCATTTTGTATGTTCCACAGTTTTTCCTGTACTCATCCATACAAAGTTTCTGTTGTCCAGGAAGTTGGCAGCAGAAGTCCAGTATTCGGTACCAGTGGACTCTAAAAATAGGAAAAAATAAGGATAAATGTTAGAATATAAGGGATTTATTGCATTAATTAGTAAACTCGAAAGTATTTTCTTCCTTTCTATCATATTATTAAGAATTAAAAATAATTGTTATACCATAATTCTTTTACCACAATTTTTAGGGATACTACTAGCCAAAAGACGAATATTAGAGTAATGAGATATTTGATTAAAAATTATAGAAATTACATTCCTACTTACTATTATCCAGAATAATTTTTTGGATCGCATCATTTTCCTCTTCCGAGTCAATGGTCAATAGTTTCATGTAAAGGACATCACAGAATTGGAGAGCCTCTTGGAAGTTTGCCTAAAAAATAAAAGTTTTACGAAAGTTTTAAAACACATAACAAAAGATATATTTACCTTGTAGTTAACTCCAAGAAAGTAGCTCTTGTTGCCATGTTTCACTAATGGGACATTGGGTACATTGGCCCAACCTTTTAACCACCCCTTTTGAACTACAAAAAAAAATAGAATTTATTAAAACAAAAGGATAAATATATAAAAGGATAAAATAATCTGAGAATTTGTAAGATATTCAAATAACTACTTATGCATGGTGCGTTTTATATTCTTGTCAATAAACATTAGAAGAGCTTAGTAACCAGCGAAAAAGAATAGCCAGCCGTCGACTGTAAATTAAATCACAAGGCATAACAAGCACAAAAAGTTAATACAAAGACCAAAATGTGTACAGTTGAGTTCATAGTTCTTTACATTGCAGTGCGTCATTAATACCTGACGGGATAAAACACATACTTTTTATCGAACATCATTGTCTTCCACGCACAAAGACAACCAGCAACTGCCTGTTATTAGGTAAAGTAATTGCGTCGTTTTATATGTCGAACAAGACATTAAACGTCGAATGTCATACGTCATACGTTTGTACATTTGTTGGAGGTCAATGTCTAGCGGCAAGCACAGCATGGCTATGTTTATCAGTGGACGTTGCCTTCTTCTTAAGGTGCCTTCTCCATTACTGAAAGTTGGCTATACATACAATAAATTGCTCTCTATCTTGAGCTGTTTTTAGTATTGAATGTGTGTCCATGCCTGTCCAGTCTCTTACATTCTTCAACCAGGAGCATTTTCTTCTTCCTGGACCTCTTCTTCCTTCCACTTTTCCTTCCATTATAAGTCGTAGGAAGTTGTATTTTTCTCCTCTGTAAATATGTCCTAGATAACTCGTTTTTCAGTTTTTTACAATATTTAGGAGTTCTCTCTCAGTACCATTTCTTCTTAGCACCTCGTTGTTGCTACGTGCAGTGAAAATACTGCACTTGGCTCTTACAGTTACAGGGCACTACGATAAGAATGTGTCCAGGATCTCTCTGATAATTCCAAGACACAGCGATAAGGATATTGTCGGGATCTCTCTGAAAATTCCAGACCACGTTGGTCAGGAACTTTTCGACAATTCCAGGACACTGGTTGTTGGGGTCCCGCTGACAATTCTAGACCACGTTGGTGGAGATCTCTCCTTAAATATGTGGTCCGGTTCTCTCGTATTATGACGTGGTCGGGATCTCTCCTTATACGAGTCGGGATCTCTCGTACTATGATGTGGTCGGGATCTCTCCTTATATATGTGGTCGAAATCTCTCGTACTATGATGTGGTCGGGATCTCTTCTTATTTACGTGGTTAGGATCTATCTTACTGTGATAAGGATGTATCCAGGATCTCTCCTTACTTATGTACTAAGTTATTAAGCTACTTTAAATGTAGCTGTAAGTCTGCACCAAAATGTTAAAACAAAACTAACATTTTACATTACATTTATGTGATAACATATGTGTCAAATTTTATAATATAATCCGTGATCGGAGCAGTAGTCACTTTCTGTCACTTGCTGTCCCATGAAGTAAATTTTTGACTTATGTTGTAAGCTTTAAATCATATATTCTTTATTTATGCTCTAAATGATTATGCACAGACAAAGAACCATGGATCAACTGTACCTTTTGCGTTGTATGATAAAAATGTATGAAAAAAAGAGTTGACAAATACCATCAGACAATGGTGGCAAAATTAGAACAAACTTGGATGATATGGCTGCTGTGTAGAAATAATACAGAGAGATGCTGTTCTCTAATAAAAGTCAAGCGACTAACAGAGGCGAGGAAAACTATGATATAGTAATGCAAAATTTGTTAAAATAAATCAACTAAAAATGAAAAAGACACTTGAGAGATGCTTTGGAGGCCTTTGACATGTGGATCTACCAAAGAATCCTCAAGATTTCATAGACATCGCATACCCCAAACCAAGAAGTACTGCATAGCAAGGAACAAGACATTTTCAAAGTTAGAAAAAGTTAGAAAAACAGCATATCTAGAGCACATAATGAAAAATAGTATATATCAATATGCTTAACTAATAAGAAAAGAAAAAATTAAGAAAAGAGACTAGAAAGGAAAAGACTATCGTGGCTAATAAACATCAAACAACGGAAGGCTAAATTTTGAATAGTTGAAAACAGACAATAGTTTGCAATTTGTAGTAGCCAACATCCATTCAGGAGAAAGCACTTTAAGAAGAAAAAGTACAGTACCACTTATCTTCCACATAAACCAAGTTCAGTATCATTAATGCGAAAATAAAATTTGTTGCTAATAAAAGATTTAGATTAAGATCTTCTTTGTGATAGTCAGGGGTTTTTAATATATTAAACATATTTTTAAGATTTTTTTAACTATCAATTTGGTTATAACATTAGTACATTATAGTACCACATTTTGAGAATATTATCTGAAATTTTGCTAGAAAAAAATTGAAAATTAAGAAAAATAAGAGCTAATTTTCCAAGATGGAAAAAATAGTTACTTTACGTTGATTACCGTATAACTGGATCATTTGTCAACAAAAGACTAAATAGATTTTGTTAGTTTATGAGTTTTTCTAGGTCTTAATGTTAAGATATTGCGTAATCGTTTTTTTGTGAATTTTAGTGATTTTCGAAAAATTTTGTTAAAGTTTGACTGATTTAAAGTTGTAAAATTAATTATAACAACAAAATTATCTATAAATAAAAGTGTTCAAAGTTTGAAAAAGATTTTGAGATACAGAGAACATCGACTCGAAAAAAACGCATTTAAAAAAAGACCATTTTTTGTAAACTCACACAGTAACTTATATTTCAGGCCTATATAGCGATGGGCTTCAGGCTAAAATATCTATGGCATCTTTTTGCTCCTGCTTTTGGCAAACTCAGTCTTTTTTTGTTGCACCTGCAGCCATTTTATCCGCTCTGTAATTCAATTTTTGTCTGCCTCGAGTGCCTAATTGACATTGTACTTTTTTAAATTTCTATGAAGTGCTCATTCACTTTACGTACTCACCACATCCTCCTATCTCACTTACTCATCACAATCACTCACCTCATTCTCTCACTTTACTCACTCATCTGACTCATTCAAATCAAACACTTCTAAATGCCTATAACTTTATCAATTTTGTTTCGATCACTATGAAATTTTAACTAAAATTTAAATCAAATAAAAAAAAAACGTAAAAAAATACCCTTAGTAAAAAGAATATACAAGAGAGATATGAATGTGGAGGATAAAAGACGGATATAAAAAACTAAGAAAGATAATGAAAGGTAAAGCGCGAGAAGAATGAGGAATACAGCCTTACATAGGATGAAGAACAGAGAAAGCTAAAGTCCTTAAAATTTAGGTTGTTACCAGACACGAGTTGTAACATATGCAGGTTTCATACCTTTTTAAAGACGATTTTAAAATTATATTTTGTTGCAGATGCAAAACCATTTCTGGTCTTATATAATGTTTGTCCCCGTTTTACTATTTTTTGTATTCGATTCTTGCATAATACTGACTAAAATTTTCACTGCTAAATTATTCTTATTCCATGTATAAATAGTGTGAGAGTTTTTCAATTCCAATTTTCAAGTTGCATAATAAATATTAACTTAGTACATATTTGGCTTTTTTCCCTCTCCTCCTTCTTTATCGTCCTTTATAGTATTGGATTTTCATTTTTTAACGATACCGTGACTATCGTTATTATAATGCCTATTATTACTACTAAAAGATGTTTTATGCAAAAATACCTTACCTGGTGTTCCCTGTACATACGCTGCTATGGCAAAAAGTAACAAAACCCCTCTACTTAACATTTTGACAAAAATTGGTGTTACTAAATTATTTTTTTCTATATTATATTAATTTATATTTCGAGGTTATCTTTTAGGTAACAGTTATCTCGTGTTGTTTAAAATACTAGTCCAAATTGACCCCTGTTATCCACATATTCATAAACTCATTACAAATTTTAACAAAAATTGATTTCAAATTGGATTTTTACGTAATTTTTTTATCGGTAGTTTTTATTATCTAATTATTTGTGCTTTTGGGGATTTGATAAGAAATAGCTAATACTAAAAACGGATATTAAAATGTGTATTTTGTGATGGAGCTCAAATATTAAAATATTTTTTTTCGTATGTTTTTCGTATTAATTATAACAAAATTATAAAATACAATCATATTGATAATACCCACAAGTTTTGTAATATATGGAAAAAATATTAAGTTGTTATTTATACCACTTCCTCTTAAGAATATTTTTTTAAATTGTAATATGAAACGAGCTGTTATAACTCATGGCATGACAACCTAGTCTTTCGTGATGTGTAACATAAAGTACAGCGACGATGCTTTGTTTGAGCTAGATCTCCTGAAAACACTAATTCAGCTTCTTGATCGGGCTCTTCCGTTGGTTAGACCATACTGAGCGCTTCAGAAAAAGAACGTGGTATACCTTGTGTCATAAGACTTCTTTTTTGTAATTGTGGTAAGGCTAACTCATGGCCTAGTTTCCAAAGAAACAGGAAATGCCATATATTCTCCTATCCATTTCCGATTGAAATTACTTGGGCATTAATACCTGTAACGTTCATCATGGTAAAAAAGACGTCCATGGGCCAACGACGTGTGTTTATAGCAACGTTGTAGGAAGCGCAAAATTGTAGGAAGCGTTGTCAGGTGTGACAGCGTCGACACATGACTTGGTTTTATTATAATATGTGATCATGTCTGGTTTCGTAGCTTGTCCTGACGACTGATCTGTAGAATCATCATAATGCTGAGAAGATATAACAAGAACATTTCTATTCTTTTTTTGTACATAGAAAATAATAGTGGAGTGTTCTCCAAAACCAAACATCTGCCAGTTTCCTTTTATTTGTTTTTTTATTGTGCCAACATACGACGGTCTAATACTTTTCAATTTGATAGCATATCTGTAAACCAATTATCTGCCGCTATATTGCACCCGTTCCATAAATAGGTTGTGTCAATCTTCTAATGACAATAAATGGTTTATTACTTTGTTCACGGAGTCCCTGGGGTTGCTCTCCAGTATATATTTTTAGACTACAACTATAAAAAATAACTGCATCACACATAGCCTAAATTTTTACTCCGTATTTGGATGCTTTAAAGTGATATATTGTTTGAACTTTCAACGTCCTCTAAAAGCCATCAGTTTTTCGCCAATAGTCACACAATGTCCTAGTGAATAGCTGTGTTTATAATTATGAAAAAAATCGTTAAAGACTTCACAAATCTGCGCAATGTTGTCAACAGCTTTCTTTTTAGGTCTTGTGATGCGGTCAAAAATTTCCAGTCAAAATTACCAGTCAAAATATTTCCACGCCGTGTCCATCTGTACACCCCAGAGATCCTCTAATATCATTTTTTTTTGGCGTGCAAAGTTCCTGCTAGATATAAAAGGCCTGACCTCAGTTCTGTCATGTCCGTGTCAGTTACATCACTTTGTCGGTCAAAGCGATTCCTTACTTCAAGATGAATGTACTGGTTTGTGAACTGGATTGTTTGTAGCATTTTATTAAAAAATATCTAACTCTAACATTCTATATGTAACTTAGTTAGTCGTACTTCATGTATTACTTCTGGGAGACTCCCAAAGTAAAATAAATGGTCGTGTAAATCTGGTTCTTCCTCTGTCCCACTCTCTTCAGTAACAGAGTCATCAACTCTTTCATCCGTTGGCTGCTCTTTCGCATCTGAGTCTGGTTTATCCTCAAAATCTTTCACTTGGTTAGGAGCATCTTTATTTTCGTCCTCTTCTAACATAAATTTTCAAAGATTTTCTCTATCATTCGGATTATTTAGGTTGTAAATCCGCTTTGCAGCCATTATACTGAAAATAAAAATATGAAATAACACTCACCTATAATGGCTAGAGGGAAGAAGGTCTGTAGGGCGGCCTAGAAAAAGGTGGAAAGATAAAGTCAAAGAAGATCTAAAGAAAATGGGAATGCGACAATGGGAATTACTGGCACAGGACCGACAAACATGGAAGGCAATAGTAAACGCGGCAAAGACTCACGAAGAGTTGTAGCGCCATTGATGATGATGACTCATCTATAATAAGTAGGCCGAAAACAGCCTAAAATATGACCAAACTAAAACAGCACTTACACATCGCAATGTATCAATATGATATAATACGCCTGTATGTAAATACACTCAATTACTAGGACGTTACGAATACGTGGAGCGGTAGACTAAACCGGTCTAGGAAGGTACTATGAAGGTGGGTTCTCCTTACTTTAGGGTTCAATAATAGCGTTGTAAATTGGCGAGTTTTTATCATTTTGATACACATGCGACCGACAGAGGGTTAAGCGATGAAATAAAGAGACGAGAATTACAATATCTAGTCCATGTAACGTCGTAAAAAATTCCACAAAATTACTTTACGAAGACAATCGTCGAACAAAGCTAAAAAGCTAATCAAAACCCTTTAAATTCAAAAAACGACTTTGATAAGCATAGTGCCAGTCATCAACCCTATTTAAACTTTGTATAGATAAAACACTAAAAAACTGGAACAAGAAATGTGAGAAGATGGGAGTAAAAATTGATGACAAACTATATCCATAGCCTTCTGGTTGTCGATGATCAAATCATGGTCAAAAAGGCAAAGACGAGAACGTCTATATAATAAGATGCTGAAAGAAGAATTTGGAAGCTGGGAATTGGAAATTATTTATCATAAAATGCAATAATGACATAAAATGATGACATAAAAACAAAACAGTTAATATGGTACGGCCATGTACAGAGAATGCCAGATGACAGGATTCCAAAACAGATTTTGACGTGGACACCACAAAAGAGAAGGAAAAGAGGAAGGCCGAGAAAAAGCTGGAGAGAGGGAATTGAAAAAGAACTAGAGGAAAGAGAAATCCCTCCAGGCCTATGGCTGAATAGAGAAGAATGGCGGTTAGGAGTCGGAAGGCGTCGGAGAACGCTGTAAACCGATAGTAGTAGTAGTAGTAGTAGTAGTAGTAAAATGCAATATATTTATATAAGAGACGTGGGTGTAAATACAAATATGAAAAACAGAATAGACGGAACAGAATTTTGGAGAAGAAGCTTCAGATTATCACTAATATACACAATTAGAAATAATAGAATTAGAGAATTATTGCATGTGAAGGAGATACTAAATAACGAAATAGAGAAACAAAAATTGCTCTTGTATGGACAATATGCGAAGGATATACGAGACAAGAATACCGCTGAAAACTTGGAAATAAAAGCCAAATAAAAGAAGTAAAAGGGGGCATCCTACATACAGATAAAGAGGAACTAGGTAAAGAGAAATGGGCAAATAAAAGCAGTAATGGAAAAAAATAACCTCACTGAAAACTATATACATGAAAAGAAGAAATAGTGAATGGAATGTGATAAACGGCGACCAGAATATATTGCACAAAGATACTTATAAATAAATAAGATATCCATGAGATGAGGGGGACAAAATACAACTTATGTATGTTATCATTCGAGGAAAGATCATATGAAAATGTAACTTTGGAGTAAAACAAATGCCTTTGTTTCGTAACTTTAAGAGAATGGTTTAAGTGTTCTGTATATCAACTTTTAGGGCAGCTGAAATAAAATACAAATAATCGTGATGATTTCCAACCTTCAAAAAAGACCATATACTTAACAGGAAAAAGAATGAACTGTAGTTTTGTATTTTCTTTTAACTTTTTCATTCTAGTTAACATGATTTGATTTGTAATGGTTTACTTAACTAATGCGAAATATTTTCATTCACATTTGTTCCTTAATACAATGCAATACCTCCCTTAATTCATTTCTAAATCCATATATCCAGTTCTTTTATACATTGTCATTTCCACCTCCTCTCTTGAATGCAAGCAATTTATTCAGAAACTCTTTTTCTATTAAAGGCTTCTACCAACACATTCTCTTACCTGTAACTTTGAAGATTTTAGGATCCTACCTATTTTGTTGTATTGTTGGAATATTTTACCTTAACAGATATCATTTCAGTCTAATTTTTGTGAAGTTAGAGAAGATCTTTTTTTAAAAGACAACCTGAAAAGAGTCTAGGCCATTTAGTGCCTGAATTTTTTTTAAGAATCAAACTTCAGTATTACCCCGCATATTACTATCATGTCAGCCAATTTATTCGCTGGTTGCCCATTTGCTCCTACTGGGACGCAATTACTGTATCATCATTCAATCTTCGCTTATCCACTGCTGGACATAGATCTCCCTCATAATTTCGATCTTGTACCTCTTGCATCCAACTCCTATGACAACGTTTTAGATCGTCAGTCCAACGTGTTGGTGGACGACCTCTGCTTCGGTAGGCATCATCTCTTGGTCTCCATTCCAGTATCCGCTTTGTCCATCTGTTATCTGTCATTCGAGCCACGTGACCTGCCCAGTTCCATTTCAGTGTTGTTACTCTCTCTACTGCATCAGCCACTCCTGTTCTTTGTCGTAGATGGCGATTTGGGATCTTGTCTCTTAGTGAAACGGCCAACACAGCAGGTTCCATCGCTCTTTGACACACACGGATCTTTTGAGCTGTTCTCCTTATCATGGTCAACGTTTCCGCACCGTAAGTTAACACTGGCAAAACACACTGACTAAACGTTTCTCTTTTAAGACATATTGGAATATCAGACGATTTGAAAATATGGTTCTAGAGGCTTAGAAGAGGGAGATTGGAGAGATAGGAAAAGATGGAGGCTGAAATGCGGGAAGCGGCAATCGCCGTAGGACCCCCGTTATATGATGATGATGGTTCAGCTTGCCGAAGGCTGCCCAAGTCAGTCTTATACGACGGAGGAGCTCAACGGTTTGGTTATCTTTTCCTATGCGAATCTCATGACCTAGGTATTTATAGACCATTACCTGGTCTATGGATCTTGTTCCTACGCATATATCTTCGCTGACTACAAGATTTGTCATTATCTGGGTTTTAGATATATTTATTTTCATTCCCCCTTCTAGCGAGGAAAGGTAGAGCTGATTTAAAAGATCTTTGGCCTCATCTATCCTATCAGCTATTAGTACAATATCATCTGCAAACCTTAGATGGCTAAGCTTTTCTCCGTTTATGTTTATGCCCTTGTCGATCAGTTTTCCCTTTTACATATATATTCTAAAAGCGCAGTGAACAGTTTCGGCGATATGGTGTCCCCCTGGCGTACTCCACGTTGTATCGGGAATTTCTGGGTTTGACGATCATTCACTCTAACACTGGCTATTGCGTTTTGGTATATGTGGTTAATTATATTTATATACCGATAGTCAATTCGGCATTCTGTCAGGCTTCCAAAATTTTTTGTTGATTTACGGTGTTGAATGCTTTTTCGTAGTCGACAAATATAATTACTGTATATGCGATACTTATATTTAGACATATCTACCTAAATATTCTCTATAGATTTTGCTAGATGTCATTTCTTTGTTGAAAATTTCTATCTTCTCTTGTTAACTCAAACCACAAATTTCGTATTTTAACCCCACCAAAATAAAAAACACACTTTATTGGTAAGCAGATTTTATCATTTTTATTTACATTTTATTAATTGCTGCAAGTATCCCATTTGTTCTGGACAAGAACCGAATGTTCGTCTCCAGCTGATTTGTCATCTACTCTAATAGGAATAAATGTTTGATGCTCCAAAGCTGGCATGTTGTTGTTGATGTATACGTTGATTACGGGTTGTGGACAGTCATCACCTAGATCAGCGTCAGCACCAGCTGTAATAAATAAATACGAATATCAGATTAAACGCGATAGTACATTTGATAAATATATGGCTACTTTTTAACAAGACCGTCATATATCCAAATGTAACATTTTTCGAAAATGTTCATTTAAAAAATGGACGAATATTAAAAATATCATAACTGCGAACAGTCTAATATTTTAGCTTTTGTGTGTATCCTATAAAAGATATAGTCAATTCCATACTTTAGACATAAAACTTTTGAGTTGTGACGTTCTTTTAAAGAAATATATGTTCGATGTTTGGAGATAATTCAGTTCTTTATTAAAATTGTTTTAGGTGTTTTTTTACAAGTGAAGATATGTCATATTTACTGAAAAAACTGTCATTTTGCAGTAAATTCTAGTTAAAAAAATATTTGTCTTCATTTGAAAATTCATTATTTAACTTTATACAATACAGTCTCTTTATTCTTTTGACAGAAGTCAACTTAAGCATGAGTCTATCCCTAAATCCTTGAGAAATTTTTATAATCTGAAGTAATTCCAATTGGATTATTTTTTTTAATGTTAAATTTTTAATGTAAGTCGAAATAATTTAAGATAGTTGGGTTCAAAACTTAAAAAGGTCTAATAATTTTTTAAAATTGTGACATCACTTATAATATATATATATATATATATATATATATATATATATATATATATATATATATATATATATATATAAGAATACTACAACTCACTTTATATATAACCTCAACTTCTGTACAAGACTGACACAACTCAAAATAATGTATTATTTTTCTTATTATTCTTTGTAGAAAGTATTGTATTATGTAAAATGACAGTCTTATGTAAAATGTCGAAACAAATTTTTGATTAACATTAACGACACTTCTACCATCTGACGGCCTTAGGTATAAATTAAATTTACAACGTTATCAAACAAAAAGTTAGCATATCTAACATTACATAGTACATAGTATGTACATTGTTTACTTTTTTGGAGATATGACGGTCTTCTTCCAAGGTAGAAATATATTTTGTTATAAAATATCTTATATTATTCGTCAAGAAAAGAGTTAAACATTAATTTGGCTGCAACATCAATGGTGAGTTGGTTAACAGCCTAGATGAGGATTTAATTTAAGAATAACAATTGACAAAAACCGACCAATATCGATTTAGACATATTGCCAGATGCATGAAATACGGCTGTAATGTTACAGCAGTTTACAGCAGAGTTACACCATTTGTAGACGACAGGAAGCGTTTTAGAAGTATTAAATATTATAATAATTGTAATTGGGAGAATGTATGGTAGAATTAAAAAAAAATAACATTAACAAATAAAGATATTAGTGAATGTAACTGAAAAAAATACTGAATTATGGTAATTCAGAAATATCTTTCTAAAATGGACTTTTGCTACTTTGTAGATCGTAATATTATAAGACGTAATAGGAAATTAAAGATCTAATAGAAGTAAGAAGAAGAAAGAAAGATCCAATCGTAATAAAGATACCAAGATGATTCAAGTCAGTCTGCATATCGATACAGTGGAGTTGTTGGAAAATTAATGCCATTTATAAATGCTATTTCATACTTAGGATTTTAAAAAATTTAAGGTCAACCGTATGGCTTTCGTTGTAATGGAGGTTTTTCATACTTAAGTTTATTTTTTTTGTGTTTTCTAGAATTTACAAAACAAAAACAAAACTGAAACAAAACCAAATCTCCTATTTCCTTTAAGCGGACTATTTTTGGCTTAAGTTTTGTTTTTGTTTTCGGCTCTTTTCCACTGGTGGTCACGAGAAAGTCAAAGCACAGTTTTTTCTTCAATATCCGACCAACACGTTTGGAGAAGAAAACGCATAAAACTCATTGCATCATATTTAAACTGCATAGGTACAAAATTCAGCCCTGTGCCAGATTTCTTAATTTTTTATAATTCCCTATTTCAGGTTGATATTGTAAAATTATGCTTCTTATTATTTTTCTTTAATATTATATCCAAGTGTACAATAAAAATGTTGAACTTTTTAATACCCCCTCCCCTTCGTCGTAAATTATCATTTACAGTCGAGGCAATCCCTTATGTTGACGTCGACTCGTGACTGATTTTTCAGTAATTTTTGCAAAAATTCAATCTTATTTCTGAAATTTTTTAAATTAAATATAAAACTTTGTTTACAAGTGGATCTAATACTTTACATATTGCTACACTCTGGTAAAAGCTTATAAAAACTTACAATTATATAGACAATACTGACAAACTAACGTACACCAAACGACGTCAGATATCCACTTATGTAGTATACCATCCTTATAAGAAAAGTACCCCCACCCTCTTGTCTACGACGTAGTTTATGGATGTTCCCCAATTGATGTTAAGCAATTAATCATTTTTTGGTAGAAATCCATTTTTTTAATTTTATTTTTATAAAAAGCAAAAGATAGTTAAGATGCGTCTGTGTATCCACTTATACGTATTTCGGCCTAATAGGCCTCTTCAGAACGGCTTTCACAGTCGCTTTGAACGTGAAAATAAATCTATTCTGTCTTAGGAAGCAACTCTAACATGGCTTCGAATGGACGCAAATAGCGACATCTGATATAAAATCCGTAAACTAATTTTCGAAACCAAATTCAGATTTTTTCTTTGATCTGTGCCTTCTAAAAATTGCAAGGTAAAACAGACGTTGATAAAGATGTTATTAAAGACATGCGGTATCTAAAATTTGCATTCCACAACATATATCTCCTTAACTAAGCAAAAATCCTTAGCGAATTGGTTTCTAGTACTCGTACAGAGTAAATCGGATTGCCTCCATTCGAAGCCATGTTAGAGTTGCTCCCTAAGACAGAATAGATTTATTTTCACGTTCAGAGCGACTGTGAAAGCCGTTCTAAAAAGGCCTATTAGGCCGAAATACGTATAAACAGATTCACAGACGCACTGTACGTAAAATCAACTCTTAACTTCCTTGTCCTTTTTATTCCGATATACTCTGTACGAGTACTAGAAACCAATTTGCTAAGGAATTTTGCTTAGTTGAGGAGATATGTTGTGGAATACAAATTTTAGATTCCCCATGTCTCTAATAACATTTTTATTAACGTCTGTTTTGCCTTGCAATTTTTAGAAGGCACAGATTAAAGCAAAAATCTGAATTTGGTTTCGAAAATTAGTTTACGGGTTTTATTTTTATAGTTGCCGTTCTTTGGGTACCTTAAGTTTTTATGTCTCTGGTAAGCATCTATTAACCCATTAACGCCTAAAAAGCAACTAGCGTAGAAAAAATGGTAAACGGTACAAAATTGTGATGTTTGGGTTACATTTATTACATATATTCAAAAAACAATTGTATTTGTATGGTATTTTTCAAAACATCCTATTTCAATACACATTGTTTTTTCACACTTTTTGCATACCCACGTTGCCTTCATATGACCCACACAACACTGTTTTTCCAGTTTTCCGGAAACTGAAAACCTTCGGTTACTTCAATGCTGGAACCAGCTTTTCGTTTTCTTTGTGTCCTTGAAGTGACACCATCTCTTCACGTCTACTATATGACGAAGGAATTCTAAATGATCCATCACATTAGACTCCATTACTGGACATTTTTGCACAAGATTTTCTCTTACAGTTCCTGTGGCCTTTGTTTTTTTGTTTCAGGTATGTCATTAGTTGATATGTCGTGAAATAATTATCGAAAACAATTTCATTTCTAAATAGTTCGGGCTGGTATTTTAAAAGATTAAGACTTTAGCTCCAAATGGTATTCCTTTAGTATCTTCAGTATCATTTGTTCTTTTTTCCACAATAAACGTCAAAACCATAACAATATCAAGTGGAACCAGTTATCATCCAATTCTTATATCCAAATCTGACTGGCTTCCCTCTAATAAATTGTTTTGCTGGGTTATGGCCGAAATATTTCACCATGGATTCGTCTGTGGATATATCTCTATGGAAACACCCCCACTGGCAAAATTTTTCTATAATTGTATCTGCTAAGGGTCTAATTTTGTACATACGATCTTTAAAATTGCCTATTTTGGCATTATCCGCTAGATGAACAAACTTTTTTATTTCTAAGTACCTGTCTTTTATGTCCTCATCTAATGACCAGTATAACCTCTGTCATGGTAATCGGTTATACCCAGATAGATATAATATTGCAAAAAAGTTTTCATTTCGTTTGGAGATATTGTAAAAGAGTGATTATTTTTTTGCCGTGCGTATAAAATTGACTGATCACAAATGTATGAAATAATTTCTTCAGTAAGTAATTTTTCAAAAATTTGAATTGGTGATAAATTCCTCAAATATTCTTCAACTTTTTTTTCTCCTCATCAAATGATATATTTACTGTTGTAGTAGTAAATCGAAAATCGGTTTTTACCCACTTGGTTTTAAAAAATTAGCATATTCCTTTGATTGTCCACCCGAAACTTCATCAGAAGTTCTTACATCTTCTGGTTTATCATGAGACTTAAGAGGTTTCTATAGTTCCAGGAATTTCATTTGGAATGTAATTCGGAACTTCTACAATATCATCATCATATTCTTGATTATAAAGACAGTTCATCAAAATTTGGTGACAGATCAATACTCTCCAGTTGTTCATTTTCCTCATTATAAGCTTCTTCCAAGGCTTGTTCCAATTTTTGGAAGGTTTTAATAAATACACGAATTAGGCATATTTGTGCCTAACGTCCTCGTTTGGGGATGGTAAAATATAGTGGCTGTTAAATCCGACCAAATATAAAATAAATTTGTTATGGTGAATACTTACATTTAGAATAGTACGTGGACTTCTAATTTCCAGTATAAAACTTATAAAATATAATTTTTTTCTTGATGAAAAAATGTTTTTTATTCTGCAACTACACCTCTTTTGAAACTCGTGTAATACGAAGCACTGTATAATCACATCTGGTTGTATTTAAAGGGAACTAAAGCCAAATACTGACAAGCTATTTATCTCGATAAGGGAAAACGTGACTAATAGCCCAAAACATTTTAAAATTCAATAGAATGGTTAGTTTTATAGGCGTACTCAAATAAGTACGGCCGGCGTTAATGGGTTAAGGTACATAGTTCTTAAGAAGTCCACTGTTCATTGGAACCTTAGCAACCTTCAGGAATGATCAATTAAGTTTCACTAAACTTTTATTTTGAAGAAAGTCTCCGAGCCAAAATTCGGTGCGAAATTCTTATTAAGATTATTCAAGCGACAATAATAAACGAATGACCGTTTCCACCAAATAAAATTGAGTTTCAAAACACTCCAAAACACATTGATGTTACCGCTTCCCAGCGGGGCCTGAAAACCAAAACACACCAGTCTTTAAAAAGTTTGAAAAAAGTTGCAGTTTTGTTTTATTTAACACAAGTTTCTGTTTTGTTTTTGTTTTGTCTGTTTAGTGAAAAATTTGTACGAACTCTATTAAAGCGAATCTTTGTGGTCTGAGCTTTACATCACTTTCGTGGAGGAGAAAGCATTATTTAACAGATCTTGAGATCTGATTTGATCAATGCGGTGTACCTATTACTGCAGTCTTAGCAAGAAATTGCATATATTAAAAAGTGCATCTTTAAGGAAATTATCGGTTAACATAATGCAAATAGTATAGCTAGCTAAGACTATTCAATTTGTTTGTTTTATCCTTTATGTCAAGAAGCAAACACATACGCAAATTTTTAAATTGAACTAATATTTAGGCTGCTGTGTGTTTAGCATAAATATTTAAGAGAAACATACAGCTTACCACAGTGGCCAATAAGAGCAGTTAACATCATAAACTAAACAATTTATAACACGTTGAATATTTAGTTTTTCAAAAAGATTTCAAACAAAATTACAAGACATTGATTTCCAGAACATAGATCATCAGAAAATTATGTTTTTTTTTTGGTTCAAGCTAGTAAATTTCTTGAGGTACTTAAAACCAAGACCTTTGTACCATATAAAGTTGTTTAATTAAATTCCACAAAAAAGTCGTATACTCTTGGAAGCCTGCTAATTTTTTAGAGAGATTAACTTATAATTTGCTGCGTAAATGGTTTTTTGTTGAACGAGATATATTCAAGGACCAGATAGCAAAAATCTGTAGTAAGATCTAGAAAAAGGTGGGAAAAGAATCTTAGGATATAATTTGAAGTGCTGCTTAATTTCATTTTCGATCGTCTAGAACAATATTATCCCACAATTTAAATACTTACGTTGTTCACAAATGAAAAGAGATTTTTTATCACAATTTACATCTACCCATTTTCCCTGATCACTCATTCGAATGCAACCATATTTCAATGCCTCTTCAGGTTTTCCTGGCTGCCAATTGGTATATTCCATTTTTTGGTTGTTACTATCAAATACCCAGTCAGCTTTAGACCTCTTACCAGAAATATGGAAAGGACCTTTGTCAGCTGAAAATAAAAATATCAGTTGGTAAAAGAAAATAATAGATGGGTTTATAATGTGTGTTACGAAAATTTTGCGGTATGTTAAAATTGTAATAAAGGTTTTTATTATTTTTCAATACGCACATAAACTACATATGTATGGAAATAGTAATATGAAGAAAATTTAGTTAAATAAAACTTTAAGCAATTTATACATGATAAGTAAAGTGGCCCAAATCGGAATTCGTACCTCTCTTCTATCTTTGCCCAAAAAAGCAGTAGCAAAAGTTTGTGAAGACTATAGGACCATAAGCTGAATGATCCATCTGCTGAAGCTGTTTTTAAAAGTCATCCACAAAAGAATTTACCGGAAATGCAAATCAGAAAACCAGTTTGGAATTGTAAACGTTGTTGGTACGAGAGAAGCTTTGTTTAGAGCACAGGTACTGTTTCAGAAATGTAGAGATGTCAGCTGTGATGTTTTTGCATGCCTGATTGACTACAAGAAGGCTTTTTGATAGAGTCAGGCATGAACAAATAATGGAAGTTCTGAAGAGAACAGGGATTGACAGAAGAGACCTAAAAATAATAGCTAACCTGTGTTGGAATCAATCAACGGTGCTCCGAGTAGATTGAGAATATACAGATCAGAGCAAAATCTTAAGGGGAGTAAGAAAGGGGTGCATATTTTCACCACTGATAATAAATCTGAACTTGGAGCACATTTTTGAAAAGGCTCTAAAAGATATTGATGAAGGCATCTCAATAAATGGACTCAAAACACAATTTAGTTTTAGGAATTTACTTGGTACCCTTGAGGTACTTTTTTTCTTAAGTATACTTGTCCAATAGTGCCACAATCAATACAAACATATCTATGTAGCTTTATTAATTCTCAAAAAAGGTTTTAACAGAAACATATTAAGCCTTACAGCTTTTCAACATATTACGAACAGAGGACATTGATGGTAGAGAACTGCGTATTATAGAAAACTTAACAATAAACACTGGAAGCCGAAATCAGTCGTTCGAGTAATATTATCATGAGAATGTCTTCATATGACGGTGACGATGAGTCTGTCAACTGTGATGTTTTTGCATACCTGATTGACTACAAGAAAGGCTTTTGATAGAGTCAGACATAAACAAATGATGGAAGGGCTGAAGAGGATATGAAGAGACCTAAAAATAATAGCTGACCTGTATTGGAATCAATCAGTCAAAATATTAAGGGGAATGAGCAGGGGTGCATAATTTCACCACTGGTATTTAATCTGTAGTCGTAGCACATGTTTGAAGAGGCTCTAAAAGATATTGATGAAGGCAACTCAATATATGGAGTCAAGCTCAATAACCTGCGGTATCCAGATGATACAATAGTGTTTTTCAATACCATAGAAGGGCTGCAAAACTTAATGAACAAAATAACGGAAACAAGTTGAACATATGGACTGGATATAAACCCCAGCAAAACCAAGCTAATGATCATCAGCAAGATATATGCGACTAAAATAAAAATAGTTGATAGATGAAGCAAAAAATATTGAGAAAATAAATATTGGATAATGAAATGAATAATCAAAATAAGAGAGGACAGGGTAGGATGATAGAACGGAAAAGATATTTAAGTTGTAAGTTCTATTTGAAGAGTAGGAAAGAAATGCTAAAGAAGACCTGGTAAGAAGGATTTACGCAAGATATATCTGTGAAGTAGGAATTGAAAACTTGTTAATAAAAATGTAAATAGGGAACCCGACTGTTCATGAGAATAAACTTCTATCTTCTATATTTAAGGCTATGTTTCAAATATTAGAGAGATAGCATCTAAGTTCTTATACACTCATCTTTTTACAAAATCCCTGATTTGTTAAATAGAAATTACAATAATTTGGAAAAGACTGACTGAATGTTATTTTTACCGCTCGCCATATGCATTAATCTCATCTTTAAAGAACATTTACCTCCGATTTATGAACATACACTGATCAAACACTACTTAACTACAACTAGTAGATTAAAATTTTAGTATAATCGCTTCCTTTTGCATATTTAGCATATGTTGGTGTATTTAGGCCCCAAGCATGTAATAAACCTAAACTATTTAATCTCGCGATGTAAGCGAAACTTTGGTCCGAGATGAACGACTTGCTGAAATCTATAATTTTATTTACAATATGGTTTGATACATATATATGTATAGGTACAACGCAGTGTACAGTGTTTTTAACACGATCACTGACATTGTTGGAAGAACATTTATCATGAAACATACATTTAAATTATACAAAGGAAAAAATGTGATCTACATCTTCGAAAAAACTTTTAATTCAGACGATATCTTATTGCTGATGCTTGTATTAGAGAATACAAAAAAGGTTTAGGAAATCGTACATCGTGATGAGGCGGAAAATCGGTAAAGACTTGGCACCAAATGAAAGACAGTCGAATAATTTATATTATTTGAGATTAGTTTTTGATTACTAGTGGGTAGAATTTTTAAAAATTATGCATATACAAAAATTATGCATAACTTTAATCAAAGTGACATAGTTGTTTCAAAATTTAAAATTAAACTAAAATGCATTTCCATATACTTTGTTTTCGCTTCATCATCTGCGTATGCTATACATTGCTGTTTATAATGGAAAATGTAGTTTGGATCTTACTTTCTTTCATTATTGAGACATTTTCAATAATGTTTTGATATTTCTAAAGTTTGTAGAGCTTTATATCTTTTGTAGAACTTTTCTCGATCGATAGAGTCATATGCCTGTTTAAAATCAATGAAGATTATGTGGAGTCCTAGGTTTTGTTCGTAACTGTTATTTGTATCGATTTCAAGGTAAATATTTGATCTACTGTCGATTTTACTGCTCTAAACCCTTCTTGGTATTCACCTACTATGCCATTCTCGTATTTTTTCATCTATTACGTATGATCTTTGCTAATATTTTGTACACAATATTCAGTAGCGCTATCTCTCTGTAATTTTCACAAAGGATTCTGTCACCTTTCTTATGTTTTAGGCAAATTATGGCATTACTCCATCTCTCTGGCATTTTCTTCTCTCTCCACACTCTCAGTATCAAATTACATAGCTTTCTTTGGAGTGTGACTCCTTCTTTCTTTAAAATTTCCGCCGAGATTCCATTTTCCCTTGCGCTTCTACCGTTTTTAAGCCATTTTATTGTTTCCTTTATTTTCTGTCCTGTTGGTTCCTCTACATACTCCTTATCCTTATCATCTGATTAGCCCATTGCCTCATCTGGTTGCATCTGTTGTTCCTTATTTTGCAGTTCTTCAAAATATTGTACCTATGTGTTTAATTTCTCTGTAGTATTTCCAAGGAGCAATCCTTCTTTATTCCTACAAAAAATTGTTTGCGTGTTATTTGTTTGTCTGTTTTTCTTTACTTCTTGATATAAATTTTTTATTTCTTTGCTGATGTAATACTCCACCATTGTTTTTAATGGTTTTTTCAAATATCCTTTTTTTGACTGCAGATTCTTTTAGCTTCTTTCCTTTCCGTCCCATGTTCTGTAATTGTTTCTTGGGTTCCATTATTGTCTTTTTCCAACTTTGCCTTATTTAGCAAAATGATCTTTTACATTCCTCATTGAACCAGTCTTCTTCTCTCTTCGCTCCTGTACTGCCCAAGTAAACATTAGCTGCTTCTGTCTGTGCTATTAAGGTAAAAGCAGTGTATAAAAATATCTTGGGTGTTGTTTAATTTACAATCAAGAAATCACATGCCGAATTAAATAAATAATGCAAACTTTTTTATTTGAAGAACGGTAATTTAATTTGAAAAAAATTAAAAACGCCAACAAATCTACAAAAAACAGCACTTAAACAAATTATAAAGAAAAAATGTGAAATACCTATGATAAAGCATTAATTAATGAGTATAAGTACTTACCGACAAGTATTAATTCTCTGGTAATTCTATCTATTTTCTGTAGAGAGTTAATCTCAGAAAGTTGCATATCCAAGAACTTACAATATTCAACAGCTTCATCGTGAGTTGCCTGAAAGTATGAATATATGTAACTTATGGTGTATGGTGTAAGTTATTGGCAATACTAATCAATCTATATATTGCTAAAAAAATTATGGTGTACGTGAACAAGCTGATTTTAGTGCTTGACCTAACGAATCAGTTGCATTCCAAAAACATGTGATTTACAATAGGTCAAAAACCGTTATTGCTTATAATATTTTAACTATAATGGCTTATAAAAAGTATATAAAGGAAACATTTATAAGTACATCGTATCATGTTACATGATTGTATTTACTTTCATGATCAGATTCACTGCCGTTGTGTTTGGAATCATTTAAATCATTTCTTAATTCTTCAGTCAGAGAAGGCCTCTCTCTGCGTATTCTTAGCCATTCATGTTGCATAACTCTATAAGCGGTGTTGATATCATAGATAAATTATGAAGATGGCCTATGGTGGTTTTGTACAGCCTTTTAAATGTTACAGCAATAAATTCCTATGTTATTTACAATTGTACCATTCCAAATTCCACAAAGACCCAACGGGAAGTTTTTACAAATTTAGCATTTAGCCTCGTGTACAACCATCGGAAGAATCAAATTCTAAATATCCATATACCCAAGTTAATAAGAATTCGACTAAAGGGGATCTATCATTTGGATGAAGATGTCGTGCCTGTTCAAAGAACTGTTGGAGCAATTAGGAGGTGTGGTGACTGTGGATGGAAGGAAAATCAAAAAACTAAATATTTTTGTTCTATTTGTATAAAGTCTCTTTGTTTAAAGCATATAAATCCAATTTGCAATGACTTTAAAAATATTCCTATTTAATTTTAATATGTTTTTTGACATCTCTTATATTTTTTTATGATAAGTATTAGTAAAATAATATTTTGGTTCAAGATAGTTCTTGAAGAGTGATATGTTCTCATTTTAAAATAATTGTAATTGCTTTAGTAAAAAAGAGAACAAATCAAACTATTACAAAAATTGTGGACTACTTTTTGAACTACGTAAATAAACAAAATATGCCAATAATAATAAATATTGTTAAAAAACTACAAACAACAGTGTCTACTGAAAGGATAATAGTATAATTAAGTAACTGGAAATTCCAATATATTATATAGTCCATTTATTTAAAAGAAATGCATATTTTGTAAAATAAACGCATATTTTTGGGTAAATTAGTGGGCAGGTTTTCTCCTTGTTTTCGCCCCTAAAAATAATTGTAAAAAAACTAGTAATAAAATATAATACAACTTGTTAAGTACATACCTCGAAATCTTGTTCTATATAATATTTTCCAAGAGTGTTTTGCTTCTTGACAGCTTGGGCACGTTTTAACCAAGGCTTTTCTAAAAATAAAACAGTAAAGTGACAAATGGTAATATACAAAAATAATGACAAAAAATAGTTTAGTTTGTAGAATTTCTTGTTAGAAATAACTTACATCTCAGTGAATTTGTTAAAACTGAGCGCTTTTTGGTTTGCTAAATTTTTTTATCTGATTAAGTAATGGATTTGACCTTTACTTAAATGAGGAAATTTCATTTTATCTAACAATAAAATAATAAGAACTTTTGTTTTCTATCGTTCCATCACCAATCTTCCAATTTTTACTCATTTTTTCATTAGTCATTGTTTCTTAACCTAATCTTAGCCTAAATATATTACTAAGTAGTGTTAATGTCTAATACATAGTCTTTTTTTTGGTAATTTGTCTCTAGTTTTTTTTTCATTGGGTGATTTTTAGTCATTTATATATAAAATAGGTGATGAGGTCCTCAGAGTTCCATAGCAAACTCTTCTGCAGCTATCTACTTAATGCAATAGCTACTAAACTGTGGACTGTCTAAGTTTCTCATTTTTTCTCTTTTTTTTATTTTTATTTATTTTTTTTTATTTTTTTTAATTATTATTTATTTCTTATATTTTTTTATTTTATTTTTTTTTATTTTCTTCTTTTATTTTTTTTTAATTTTACCTAAGAATATACTTACGTGTTTCCCTTTTACTCAATTTACTTTGTTTGACTGGCCTTTCGCATACAACTGGATGTGTAACATGGCATCCAACATCAAAGAAGTAGAGTCCTTTGTCCTTATTGAAAACCAAAGCTAAGCATTGCTCACTAAGTCTGTTGTTAGGTTCTGAAATTGCCCAGTTTGTGTAATTAACAAGTTGTCCATTGGATAACCAAAACCAGTGGACAGTGTCAGTTGATCGTGCACCTGAGGACCACCAGTTGTTCTCAGCATCTGAAAAGAAGATAATGGGTAAAGCATTTGTGTAAAATCAAAGATTTAATTTAAGTATTTAAGTTTTACAAACACTATTTTCAGGATAGGTACATTTTAATTCTTTAAATGTTTCTTTAAAATGTAACTGAAAATTAATCAAACTTATTAACTAGTAGAAAGGCTTAAGTAAAAGAAAATAAAAAGAAAGTATTGGTTGTACCTACTTGTATCTCTAAGATGCTTGTATATTCTGTCATTTTCGTCTTGTGAGGTTATAGAAACAGGTACCATACCAATGGTGTCACAGAATTGGAAACCTTGGGCGAAACTACCCTAGAAATTAATTTTTACATAAAATAAATTATTTAGAGGTCGTTTTTTATTCTTACCTTGAATTGTCTTGCAAAATAGTAGTATTTGTCTCCATAGACAAATTCATCAGAAATCAATCCTTTGGTACGTTCAAAAATGTTCGACCATACTAAAAATAATAAAAGTGTTAATTAAAAACGTGTGAAAAGCGAAATTAATGGTCAACGGCATACGGAAAAAACGGTAATGGGAAACCACTATATTAAATATTGTTATGCCTTCTCACTGGTATAATACCTCAAGAATGGTTGCTGTCTACGTTGGTCATTATACCAAAGAAAACTAAGGCAATGCAATGTTCAGATCATCAAACAATCTCCTTGGTCATCTGCTTAAAATATTTCTTAGGGATCTCAACCGAATCTATCAAAAGTTAGATGGGATTCAGAAAAGGATTATGTACAAGAGAAGCTTTCTTTGCCTTAAACGTCCTAACACAGAAATGTCTAGATGTTAACCAAGAGGTACACACTTGCTTTATAGACTTTGAAGAAGTCTTTGACAAAGTACGCCACAATAAACTCAAAGAAATACTGGAGGGTAAGAACATCGACACCAGAGACATACAAATAATATTAAACCTGTACTGGAATCAGCGAGCTAATATAAAAATAGAAGACCAAACATTGGACGAAATAGAAATATGTAAAGGAGTACGACAGGGTTGTATATTGTCACCTCTCTTGTTTAATATTTACAGTGAACAAATTGCCAAGAAGCTCTCTCACATGCAAACGAAGGGATAATAGTTAATGGAGCAGTTATTAATAACATTGGATATACTGACGATACTGTGATAATGGCAAGAACAGCGAAAGATCTACAACATCTAAATAAAAGTATGAATGAGATATGTAATAACTACGGCATAATGATGAACGTCAAAAAAACCAAATATATGACCTTCAGTAAGAATCTAATACATGACATTAGTATCGCAATAAACGGTACCCAACTCGAAAAAGTAAGTGAATACAAATACTTGGGAACCTTCATTAATGAAACAGGTGACCAAAATCACGAAATAAAAAGAGGTATTGAAATTGCCAGATCTACCTTTATAAAAATGAAAAAATTATTTTGTAATCGTGATATTAGTATTCAGCTACGAACTAGAATGTTAAAATGCTTTATATTCAGTACTTTGCTTTACGGTGTTGAGGTATGGGCTCTTTAACAAAGGAATGTTAAAAATCTTGAAAGCCTAGAGATGTGGTGCTACCGCCGTATACTAAAAATAAGTTGGGTGGATAAAATTACAAATGAAGAGGTAATACGCAGAATAAATAACGATCCAGTAGTTATACTGCATATAAAAAAAAACTTGAATACTTAGTCCACCTGATGAGAGGACAAAAGTACACATTCCTACAAAATATAATGCAAGGAAAAATCCAAGGACGCAGAAATCCAGGCCGTAGAAGAATGTCCTGGATGAGAAATTTAAGAGAGTGTTTGACTGAACCACTAACGAATTATCTAAAAAAGTAGAAAATAAAATTAGAATCGCCCTAATGATATCCAATCTCCGATAGGAGAGGCACTCAAAAAAGAAGAATGCCTTCTCAGGAGGATCACCATGACATCAACACTTTAACTATGAACTCCACAAACGAATTTCAATCAATAGGTCTCTATGGATTTGGAAACTCTAATAAACGTTTAAATTATGTGTTTAATATTTATAAAAAAAATACCAATTCAAGTAGTTTCAATATTTTGTCTTTAAATATTATATATATTTAAGCAACTTGCTTTAGAATCAGCTAGCATATGGTAATTTTTTAATAGAAAGGACTTTCCTATCATAAACTAACACCTAGACTTAACGCTGCTGCTAAAAAAATGAAACTATTTAGATACTGAGACATATTATGTTGATTAGTACACCAGTATTATGTTTTCTCAAAATTTTTTATTTCTGATTTAAATTCCCGATAAAATTTAAATTTAAATGATAAATGAAAAAACCTCATGGTCAGTCAGAATACCCATGCCCATGAATAGTGTAAAATGATGTAGTTAAAATATTTTAAATGATTTTATTATAAAAAATATGTCTTAAATACCTTTTGATTGTCTGTTTTCATTTTCATCTGCAGCTGCTTTACATATAAAAGGTTTTTCAGCACCGCAGCCATCGTCACGCCAGAATACCTTATTACGGTTATCGATCCTCAGACTTAAGCAGTAATCGTCATTGGTGTTGGGCTCGCCATTGTCCCAGTTAGTGTACTCGATTTCTTTGCCGGTACTTAACCACAACCAGGATTTTCCGTCGATGATTCTGCTTCCCGAAGACCAGTAGTTGTCACCTTCGTCTACAAAAAATAATAAAATATGTGTTAGAATATGTACAGGGTGTTTCTAAAGTAACATATTCGTTAAATCGTTATTCGTTTAAAAGTGAGTTTTCTTGGTATCGCCACTCTTTCTAAAAGCAATAAAAGATGTCATAGTACATTCGATAAAATTACAAAGCTATATATTGCGATCATTATCTTATATTTAATAAACCACTAGCTTTAATATTTGTCGACTATGAAAAGGCATTCGACACCGTAAATCAACAAAAAATGTTGGAAGCCTTGACAGAATGCCGAATTGACTATCGGTATATAAATATAATTAAACATATATACCAAAACGCAACAGCCAGTGTTAGAGTGGGTGATCGTCAAACCCAGAAATTCCCGATACAACGTGGAGTACGCCAGGGGGACACCATATCGCCGAAACTGTTCACTACGCTTTTGGAATATATATGTAAAAGGGCAAAACTGACCGACAAGGGCATAAACATAAACGGAGAAAAGCTTAGCCATCTAAGGTTTGCAGATGATATTGTACTAATAGCTGATAGGATAGATGAGGCCAAAGAACTTTTAAATCAGCTCTACCTTTCCTCGCTAGAAGGGGGATTGAAAATAAATATATCTAAAACCCAGATGATGACAAATCTTGTAGTCAGCGAAGATAAATGCATAGGAACAAGATCCATAGACCAGGTAATGGCCTATAAATACCTAGGTCATGAGATTCGCATAGGAAAAGATAACCAAACCGTTGAGCTTCTCCGTCGTATAAGACTGACTTGGGCAGCCTTCGGCAAGCTGAACCATATTGTCAAATCGTCTGATATACCAATATGCCTTAAAAGAAAAACGTTTAATCAGTGTGTTTTGCCAGTGTTAACTTACGGTGCCGAAACGTTGACCATGACAAGGAGAACAGTTCAAAAGATCCGTGTGTGTCAAAGGGCGATGGAGCGTGCTATGTTGGGCGTTTCACTACAAGACAAGATCCCAAATCGCCAGCTACGACAAAGAACAGGAGTGGCTGATGCAGCAGAGAGAGTAGCAACACTGAAATGGAACTGGGCAGGTCACGTGGCTCGAATGACAGATAATAGATGGACAAAGCGGATACTGGAATGGAGACCAAGAGATGATGCCTACCGAAGCAGAGGTCGTCCACCAACACGTTGGACTGACGATCTAAAACGTTGTCATAGGAATTGGATGCAAGAGGCACAAGATCGAAATAGATGGAAAATTATGAGGGAGATCTATGTCCAGCAGTGGATAAGCGAAGATTGAATGATGATGATGATGATGATCTTATATTTGGTTAATTTAAAAAAATATAGATGGCACTTAATCTCTTCTAATATTTATATCATCATGATTATCATCATTACCCAGCCCTTTGTGTCCACTACTGGACATAGGCTTCCCTCATTTTTTTCCATTGTGCTCTATCTTAAGCACTTAACATTTTCTTGAGATCTTCAGTCCAACGAATAGGAGGTCCTCATCTACTTCTTTTATCTAACCTAGGCCTCCACTTAAGCAATATTTTCGTTTACCTTTCGTCATGGATTCAGGCAACGTGTCCGGTCCACTTTCATGTCAGTATGGTAATTCGGGAAATTACATCGGTAACTCCTATTCTGCGTCGTAAGTCTTTGCCATATGATCCGTGTTTTTATGTAGTGTCACCGACATAGTTGCGTTCTTGTATGTATTGTAAATTAACCTTGTATATCGATAGTCAATGCCGCATGTTTGTAGTGCTTCCAGGATTTTGACAAATTCTACTGTGTTAAAGGCTTTATGGAAATCTACAAAATCCAGAACGAATGGTTAATTGTATTCGATAGTCTTTTCTATTACCGTTTTAATGCTCTGTGGGTGATCATCTATTCCAAATCCGGTACGAAATCCCGCTTGCTCTATTGGCTGGTAGAAATCAAGATTTTTTCTCAAGACGTTTCGTTAGTATTCTTGTTAGGAGTTTGTATAGGTGACTAAGAAGACATGAGTCTGTAGTTATCTAATTCATGGGGTCTCCTATTGTTCTTAATGGTATGATCAATTTGGTTTTGGTTGTATTTTCGAGTGTCTTGTCTAACAGCTTTGGATATTTCTTTTTGTTTAATTATTTTTGTAGTTTGCCAGCTTTAGTTTCCTTCTCGCTTCTCATTTCTCTTCTTTTCTGCATTAGTTGCCTGGTATTTTGTCCAATCTTCTTTTTATTTTGAGTTCTAGGACAGAATTTGTTTTGACTTTTCAGTAAGGCATTTGTTAATTTAATATTAAGTCTTCTTTTTCTTGTTCTACTTCTTGGAGATCTTTCGATCTGTTTAATTTTGAAGCTGCCTCTGGTTAATTTCCTGGGAGCTAGAGTGCCAACTATCCTCCATCTTTTAGGTGGTCTTCCGGGAGGTCTTGAACAGGGCGGGTTGTTTTCTAGGACAATTTTTGGGAGTCTATTCTCATCCATTGGTCTTACATGATGGTACCACATCCTCTTACGCTGCCTTTCCCATCTTAATGTTAATATTAAGTCGTTTATATTATTTTCTGTTTCAGGACTACTAAGTATGTCGGAAATATATTGCTGAAAACTATCTACATCTGATGGTTTAATCCATGGTTCGAACCGTGATGTCTTTAACGGTGTGTTTTTTGTCCGTGATAATAAAATCTATTTCTTTTTGAGTTTTTCCAGTAGAACCTTGTTATGTCCATCTTTTCTGTGATTTCTTTTTAAAAAATCTGTTGATTTATAATACTTAATGTTGCAGCATGAACCTTAACAGTATTTGGCCACGTTTATTTCTACCATTTAAGCCAGAGTTTCCAAGTGGTGTTTATGTAGGGTTGGATTGGATTCTTGTTTTGGTGTTAAAGTCACTACATATAAAAGTAAAATGTAGTTGATGGTCTTTAAGAGCAGCTTCTATATCATCATAGAATAGATCCACTTCTTCTTTATCATGGTCTGTTGTTGGTGCATGAACCTGTATTAATTTCATATGATACCTTGTATTCAATTTGAGAGTAAGACAAATCACTCGTGTGGAAATTTTTTTTAGTGATACTATACTTGTTTGGATTATACTATTACCTAAATTTATATATCCTTACCTAATTTAAATTTATATATACTTACTTTTATCTTTGATAAATTTGTATACGGCTTCGTTTTCTGCTTCTGATTCGATGTCCAGCAAAGTCATGTTGATATTTCTACAGAACCTGAGAGCTTGCAGTTGAGTTGCCTGTAATCGTCATAAAGATTATTTTAAAGATCGTTTTACAACGATAATACGTAAAACTAAAACAACAAGCTACATAAATAATTTTCAATGACTACTGATTATTCGTGAAAATAATAAAATATTGATCATAAAAGATGACAGAAAAAAAGATGGCACAGAATCAATAAATTCATATGTTGTTCTTCGACCTATGGAAAGCTTGTGATAGCATCTCACTGAAAAAGCTGTGGCAATCAATGGAAAGTACGACTATTCATGTAGAATTAATAAAAATCATCAAAGTACTATACAATCAACCCATAACAAAACTAAAAACTGATATCAACTGCCAACTTTATGATGTACAGTCCAACTTTGCGGACGATCAAGTAATAGTTGCTTAAGATTATGACAATTTAACCTGTATGATTAGAGAACTATTTAAAGAGTACGAAATGTGCCGTATAAGAGTCAATAAAAAGGAAAGAGAATAGTTGAAGATTGTTGTCCAACAAAAAGATCTCATATTAGGCGACAGAACCACTATATAGCACTATTATGACTATAATAGATAGTTAACTTTAATAGGTATTAAACATAATAGTAGCACACAATATAAACTGGTAGCGTATCATAGCATGTTACATAGATTAATAAAAATTCCGGTGCCAAATTACAACTTTGAGACGGAATTAAATATAATTAAGCAAATAGCAGTAAACAATGGGTACAACGAACAAACACTGAATAAAATTTTAGATCAAAAACTATACAAGAAAACCCTGAAATTAATATTTCCACCACCAGAGAAAAACCCAGTACCATCTGTTCAATTACATATACAGACAAAATAACATCAAAAATAACACCAGCTTTAAGAACAAACAACAACTTAGGCAAATATATTAAAAAGAACAAGACCCCAAATGAAAAGCACTTACACAGTATATATATATATATATATATATATATATATATATATATATATATATATATATATATTATACAGTATATAAACTTAAATGCGGCGACTGTCCAAAAACTTACATCGGTCAAATTGGCAGAAATTTTAATAAACGAATAGCTGAACATAAAAGGGCATTTAAAAATGGAAAAACAGATTCTACATACGCACTTGACCTTCTAGATCATAATCATTCTTTTAATGACGAATTTAAAATTCTTATCATCCAAAATAAAGGCCTTAAGCTATCTTTATTAGAATCTATGGAAATTAAAAATTAAAAAACACAGACATAATTCTAAATGACCAACTTAAGACTTCTTCTCAACAAGTCCTTCCCTCTTCAACATATGTCGTAAAGACTATAAATTGTAAACACATCCAAAAATTGATCACTTGAGAAAGGTACTCTGCCGAAACAGCTGTAGTGATTAAATATTATAATAAATTTTATGAAAGTTTTGAAAACAAAGTATGTTTTATTATTATATAATTCACCATAAATGTTGAATAAGTCATGTGACAAGACGCATCCCTGTCTACCACCTCTCCCGGTCTTGAATTGGTTTGAGAACTTCTGATATAGTCGTACTGATGCTATATTGGACTGGTACAGATTCTTAATAAGTGCCACCAGGTGCATTGGTATGCCCATTTTTATCAAAATGGACCACGATTTATCCAGTTTACCCAATAAAATGCCTTTTGGTAGTCAACGAAGCATATAATCATCGGTACTTGAAATTCTCCAAACTTTTCAATGAGTTGTCTCAGGTTCAGGATTTGTTCCCGTGCACCTTTACTCTTTACAAACCCCGCTTGTTCCTGTAGTATTTGGTAATGTAGGTATGTTTTTAATCTGTTTTTATTGGTGTTATTAGCATGTGTTATTAGTGACAGTGTGAGGTAGTTTTCATATCTGGTAGTACTTTCTTTTTTTTTTGTCTTCATAGCTGACTTATTACTTACAAATAGGGAAATACATTTCTCTAAAATCTTTTACGTGCGGGCGTTAATCTGCAGAAATGGGAAGTGGTCACAAATTAGTAGTAGAAAAAACACGAATCATCAATTCACAATTCAACAATCAGTAATAAATAAAATATATCACAAAAATACCAGAGGAAAGCCTAAAAGACGACTCAACAAAGTACTTATACGAAAGGAAACTAATAGAAGCAATACACAGCAATATAATCGAGAAAGATAATGAATACTCAGAAGTAACACATTGAGAGATTGATACTACTTGGTTAAAGTAAATATCCTATTACGGTAAAATTTACACATTTATAAAAAAAAACAAGATTTACACTGAACCCTTAATTTGGTATCTGAGTCAAGCCCTTCATCTTTCATCATATGTACTTATTATTTTATGAATTTATTGACTAGATTGTCTTCTCCTTCTTCCTCCTTCTTGTATGTAGGCTTTAAAGCCTCTTTCTTCTTCAATATTAGCCTCCTAAATTGTTTAAGTTATTGCACCATCTTTTTCTGGATCTGCCAAGACTTCTTTATCTATTTGGTGACTTATCTCGTGCTACTCGTACTATAATATCCTCTGCTATTCTACTGATGTGTTCGTTCGACTCCTGTTTCCGTTGTGTCACCCATCCATTTATATCTTCTATATTGCATACTCTTCTTATGTTTCCGCTTCTCTCCCTATCTAACAAACTTTTTCCTAATATTCGTCGAAGTATTTTCATCTCTGTTGTTTTTAGTAGTTGTCTCGTTTTAGATGTGTCAGGTTTTGTCTCCGCCGTGTATGTTATTATAGGTCTAGTTGCTGCTTTATGGATACTTGTTTTTGTCTTGTTTTAGGTGTTTGTTCTTCCAGATTATGTCATTAAAAGATCCCGCTACATTACTTGCTTCTAAGATTTGTTAACTAGTTATATCTATTCCTAAATCTCTAAACCTTGCTTCCTGCTTTATTATTTTCCCATCAATTTCGATTTTACATCGTAGTGGGTATTTAGAGGTTGTCTTACATTTGATTTTTTCTGCTGATATTATCACATTGTATTTCTTGGCTGTTGTATTGAAGATGTGTGTTAATTTTTTGTAGCTCATCTTCCGTCTCGGCGATTAATTCGGCGTCGTCTGCATAACATAATATTTGGATTTCTTTGGTTTCTATTCTGTAACCATGACTTATATGTACTGACTGTATTGTTTTCTTCATTATTAAATTAAAGAGAAGAGCTTAACGAGTCACCTTGTCTGACTACGCTTTGTACTGGTACATACTGTGTTAGTTGTCTATTTATCTTTGCCTGTATTCGATTATGGAAGTAGATGTATTTGATGATGTGTATAGTATTGATTGATGTGTTTCTTTTATACAGTAGGTTTAAGGCGTCTTCGAGTTGAATGCGATCGAAAGCCTTTGTCAGGTCTATAAAACATAGAGATGCTGGTTTATTGTACCCGATCATTTTTCTGTAATTTGTCTTAGTACAAATACGGCGTCTACGCAGGATCTTCCGGATCTGAATTCTTGTTGTTCATCTGATAGTTGTTAGTTTATTGATTTTGTTGGTTAGGACTTTTGTGGTAAGCTTAAGTGCGGTGTTTAGTGGATTTATACCTCTATAATTGTTAGGATCTTCTTTATCTCCTTTCCTAAATATTGGTATCATTATGATGTTTCTTCCCTGGTATCTTGCAGTGCAATGTTAGTTTCTGTATAAGTTTTGTCATCTCTAGTTTTCTACTTTCTTCTCCGTATTTTAGAAGCTCGTTGGTTATTCAGTCTGGTCTTGGTGACCTTCTATTTTTGAATGAGTTTATAACTATCTCTACTTCCTGAAAACGGATTTCTATTTCGTGTCCCTATTCAGGTACGTTATTGTGTTGATTACTATTTTCCTTTCCCTTTAACAGTTCTGCCAGGCATCTTTTCCATTCGTTTGCTAGTATGTTATTTTATTCCTTCAATTCTGCCATTTCTTTTCGTTGGTTTCTTATAAATTTCCAAATTTTTTTTGTGTACCATAGAAGTATTTGACGTTTTGTAATTTGTGTAGACCTCTCGTTTCTCTTTACATTTCTCTTTTATTTCTTTTTTGAACGATGGTGTATTGCTATTGTTTCTTTTGTTTAATATGACTTTGCGTTTTCCTAGAGCTTCTGTTGCTGTTTCTTTAATGTTGTTTTGTAGACAAGATTGTAAAGTCCTCAATTTTTTTTAAGATTCTGAAGTTCTTTTTCTGTCTAGGTACACTTGTGTATTTAATCAATTCTGCTTCTCTTCCCAATTATTTTGCTTAACTAGAGCTTTTGTTTTCTTATCCTTGCGCATAATCCAACCAGAATGAACGCCTACATGCTGTATAAAATACACCACCACAAGAATAAAAACAACAAGAAAAAGTAATTCTTTTTTCACCTTTCTGTCTTTTTTTTCAGTTTTTTGGTCTTTTTGTTTTATATGTGAACTTATTTGGTAATCTAATCATATTTTATGTTTGTGGTTAACTAGTGTTCTTTATTTTGTACCTATGGGCAAAAATTACGATCTTTTCTCTTTTGTATTAAACCATTTTTCATATAAATCAATTTTTTATACACCATTTACATTTTGAGAAATCTACATAGATGTGTAAAAGAAACAAGGTCACAATTTTATGTTCCACAGGATATTACGAAATACAAGGTAGCAATTCATGTTGCGACACAGTGTGCCATGCTTTTATGGTATCAAAAACTAGATAATAATTATTAATAAATAAGCTATTGTGTGCATCTACTTACCTTAAAGGTAGTACCAACAAAATAGTTGTATTTTCCATGTTTTACAAGAGGAAGTACTTGACCTGGACTTAATGCTACAAACAGAAAAATATTTTGTTATAACTAACTCTACTGGAATCGATCTTAAGATTACTTTTTTTATAGTAAAAATACTTTTTTGTAGTTTTTTTAATTAAAGCATAACCGCTCTATTCAACTTACCTCTTTTAGGAGCTACATCGGCGAAGGTGAAAGCGGAAACGAACAAAACTAAAATTGCCGATTGGGGCAACATTTTCGTAAAATTATTTGAAATTTTCAAATAAAATTGTCGAATCGTCAGCAGATAACTTTATATAATAAGGTTTATCTTTGGGCCGTTAATTATCGGGAATTGTTTGGATAGGACAAGACGTTTGACCCGCGATATTTTTTATGTAAACATTATCGATAACTGCCAAAAATTTAATTAAACTTTTAAATATTTTATTGAAAACTATTTCTTCACGAATTGGAGAAAAACAATAAGTGTGAACGTTATATAATCTTACAAGGAATATTGAATTTATAATGTCGATATCTTCTTAAAGTACAGAAGATGAAATGGAAAAATTTATTTTTAGTACAAAACATTTAAAACAATTTCAACATTAGTAAAAGACAAGGATGTCATATTACCTACGCTTAAATTTTGTCTTGATCAAAACTTCTTTCAATTTAATCAAAAAATATATAAAAAACCAACATGTTTAGCGATAGGTTCTCCATTATTACCTTTCCTAGCTGATTTTTTCTTAGACAGCCTAGAACAGAAATTTGTTAACAACAAAATAGCTTGTTGGTCTAGATATGCTGATAATTGCATAGCTCTTATACAGGGAATCCAAGATGATGCCTTACAGATTCTGAATGATCTTAATAAACTCCATTCTAACATTTCTTTTAGGATCTGGCAATAAGTTGAACTTCTTGAATATGACTATATGTCGTAAAAAAGATTCTCTAGAGTACAAAATTTACAGAAAACCTACTTAAACAGATCATGTTATATATGAAACATCTAATCATATAACCCAACACAAAATGGCTGCTTACAACAGTTACATTTTTCATCATTACTTTGGCTTTTCAACCCTGCTTGGGTCCTAGCCTCTTCAAGAATTTTTCTCCAGTCGTCTCTATCCATCGCCTTGGCGCCAAGGCGATGGATAGAGACGACTGAACCATATGTTAGGACTGGGCGTATTATTGTTTTGTAGAGTTTTATTTTGTAACAAAAAGCGAAATCATACGATTTCTACCTGGCGAAACCGATATAATTGTGGATTAAAGGAGGGGATTGAGTCCAAAATAGCATCTGTTGGCCTTGCAAATTCTTCGGTTTATCTCTACGGTAGTAATATTTTCAGTGTTAAGGAGCGCTACTAGATATACAAATTCGTTTACTGCTTCGATGACGTCCTTTTCTATAACTAGGTCGTAGGATTTATGGTTGCGTGCTTATTTTCATATACTTTGTTTTGTTGGTGCTTATTATTAAACCCATTTTTGTAGCTGATTTTTTTATTGCTACATACGCCTCTCATATACCGGTTTCTGTTCTTTCAACAATATTGATATTATCAGCATAGGCAAGGATTTGCACTGATTTATTGTATATTGAACCAGTGGTTGTGATTTGTGATATATGTATTACTTTTTCCAGAGCCAGATTGAACAGTATACAGGATAGAGGTTCTCCCTGGTGCAGCCCATTATTTGTTTTCAAAGGTTCAGACAGTTCCCCCTAAATTCGTACTCTACATTCAATTTTTTCAAGAGTTAGTTTTGTTAAATTTACCAACTGATTTGCTATTACTAGCTCTCTTACTGCTTTAAATGTTTCTCTTTTATTTACAGAGTCGTTGACTGCTTTGTAGTCTATAAATATGTAATGAGTAGCAATGCCATATTCCAGTGTTTTCTCAAAATTTGTTTTAGGGCTGTAATCTGATAAATTACATTACTTTTTCCCATTTTCCCACTATCGATTCTGTATATGGTGCAATACGGTGCCATAGTACTGTGAACAATATTTTGTACGCTCCATTTAGAAGTGTAATTCCTTTGTGGTTAAAGCATTTAAAGATATCTCCCTTTTATTGTATGGTGCAAAGTATTCCAATATTCCAATCATTGGAGAGGGATTTCTGTGTCCATATTTCTTTTATAAGCTGCTGTAATACCATTATGGTATCATCTTCTTCTCATTGCGCCGTCTCCTTTCGAAGGTTGGCGATCCAAATGGCAATTGTAATTCTGGAAACTACTGCGCGAAAGATATCTGCGGATGAGCGGTCGAACCATCTCCTCAGGTCTTTCAGCCACGAGTTCTGGCGTCTTCCTACTGATCTTTTGCCCTGTACTTTTCCTTCCAGTATAACTTGAAGTAATTCATATCTTTCGCCTCTCAGCACATGACCCAAGTATTGCATTTTCCTCTCTTTGATTATTCTTTGTAATTTTTTTTGTTTACACATGCGACGAAGTACCTCAACATTAGTAACTCTTTGTACCCATGGAATCCTCAACATTCGGCTGTATATATACATCTCAAAGGCATCTATTCTTTTTTCTACTTCGGAGTCCATTGTCCAACTTTCACAGCCATACAGTAAGACAGAAAAAACGTAACATCTGATCATTCGGATTCTAAGCTGTAGACTAAGGTCAAAAATGTTTTAATGCTCATGAATGTTTTCCTTGCTTGTTCGATTCTTGACAGGATTTCTTTTTTTGGATTACACTGACTATTGATATTTGTTCCCAAATATTTTATGGAATTTACCTGTTCTATTATTTGACCCTTGGCATACACCTGTACGTTTATTGGTGTCTTTGAAAATACTAAAGTTTTAGTTTTGGAAACGTTTAGATGTAAACCGAACATTTCTCTGTGGTGAACTACCGCATTTATTATATTTTGTAGTTCTTGTGCGTTGCTTGCTATTAAGACGGTATCATTAGCATATCTGATGTGGTATGGTATCATGTCCACCTTTTTTGTATAGCTCAGCTGGGAGATTATCTATTTCGGACGATTTATTTTTAGCTAGTTTTTTACCTTTATCTTTAACTTTAAGAATCGTTGGTGGTTCTCTTTTCTCTCGTCTGTTTTCCTTACCTCATTTCTTTAGTTTTCCAGGTTTCTTCTTCTTTTTCTGTATAAAGTGCTTGAATAAAGTAGTCCATCCATTAATTCAATATATCTTTCCTTGTTGTTAATAGGTCGCCATTCTGACTTCCGCATTGTCTTGTGGTTGCCTTGAATTCTTTTCTGTGGATGTTAAATTTTTTATAGAATACTCTTAATTCTTTCTCTCTGTTGAGGTTTTCTATATATTTAAGTTCCTCGTTTAGGTGGTTTCGTTTTTTTTCATTGTGTATCTTCTTTTCTTTTCTTCTCTTTGTCTAGTAATTCCCTACAGTTGTTCTAGTTCGTCGGGTAAGTTTCTTTCTGTAGGCTTAATTTTTTTTGCATTTTTGCATTCATCATCAAATCAATGATTTTTACATTATAGGCTTTTAAAATTTCTACTTTCAATGAGAACTTCAATTTATAATTTGGTACCCTTTAGCAAATTCTTTTAAATTATAGTTATGATTTCAACATCATTCATAAGCTTCTGTATAGAGCAAAAATTTAACTTGCAAGCAAAAAACTTGATTCATCACAATACTTGCTTCAACCAAATGCTACAAATAACATTAGGTTTTCTCCTTCACTTATATCAGTAACATTTCCAAAAAAATGTCAAAACTTTTACTTCTTCAGTTGAGGACATCAAAATTTCTTTCCAATCGCATAACAATTTAGGTTTCTTTATAGTTAACACCAAAGATAGGATTAACACCAGAGCTTAAAACTCTGGATACAAGTGTTATTTATAAATTTAGATATGTGATGATTGCTCAACAGACAAAAACTTCTACAGGCTATGGTGGAATTTCAAATGTCGCTTCATCTTGTTCAACTAACGGAACTTACACTCACAGGCGTAGAGAGTGTAGTCATAGTCCAAAATGACTTTTCAAGACCCTTCCATTGTAAAAATGGACTGAGACAGGGAGATGGACTGTCGTGTCTTTTATTTTACCGTGAACTAGAAAAAGTAATTTGAGAGTGCCATATTAATACGAATGGCACCATCTTTAATAAATCTGTACAAGTGGTCTGATATGCAGATGACATAATATAAATATATAATGGTTTAAAAATAAACGCACAAAAAACCAAATATATGTATTGTACTAGATCAGGCAACCAGATACCTAGAGTATTAATTGATGATCTGGAACTGGAAGGTGTGGACACCTTCGTCTACCTGGGCTCGCTGCTGACCAAAGACAACAATGTCAGGGAAGAATTTAAAAGAAGAATAGTGCTTGCCAATAAGTGCTATTATGGCTTGAGGAAACAGATGGCCCCAAAATTACCCAGAAAAATTAAAGTTACCATGTATACAACACTAATAAGACCAGTGTTAACATACGGGTCAGAAACGTGGTCACTTACGCAGAACGACCAAGACTTGCTTAAACGTTTCGAGAGAAAAATTCTTAGGAAAATATATGGAGGAATCCAAGAACAGGGTTTGTGGCGTAGGTGCTACAATTTTGAGTTATAAAGAAGTTTTGGGGAACCTGACGTTGTAAAATGTATTAAATTAGCACGCCTTCGACGGATAGGACATGTAATTATGCGAGATGAAGATGCAATGATCAGAAAAATTTTTGACCGAAGGGGACCAGTGGGAAGACGAGCCAGAAGAAGACCAAAACTTAGGTATTAAGATAACATAGAGGATATAAAATCCTTTGGAATTAAAGCATGGAGAAGAGTTGCAGAGGCAGGGGCAAATGGAAGATTGTTCTGAAGAAGGCTTTGGCTCATAACGAGCTGCAATGACACTGATGATGATGTGATGATTGCGATGTTTCTTATGTATGTCTATGTAGAGGCATATTCCGACCTGGAATAGGTCAGAGTTTCAATTAAGTGTCTTTAAAAATTTGACAACTGTAGGACACTGTCGATCGAAAATCGAGCTTTCCTCCATTGAGCCGTGTGTGTTTTTTCTGTTCAAGCGCTGGGCAAGAATATTTTGGGTTCCCGAATAGAATTAGTTGTGTTTTTGTTGAATTTAGAGTTACTATTGTGCCTTTTTTTTACAGAGCATTCTCTACATACATTTGAGAGTGAGGCCTTGTCGTCAGTGTCTAGCAGGATATTCTCAGGACAAGTTGTCGAGGAGTGGGTGATCGCTGTTATAGACTGTGTACAGAATTGGCTTCTACTTTGACCTGTATATTTGAAGCTTATAAGTAAGATCGAATTATTTTTAGGAATTGAATAAGCACTGCGGCTTAATGGAGTGTTTCGATTAGTCCGGCATGCCAGACGTGGTGTAATACTTTTTTTATATGTAAAAAAATGCGAATACTTGCCTGTTAGGCTTATTTATTGCCTAAGATGTGAAATTTGCTTCTTCTATCAATGCATTTTGTGTAGAGTGACCAGCTCTGACCCTAAATTAGAAGCTTGGAATAATGTTGTGTATGCCTTGGTGTTCTACAAGTCTTTTCTTTAGGATACTCTCGTACATCTTGCCTAGAGAGTTAAGCAGTGACATTGATCTGTAGGATTCATAACTGCTTGGTAGCTCCCTGGTTTTGGGATCATGATTGTGCTGAATACCTTCTAAGAAGTAGAAACGTATTTTAGTTGAAGGCAAGCATTGATACATTCGGCGAGCAGCGGGAATATGACTTTTGTGAGTTGTATCATCTTCTGTGTAGGCCCCCTGGGCCAGAGGCTGGTGTTTTGTCTAGGCTACACAGTCTGAGGGAGAGTGTCTAGTAAGAGCAAAATTTAGTTTTGCGGTAACATAAGGAAACAACATTCAGTACCTTTGATCAAATAATGTCGTTAGTCTGTACTTTTCTATCATCTATATCCTTACCCACCCCCAATGAAGCTCCTGGTACTACTGACGTAATCTTCGTTAAGTATTGGTGAACGCGAAGCTGTTCATAATCTATTTTTGTCAGCTTTTTTGCCACAAAATAACGAAAAAGCTTACTGAAACGGGAACAGAAAACAAGAATAAATACTAAAGTACAACAATAAAGTACCAAGAATACAGCAAGATTTTAAACTTATTTTATTTACAGCAATTTTTATATTATTTATTTATATTATAGAGATTATCACTCAACAAATAAAATATTTGCAATAAAAACAGAGAGTTTATACATAATTCTAAACTATATAATATTTTTAGTACTAAACCGACAAATCATTATATCCGTATAAAATGGGAAATCCTGTTGAAAATCCGTTCACATACAAACATCCTCTTCTCTTCGCAAGGTTGATCATTCCAAACCATAGTCGTATTAGTTCTTTTAAACTCAATACAATATTCGTCTCCCCTGCCGTTGTTGGGTTCCCCTGGAGCCCAGCTGAAGAAGCTAGCCGTTTCTCCACTTAGCCACTTCCAAGCACCCAATTTTTTTTTGTGGTAACCAGAAGACCAGAAAAGTGGATCGTTTATCCTAGTTACATCTAAAAATGATAAAAGTACTTTAAAAATAAAGTATTTTTCGGTGTGAAGTAAATGACTTACTTGCATTCACAAATGCTTGAAATATATCCTGGTTTTTCTGTTCGCTTTCAATATTAACTAACTCCATGCACATTGATCGGCATATATCAAACGCTTTAGGGTATGTGACCTAAAATATTATACAAATTATGAGTTTAAAGTGTTAATGCGAGTACTACATCTAGCCTTTGTTATCTTAGCTTGACAGACCTACTTTTTACGATTAAAACTAACATTTTTTTTTAACAATTTTATTTTTGAAAAGATTATTCATAATAAACATTTTGGGATTAGGACAAGGGTCATACTTTTCCTGTCCAGGGGTCGTTCTGAACATTTTTTTTAACAGATACTTGGTAGACCAATGTAAGGTCGGTATATAAAATAAAATGAAAGAAATTCAAGGCTACAAGCCTAAAGTAGTTATTCTACAATTTAACTTTAGATCGAAATATAAAAAATAATTAGGCCAGGAGTCCCAAAATGTTGCTAAACATACTACAAAAAGAGCTGAAAATATATTTCGAAACACAATTCACTATGTTGACATATTATTTCACACAACAGGAGTAGATGTTCATAATATTTGTTTGCTCTTATTTTTTATTTTAAAAAGTCCATAAGAGTTTTTTAAAATTATAAGATACATTGGTTTATTTAAAAATGTTTTACTTACAATCTCTTCAGCGATGTGATATTTAAAATGTAAATGACTATCTCCTTGGACCAAATTTTCTGTAGCATCACAGTCACTTTTGGAGACTGTCTGTGTTTTTTCGCAGATGTACAGGTTTTTCTCGCCACAAAAGGCCTGCTCCCAATACAGTTTGTCTTCACTTTTAGCTATTTTAATACATTTTTGATTATAGTTTGCCATATGTGTTGGTATATCAGGGTTCCAGTTGTAGTAATCAATAGGCTCGCCTTTTCCCCAAAACCACGTCCCTTTGGATATTTTGTTACCGGATGTCCAATATCGGTCAATCCCACCTTAAATATAGAAATATATTTTTAAGACGGTACAATTAAGGTCAGGTACATATACGGAATTATTAAAATAATTTCGCATATGTTTACATTTACATATGTTTACTATAAAACAATTGCACTTAATTTTAATTGTCATGGGTAGAGGGTACTTTCGAATAGAAAAAATTGAAATTTGTTTTTCTTCAAAATGTTTAATGGAAACACCTATTTATTGTAAATTATAATGGAACTGGATTAAATTCGTAACAAAACCGCATGTTGATAGCTTTTGTCGAACTCGAGATATGAATAAAAACGCATAAACATAGGTACGTATAGTATTGACTCACCCTTTATCATAACTTAAAATTAAATATGTGAAAGATCATGCAAATATATCGATCATTAAAACTTAATGTCCAATTAAATGTTTAAATTGTTTTCCATCGTTGTCCACACAAAGATGTAATCTTTCGCGCGTAAACATAACAGCTGCTTCAATCTCAGCTGTTGATATACTATTTATTGCTTTTATAATGCGCTGTTTCATGTCGTCTCGCGTGGTTAGTCGAGTTTAGTCCTTCAATCTTCTCCACGAATACATCGTGTGACAAGGAGATACAAGTGACAAGTCGATAAGCAGCACTCTCTTTTTTTTATAACCACCTCAGATTCCGTGAATTCATGATTATAGTTCCCAATATGTTGGCCTACAAATTTATATCATAAAAACAAAAATAGTAACAAACAGGCGACCCCAGACGTTACAAATGATAGAACTGAGATAGAACAAGTTCAAGAATATATATCTGCCTAGGCCAAATTCTTACATTACATAAAGAAACTGCAGAAATCACTTGCAAGACTACTATGAAAAGGATATGAAAAACTCAGTTATGTAATTAAGAACAATAAATTAACTAAAGGATTTGGCTCGCAATGCTTACGATGCAGTGTTCAATTATTGCGTCCTTCTTATCATGATACATAGATGTCATAGATCTAAATGCTAACTAAGGCAAATATCAAAAAAGTATACGCAAAAATAGGTCACTGCTAGGTACACCACTATCAGTTAGGAAGAGGAAATACTGGGTAAGATTAAAAAAAAAGTTAAGAATTTGTCGAAAACAAAAGTTGCTAAATACAAGGGAACTACGCAGGCCAGACTACCAGACAAAAGGACTAACATTATAACGTGACAATACAATATTGGAGACCCTATAAAGTTACATTAACAAGAAGGACAAATTGTCCAGGATATAGATATATGAAAAGAGTTAGGAGTTGCCTATGTACAAAAATTAAAGGCTGAAAAGAAGAAGATGACTTATCTATAACCTACAAAACCAATAATTCATTCTAAGATACTCTCTAAGGGTCATTCTGTAATATTGATTTTACAAACATATCGTTCTGATAGTTATACTTATTCAGTTTCGACTATCGGCAACTAAATTCGCGCTAAGCCTTATTGAGGGGTAAAAACCCTTTCCAATGATAAATACATGAACAACATATGTTGCATTGCTGCTCTTGATATACTTATAGCGATTATTAATAAATCAGACTAAACAAAAATAATGTAGAATGTTTCTTACCTGAATCCTTCATTATCTTGGCTAAGTCCCTATTTTTCTTACTACCTTCAATAGAAACCAGCTGCATGGATTTTTGCAGGCATGTATGGACGGCTTCATAATAAGATACCTAAAGTATTAGAGTTTTAACTGCAGGTTTATTTTGACGCTTCGATTTCTATTTCGGAAATCGTTTTTAAAATACAAATTAAACAATTATTTTATATTGCTTTATGTATCACATATAAAATAATTACCTTTTAGTGACAAAATACGGGCAAAAATATATCGGCGTACACCGCAGTTCTTAAAGTAAAGGTCTTAACCTAGCACGGATCAAATAATTGATGTTGATTTTTAGGACAATCTTCAAAAAAATTACAAAAAAAAATAAAAAAGAAGGGCTTTGGCCACCAAAAAATTTAAAAATACTAACAAAAAGGCGGAAGCCACCCAAAAATTTAACGAAAAGGCGCTTCTTGCCCAAAACTCGGGCAAGAAGCTCCCACATCTTCGGGTAGCGAGTGGCCGTAACCCGGAGCAAAGACTCGAGGCCTAAGCAAGCAATTTCAGTTTGATGAAACATCACCATAGAAAGCAGGAAAAGAGCGCCTCACGCATTAATCGGGTTAGGATATCGTTCCACATGAAAAGCATTTGGCTGCTAGTGAGCTTCTATTGCGCGTCAAAGTGTTATAGAGGAAAACGGATGATCTGGAACATTGGAGAGCGGTGGAGTGAATTGTAACACCCGAATATCATTATAATCCCATTAAGGGTGTTCAAGTCTCTCGAAATGGGTTTAATCAAATTGCTTGCTTGCTTTCAATGATTAATGTATTAACAGCATAAGTTGCTTCTGCTGAAAATCAAATTATGTAACCAAAATATTGAAAACGATCTCAAAAATTCAAATGGTGGACGTTAAAACATAAAGAGAACGTTAATTTAGGGCAAAATTAGTAAAATGGATGTCCTCAAAGACAAAAGAAACATTTGGAGGAATATGACCAGTAGTACGAGAGATACTTGATTACAATATTTGAAAAAACTTAAGGAAAGAAGTTTAAATATAAAGGAACTTACTAAACCCTATTCAAATTGCAAATTACTAACATAAAGAGCCTGACACGCATGTATTTTGACGGTTTTCGCCTTCTCATTGACCATGAGGCTATGAAATTAACATAATTTATCACCTTGAGCAAACATGATTGACATTTTACAGGTCCAAACTGCTTAGTCTGATCGTATCCAAATTGTATTGTGTTGGTTTATATATTATGGTGATAAGTTAATAAATTGTGTGTTTTTTAACGTTTTTTTTTTTGTTATTTACAGGGTGTTTTGTTTTTTATAAGTATTATAGTGTGTAGTAAGCTTTTAACATCCAGTAACATTAGTATTTATTCATCAAAAATGTTAAATAGCTGATCGAAAGGTCTCGTCGAGATGAATCTAAATATGTACTTCCGGTTGCGATTCGACACCGAAAGTGACCCGAAACGCGCATAAAACGTCAAGATAGAGCAAATCTGACACCGGATTCGTGATCAGCATGCAAAATTAACTGCTAAATAATATCCATGTCGACATTTGATGAACTAAAAATTGCATTCCGGTTTTGAGGTCGACTTCCGGTTTCGTTTTTATTAGTCAAATCATTAGAGAATTCAACGTAGATTTCAAAAATGTAAGTTCACGAAATTATCATTTATAGTTTTTGAGCTATTGATAAAAATATTTTTACTTCCGGTCGATTTTTTTTTAATTATAAAACTTTTTTTATTAAGACTTTTATTTTCTTATTAAGTTTATTAATTATTTCACTTATTAATAAAAATTTCATTTAAAAAACTCGATGTCGAGTTGGTCCGCTAGTAAAACATAAAATAGTAAATATTTTCCATTGAAAGCAGTTTATTGCACAAACATGTAACAAAAAATAGTTGTAGAAATATATAGTTACTTTATATAAAAATTATGCTTACCCCGGTTTTACTAAAATAGAAGTTTTGAGTAATTGGAGGCTCAGTTACTTCAACATAAACATTTTCGTATTCTTTGGAGCCATTTCCTAAAATACATATATAATTTGAGGTAAGGCAATAATATTTTCTTAAAAATATGTTAGTGTGGAATGTTTTCTATGTTCATATTATCAGTATCTGTGTTGATTTCCTCAAGTAGGAAAGGATGGTTTTAGTTGGTGGGCAGGATAACAGAAAGGCATCCGTTTGCAAGACCTCCTTCTAGAGGGAAATGATCTCGGATATACTCCTCTAACCTGAATCCAACAAACACACGCTAGCTATCCCTACGTTTGAGTTAACCTGGTACGGTTCTTTTTAAAGTTTTAGTCTCAGAAAAGACAAAAAGGTTATTATGGAGCTTTTACTACATAACAATATACAGGAGTTTCACTAAAATTAAGAATTTTTATTCTTCAATATACTTCACAGATACTTTATTCGTATGTCCAGAATCTTACTCATAGGCGACCAAAAAAAGAAGATTATTTAATTTAGAAATATCGTATAATTATAAAATATACTTACCACAACCTAATACAAATAAAAACACTACACAAAACAATCCTGTTCTCATACTAACTCAATTTTACTAACGAAAATGTACATACAATATTTGCAAATAGTGCTTTTGAATTAGTATGAGTCTTTGTTATTTATGCACATCTGTTCGAATTATATACAAGATATTTTCGATAAAAGAGGTCAGGAGTGATTGTTATAAACAACCTCTTTGTATATTTTGCGAGAATACTATCAACGCAAAATTACCAATATCAATAACTACGATTTTATGAATAAAAAAGGAGTTTCGGGAATCGTATAGTTTATTTTGTACAATATTCTTTTTAATTTTACGTTAATAAAACATACCGGAGATTCACAGTTAATGAGATTAGGAATGATATTTTATCAAAAAAAAAAAACAAAATGTTTCGTAGTAAATCTCCAAATATATAATTATCACATCATTTCTTAAAAATCTATTTATGTATTATAAATCATATTATTAAAATAGCCAAAACCTAAAATTATATAAAATCAAAAACTTTAAATCTCATTTTTAAGAGATGTTAGTTCAAAATATACAAAAATCAGCATGGGAAAACTCTTAGATCAAAAGTAATAGGGAACAACTATCCGAAGAAAACAAAAAAGTTAAACAAAGAGAAGAGCAAACCATAAAAACGGGTAGAAACAAACCAGAGCTCTCTAATATAAAAAAAAATTTTGAAAAATGCTAGTAAAAAAATTTAAACAAAAATGTAAAGCTTACAAAACTAATCAATTTGTGCTCACCTGAGAGAATTGATAGATGATAGCGTAACACTAATTACTCTCTAAAAAGAGAAACAAAAAGGTTAAAAAGATCTCAGCATTAATTCCTTAAACTGGAAGACGGTAGTAGGGCTAGGAGAAATAAGCAAAAGGCAGAGAAATTTGCCAGAAAATGCATGGAATTAGAAAATACATTGAAACCGCATGATGACCAAATATTGTTAGTCCAATCACACACATTAGGTTGGCCAATAACATTGGCCAACCTAATGAATGTTACATTTAGATTAAGATAATGTTCTTTCAACTTTATAATAATACCAAAATTAGGAAAATCACCAAACGAAGTCTTCTCAAAAGTAATAATATTTGACAAAAGAAGAGCAAAATACAACTAAAAATTATATCTAAATGGACATTCTCTGAAGCAAGTACGCAAAATCAAATTTCTGGGTGTAATATTTGACTCACAACTGACATGGACTTCACATATCAACAATTTGATTAAATTCTGTCAACAAAGAACTAACTTACTAAGAGTTTATCCAATCATAGATGGGGTTCAGGTACTAAAATTCTTCTAAATTTATACCAGATATTAATAAGAAGCAAACTCTACTACGGATGCATCTGTTATGAAACAGCAAATAAAAATCAACTAAAAAACCTAGATTTTATTCAAACCACATCTCTACGATCTTTGGAGCCTTTAAAACTACTCCAATAAGAAGCCTTCAGGTTCTAGCAGGAAAAATGTCGCTTTACCTTAGAAGACAATATATATCACTATGCTACACTTCAAAAAATTCTAAGCGCAAAAGATCATACATTTCTTGCAAGTTTAGTATCGGAAGAATCACTAGAATAATATACAAATTACACCACCGAGAGAGTGCCATTTTAGGAACGAGTTAAAAGACTACCATATTATATCAATTAAATCACCTTGGCACCCATAAAAATATAACAGACACCTTTCTGGACAGTTTCTTTAACAATAATAGACCTCTCTTTACTTAATCATGATAAGCATTGTTCTATCTTACCTGTACTTACATGTCATATGGAGCTCAAACCTGGACATTCACTAAAATAAACATGGAGAAGATCAGAAAAACTCAGAGAGTTTGTAATAAAACAAAAGTAAAAGATGCTGTCGAACAGGCAGCTAAAGTGAAATGGAAATGGGCTGGACATAACAAACGTCTTAACGATGGCTGATGGAATAAAGAAATCGGGAATTGGCGGCCATATAAGACCAAAAGACCACGAGGAAAACCATGATTTTAAAAGAACTGCAGGACCAATGTGGAAACGTCTTACAAAGAACAAAGATGAATGGCGAGAGTAAGGAGACGCCTCTATATTCGACAATAAAAAAAAAGTATTAAATAGTCTAAAAGCAAAGCATAGTTCAATGTTGTATGTTATCCCTAGTGCAGTTTTGAAATAAAATAAAAGGACACTAAAATATAAGGGATAGTGATGCGTAACGTGAACGTACCCGTGAGATGCTGTTGATCCTGATCAGTGAGTACATTTTCGTAGATAAAACTGAGTCTCTGGTATCCAAATGATTGCCAGTATAAGTAGGCTTTCTGACCTGGCTTAGGCGGGTAAGTTGGTAAGTGACAGGGCACTGTCCTATCTTGGTATTAATAAATCGGCCCCTAAGGCGGATGAATCAACAAACGGCCAACGGGATAAGAATGCAGAAGACATCGGGGCACCACTGCAATAAAGACTCATACACTCAGGAAAACCACCATGGAATTAAAACATCAATTGCAAACCTTCACTAATCATGGAGAGGAGGCCAAGATTCGGCTGTAGAGAAATGTATTTAGACCATGAGGTCTCTGAACTCGTAAACATACAAAAACCTTGTGAAGAAATCCTAGAAAGTAGAAAATCTAATTTGAGAATACGCACAAGGAATATCAGAAGTCTATTTGAGGATCAAAAACTTGACAATGCAAGGGAATCTACTATCTACTAGAATATATTGGCAATCGGCGAATTAAGATGGCCAGAGTCAGAGACATGTAAAAAGGAAGAAAGTATATTATATTATTCCGGTAACAGCAGAGAAGTTCTCACAACGCTTGTGGTCCAGATGATATACCAATCCTACCAAAATTGTACCGACGACCCAGAAATTATAAAATCAGACACAGAAATAAACACGCTTCACACATAGCTAAAATTAGAAAATAAAATTTGTGGTCCAAATGATACACCAACTGAGTACAACCAAAAAGACAATTATTTAGCTACAAGACAAATGTTTGAGGATAAAATTTCTGGTACGATATATATAAAGCAACTATGGGACGGGAAAGATTTGAATTTGTTATAGAAAATTTACGTTTTGATGATAAAATGTCTAGACCAGACAGAAGAGAAACAGACATATTAGAAAACATTCGGGAAATATGAGATGATCTTATACAGACCTGCAAAACGTCTTATAAGCCCGGATCATACCCAACAATTGATGAGCAGCTACTGGCTTTTAGGGGAATATTATGTCCTTTCCGGATTTATATCCCAAACAAGCCAGCCAAATATGGACTGAAAATAGTAATGCTGTGTGATCAAATATATCTTCGATGCAGAATTGTATTTAGAAAAGGGAACTAAAACCTGCCTCTAGGAGAATATTATGTAAAACAATTAACTCAGGGTGTGTACGGAAGTAACCATAATATAACCATAGATAATTGGATTACGTCAGTACCGCTGACATCAGAGCTCTTAAAACCTCCTTACAATTTAACTATAGTTGGTACTCTACGGCAAAATAAAAGAGAAATACCTCCCGAGATGATAAATCTTAAAAATCGTGAAATTGATCATTCCGTATTTTGCTTCGATGGTGAAAAAACAATGGTATCCTATAAGACAAAAGTAAATAAGTCTGTGCTTCTTCTGTCAACAATCCACAATGGTCTAGTAGAATGTGATCCAACTGGAAAGTCAGATATCTTTTATAATGCAACCAAGTACGGAATAGACAAATGTAACCAAATGTTCGGAAACATGAACATCTCCAGAAAAACAAGAAGATGGCCTCTTTGCCTGTTCTAAGGCATGATAAATATAGCTTGCTAAAACTCTTGGATAATTTATAATCATAACCAACAACCACAGTAGAAAAAAACAATCACCAAAATAAAATTTATGGTCATTTTGTATAAACAACTGACGAAACCTTGGCTACTGCATCGTGTAAATTGGCCAACTTTGAACCGCTCGGTAAAGTTGCTTATTGAAAATATTTTTAAATCTGGAGCCGCAGCAAGAACGAATATGCCCTCTTGTGTCAAAACGTACCATGTGTCAATTTTGTCCGTCCAAAAAACGTCGAATGACAACCCATCATTGCGAGCACTGCCTACGTACATTTTGTGGTGAACATCGCGCTCTTTGTTGTCAGCAGTGTAGGTTTAAAATGTGGAATTTATGGTTTTTTTGTGATTTTTACGTTTTAGAAACATCTCTTTATTTAAAATAATTTGTAAAATTAGAAGAAATAAAATATTTTTTCAGTGACCACTTTTTTTTCTCAGAGTACTAAATTTTTCTATGGTTAGTGTACATAAAGGTAAAAATAAGGTTAGTATTCTAGGGTTAAAGGCAAAATAGAAACCTGTAGTGTTTAAAAAGAAAAACAAGTTTCTTTGTTAAAAAATATTCGTGAATGGACTCGTCGAATAACTCTGATATGGCACGTGAAGAACACGAAAGAAGTAGAGGGTAAGCTCTTAGAATTTAAGTAGGTAGGTATCCTTTGGTTTTGGTAATTTAAAAAAGAAATGAAAATTGGTCAACTGTGTAATATTTCAAGGGTATAAACACAGCATATATGTTTAAGTAAAAAAAAAGAATAATATTTTTACTATGGTATTAGAAATCTATTAGTTATAAATCTAGAAGAGCAATTCCGAGAGGTCTTAGCGGATAAATTCGAATCTGATCCTTCACATAATCAAGATCAAATTGACGAGATTAATAAAAACATAAATAAAAACCTTCTCGCAGCAGGACTACAGGTCGTAAAGAAAACAAGGACTAAAGAAGACAAAATAAACAATGAAACTAAACAGATAATGATGGAAAGAAGACAACCACTAGCCCAAAACAAACGCCATACTCAAGAATACAGAAAACTTAATAAAACAATTATGTCTATGCCTATGTCCAAACATGGACGACAGAAGGCTAAGAAGAAGAAGATTAGAAATCCATATGACAGCTATCTGAATAATATTAAGAATTTAAGTATACTTAAATAAAAGAAAATGGTGGAACCTGGAAAGAATAAGTAAAAGAGATGGCTAGACTGATAGAAAGATGCAGAGAAATACAATAACCAAAATGTTTATAAAAAATTAAATTTGCTCAATTGTTTTCGAAAAGTCTGATGATAAGGCCTAGTACATCAAAATGTCTAAAATCCTGATTGATCTAAGCTTGATTGCTTAGTAAATATGCTAAGACTATACCACTTTTATATGCTAAATACATTATTAGTGAGCGATATCCAGTAATGAATTCAATATTTAAAGAATTATTTTAAACTATTCTTTTAAAAATGAATCCTGTGGCTAATAGACTATGTCTAAGGCCATCCCTTTCCTCTACACACACACACACACACACACACACACACACACACACTAAAATATTCTTTAATAGTAGCTCGGAAAAAATTTTCTATCAAAAATTATTTTAAAGCAAATTAAATTATATTTGTTTCCTACATAATAACTTCCTTTCAGTAAACAATCTATAAAAACAAGATAGCATTATTCAAAGAAGTCACTCGAGTGTATATTACGCGCTGCTAACTATAAACGAGACTAGTTATTCACAAACTCCAGAAATTATGCAACTTGTACGACAGGCAACACTACAAGTCTGAATTAACTCCAGCGACTGCAAGTGGTTTGGAATTCGTCCAAAATGATCGAGTTATAAATTTCCAGATTGCGCCCCGCCGTATGTTTCGACTTATCGCCTCCAATAAATTACTTGCAGAACATCTTATTACGAAGATAACTGTCTTTATAATCGTAAGTTAAGACCGAATGTAATGTTTTTGTCGTTTTGTTGTTTGACCTCTAAGGGAAAACGCTTTTTAACAGATAAAAGGTGTAATAAATATTTTCACGCAACCATTATAAACTCCTCGATAAAATTAACACATCTTTATATTATGTATTATATAATAACAATTGACCAGATTCATTAACAAGACAGATTTGCGAGAAACCAATATTAATATAATAGCTTCACCTCGTAGGGGGACCCAGCTCGGCTGTTTAGACTTCCTGTCCTGAGTATACCCATTAAAAATTTATTAATTTCATATTTTCATTATTAATTTAAGTTATTAATTTTGATTAATATCTCTGTCTGGGGGTTACAAGCGTGATCACTGGGATTACATAACATTTTTTATCAACCATTGTAACGATATATTTTGCCTACCATAGAAGTATTAATACAAGGGGTAGAAAATTGAAGGAAGAGAAACTATGGGGATGGAGAAGGGTAAGCAAAATAATCGCTACTTGTGCGAACAGGCACTCAGGCTTTGGTAGGAGAGCTGGGGTCGTGGATAAGTAAAAGACAAGAGGGTTTGGATTGGGGCAACTACAGAAAAATGATATAAAGGGTCATAAATCTCTTGGAACAAACAAAAACGAAACAGGAAACACCTCAAGAAATTTAATATAGGGCGCCACTTGAGGTGCCTAATTATACCTATTACAACCAGCTAGTTGTAACTGGAGATATAATTATCAGAGATGCAAAACGTTCAAAATCTTTTTCAAATTAAACTCAAAAAGAAAGGGTTTGTTAAAAAAATAAACAAAATGTTGAAAAACAAAATTTAACATTTATTTTTGTGTCACCACAAACAGTTACAAAACATAGAAAACATAAAAACGCTATATTAATAGTCACAATTAAAAAAAATACAGAAAAAACTTACAATTGTTAATGGGCGACAATTTGTAGCAGAAATAAATTATTACAAATAAAAAAAATATCTTTTTAAGTGAAACTATGCATAGTGGTTAACCTTCTTTAAAAAACAAAAACAAAATCTCAAATATGATTAGGTATTTACCAAGTGTCAAAAATAGTGCTAACTGTCATATGTTAATACTAAATTTAAAACAAAACTGAACAAATAAAATGACAGCTAAAAGTCAAACCATAAAATTTACAACTTTAAATATTACAACTTTTTTTGTATGAAAGCAATTATTACGTTTATTTAAAAAATGTCTGCTGTACTTTTAAACACTGATCACAAAAAAAAGTTACCTGAGTTTCACTGTATAACTTTCAATAACTGGAACAAAAAACTACATCTTCAAACTGTGAAAAAAAATCCCTAAACGGCTGCTTAGGACATTGAGGTTTGAGGTGGAAACTGGCACATTGGACACACCATGTAAACGCTTCTTAAAAACTGGACAATGGAAATGTTGATATATTTATAAACACATTACTTGAGTAAAATACCACTTCTTTAACATATTTGTCGGTTTTCTTTTTGACCGACCTCTAAAACATCTTCATTCTTCCGTTATTTCTGTCAACCTTATCAACTGCACTTAAAACTCAACACTGCTACTATACACCGAAACCACTGCCTCTAACAGCGGCTCCACTGAGAGTGACGAAATTATCCAAAAAAATTGCTCACATCAGTTAGAATAAACAAAGCACTTTGGGTATAAACTAAACACAACGGAAATTAAGACGTAGATTAATTTGAAAACGCAATATCGGGCGGTTTGAACAAAGAAACATCGAAGAATTTGCGCCTGTGACATAAATAAACAATAAAATGATTCATTATCGGCGGCGGCGACCTAAAGAAAGAACGAAAGATTATATGGGTTTTAAACTGAAGGATACGAACTAAGAAACATTGAAAAAATTCTTCGTTATTTTGATGCATATATAAGGGGATTTCAATTAACACATATACGAGGGGATTCCAATAAATTTCAGATGCTACACCATGAACTTCGAGTTTTTTCGAATTTAATTATTTTTCTTCAGTTAAAAAAACGTTTTTTGGCTTACTTCAGATGCTTCTGAAAATGTCTAGGAGCGAAAGTACTTGGGCAGGATTTAATAAAAAAACTGTGCTCGATATCTGCCTTTTATTTGATTAAAACTCTTTAATAAACCAGATGTCATAACGTTCATTAAGGCTGGGCGCATATTAATCCCAGCCAAGACCCAACACACGCCCAGGCCACGGGGGACACGTGCATTTTTTTCTAGCGCAGTGCATATTGAACCCATCTGTCGAGCAATCGAAAAGCATTTGTTAATCAATTTACTAGACTCTGAATCGGTAGATGAAGACGTTATAATTATGTGTAATTTAATTTATAATGAAAAAAGAGGGAAAAATAATAAGAAAAATCAGTATTTAAAAAAAAGCTATGGAGAATTTAAGTAATCTAAAGAAGTTACTTATTTCTCTTTCCTATTTTCTCCCATACTTCATCCTTCAATTTCATCCTTATATAGTCCTCGTGGCTAGTATCATATACCACGGATGATCTTGATTGAGTTCAATCAGATTCTCTATGTCTACCTCGAAAACAAAAACAAGTAAAAGTAAACAACAGGAAGAAGTGGGAGTGTAAGACGCACGCCACGACCCACGAAAACTGTACGCTGATGACAAAGGTTTCCACGCGTGAGCGGCGTGTGCATGAGCTGGACGTAGAGTGGGTTTACCTCGCTTCTAACCATGCTTCAAAAAACTGTCCACGCATTTCGCCGGCGTGTGCTGGGCATCGGCTGGGTTCATTATGCACCGGATCTAAAACACAGCGAATAAGATGGGCTGGACACATAATACTAATACCAGACAATACGATGACTAAGAAGCTAACGAAGGATCATCCATACAAATCCATAAGAACCAGAGATCGACCGCGAATTAGTTGGTTACATATAGTTGAGTCTGACTAAGGAATACTAAAAATCAGAAAACGGCAACACGCCGCCAGAAAGCGAACAGAATGGCGACGAATCTCAAGCAGACAAGAATCCACAGAGGATTGCCGCGCCAAAAATGATGACCATGACGCTATTTTCTTTATTTATTTTACAAATTAGTGATTCTAAAAGTTCTCAATAAACGTCCGAAATTTGTTTCAGACCAGGCATCAACATAGTAAATTTTCGAGCAGGGATCTGTATGTTCCCTTAAAGTGAAATCCTCCAACATCGATTTGGTGTCGCAAAATTTTTAAAATTTAATATTTTTAATGTAATGTAATGTAAGGGTTAATAGAACTTGCAATGTGACTAATTTTTATTACTATTAAATGTTTTTACTGATGGTAATCTGATACGATCGAAAACGTAGTGAAATTTTTGATCGTTGTGTAATATATACCATTAGACATTAATTTTTATTTAATTGCAAGTTTTTTTGAACTATGTTGTACAGCCAACCACTGGAATTTCCCCTTTTATTATTTAAATTAATAATTGTATTTATTTTAAGTATTTTTTAAAACTTTAAAGTGATATATAATGAAATTTCTCCTCAATATAGTAAGTGATGATACATAAAAATAGATATAAGGCTAGAGTTAGACTAACAGATTTATACACACACACACGCAGTGATCAACCCTGCCCCTAGGAACATGTGTATACCATTGTAAGAGTGAGATCCACATGTCCGAAGATCAAACCGGTCACACTTCGCTAATCAAAGTGGTACCTATCTGACCCCCAGGCTTTTCCTCCACCCCTCCTCATCGTGTGACTTACGTGAGGAGGCTTATGATCTGAACGTTACTTAAGGTGCTCTGGGTAATGAGACACCCTCTGTTTTTATTGACTGTGGTTAAGCCACATAACTGTAGGGGTAGGTGGCACTATTTACTTTACTGACTCTATAGAAGTTACTGTAACTTTACGTCGGGACTTGAGTCCCTAAAAGAAAAAGAAAAAAGCGTGTGTTCCGTCCATAGAGCCGCTAGCCTGAGCTGCCGACTTTATGTCCGGAAAAGGGTGTGTGCCCGGCCACTCAGCCGCGGATTTGGCAAAATAAATTTTGTTCTCCTCGCCGGCTGAGCATCCGAGTGGGGTCCGGCCACCAAGCCCATGTATGCCGCACATGACTTCACTGCTCGGATTTCGCGAATAGATCATATCACTTGATCTGCCTTAAGGGCCTAGTCCGAGTTGCGGTATATAGAAGGCCTGACGGGCCCCCTCTTTTTTGTAGACTTCTTTGGTGCTTCGGGACTATAAAATGCCTGGGCAACAATTCTTCCTTTTTATCCTTATCCTAAAGTATGCGTGTGTTGGGGTGTGCATTCCCAGGTGTATACGGCCATCACACACCCCGTGTATATTGTTCTGAACCTAAAAGCGTACCCTCTCGCCAGAGTTTTTTTGTCGTGTTTTCTGATTGACTGCATTTTCTTTTTCGTCCTGTTTGCGACCATCTGGCTCTTTATTTACTCATTTGGGTTCTCCCTATATCCAGCTATCTGTTGTTTTGGTCTTCTGTGTACCGTCCTGATGTTTTCATTGTAGTTAGTCGGCTCTCTTAACATTCTGCTTGGGTGGTTTCTTACTCCGTTAAATATTTCATATGCTCTCTCATCTAGCGTGCATAGGATTCTTGTTTGTCCTGAGTCTCTGTATACATATCTCAAAGGTACGTACTTTGGTATCTTTAGTGCATCTCTGACTATTTGATTTTGGGTCGTCTGTATCTTTTTCCTGTTTGTTTTACAGGTGTGTCCCTACGCAGCGGATGCATATGTTAGGACTGGCAGGATAATGCTATTCGCAACCCTGATAATTGTTTTAAATCTCAGTTTGCTTCTTCTTCCGATAACTGTTGAGAGCTGACTTTTCAACGCTTTCGCTTTGTATGTTTGCTGATTTATGTGCTCAGTAAACGTTAGTTTTTTATCTAGTAGCACCCCTACTAACAGATTTATTTTCTTTCCACTCTTTATATAAGTTTCGCTTCTGCCTTATGTTTATGTTAATTATTTAAACTAAATCTTCTTAGGTTGCTTTAGTTGAAGAATGAAACGAATCTTAAAATTTGTGGAAAACCGTAGCTTGAGTGAAGTATCTTAATTTAGCGTAATCTCAATAGAGACAAAGCATAGAATTTAAAATAAACATTTTAATTACTTTGCGGATATTTGAGGCACGGCCTTAGCGGAATGCAGAACTAAATCCAAAGTTTATTAAATGCACTGCACATAAATTTATACAGGAATAATCCGAAAGATCTACCGCTTCGATGGCGCTCATTTCCATTTTATTAAATAGGATTGAAAATTAAACACACATTTGATTCAACATAGCGGAGAGGCTTAAGTGGTTTTTGGAATAATTAATGGTATACCTCTGGGGAGCCGAAGTTCAACTTTAGAAGGAATTTTACACAAAAGTGAGCGCTAAATGTGCGAAAGGAGCTTATTATTTGAGAAATTATGCGGGCTGTTATAGGTTATGTCTGCGGAGTTTACTTGATGGCATGTCGTATATTTTAGAATAATACTCTTAAGAGGGTTGTTCAAGATGGGATAGAAGGATGGCAAATCGACAAAGAAAACAAATAGATATACTAACTAGACAACTGATTTATTTTTTATAATAATTAAAATCAGGTGTTACGATTATTTGGTAACATTTCTTTTTGATGTATTGTGACGATTATGTTTAATTCAATTATCATCCGTGAAATGACAAGGTTTATTTCTTGATCGTACCCTTTTTCTTCCCTTCCCAATCTATTTCTTTGACCTTATTAGTTGTCACGATAGGAACGGCTAGGGCGATGAGTTTTAGATTCGTCCTCCAGGTGAGCTGTTGGGCTTTTAAGGAAGATAAGCATTAGTTTTCGCCTTGTGTATATGTACTCTTCTTTCTTTTCTTGTAATTAAGTTTGAGATTTGTGTACAAAGTTTGAAGTGACTATTAACGACGGACTGTAATATTTTTTTGTTCGTTTGGAAGATTGTAATGATGTACATTTGGAGGTCTGTAGTAATTTTTCTGGTCCTTTCGAGAACTGTAGTAACTTTTTTGTTTCTTTAGAAAACTGTTACGATTTTTTTGGTTTCTTTTGGAAATATTAGTTTGAGACTAAACTGTTTGTGTATCGATTGTGGCTTGTATGCCATGTACCCGTTTTTCTTTCTTCTTTTCTAAGATTGTATATTAACATTTCGGATTTATTTTCTTCTTTTGTCCTTTTGGGAAGTTCCTGACTTGGAAATTTTTCACTGTGATCGATCCCAGAGGATATTCCTATGGAACTATTGGCCATCCTGTTTTTTCTTCTTTTTGTGTTAGTTCGATTTTCAACAAGTATCCATTGATTGACTGTCATAGTCAACTGTATTGTTTTTTGATGCTATTTAGGTTATCTACCTAGTGGATAACCATAGCGAAGCTTGTTTAAGCTATGTTGTTAACTACCCGCCTTTGTTGAGCTGGAAGCACCCCTGTTTTCGCTCACAGAAACTTCAACACTGGTCTTTTCCACGTTATTGGTTAGGCTAGAGCCATGTTTGTAGAAATCTGCCATTGGTCGTTGTGCTATCGAACCAACGAACTGTACCTGGTGCCGATTCATCAAGTCAAGCATCCAGTTTTATTCTGAATGTAAATATTATGTTCTATGAATGTACATATACTTATGACAAGTAGTTTTTGGTTATGACTTTTGTTTTTTTTTGTGTTTGTTTGATTCACTGAAGTCGTGAAGCAATAGCTGGTAAATGCTATTGCTTTTGCTATTGCTATTGCTAAAAAATTTGGACTAACACTGAAACCAACTGCCCCTGACAGCGGCCTTAGCGAGAGTGATGTAATTCTCTTCCCCGCAAAACCGTTTCAGCGATTTAAGTGGATGTTTATTATTTCAGGCGCAATATTGAGCGGCTTAACGATCAAAGGAAATACCAAGAAAATATGCATCTGTGATAAATAAACAAACTTTAAAATGTATTTATTATCCACTCCAACGATGCAAAAGGATTGAAAATACATTTTTGGTGTTTTAATACATACGAAAAAATATAGAAATGCTACAGTATAAAGTAATAATAAATCGATATTTTTGGTTAAAACTTATAATACAGTTTCTATTATAACTTATAATTCCTATCGCAGCGTTTTAGATCGTCAGTCCAACGTGTTGGTGGACGACCTCTGCTTGAGCAGGCATTATCTCTTGGTCTTCATTTCACTATCCACTTCGTTCATCTGCTATTCCCTTTATATCATCAGCTACTCCTGATCTTCGTCGTAGCTGATAATTTAAATTTTTTTTTTGCAGTGAAATGTCTAACATAGCACGCTTCATCGCTTTTTAAGCCATACGGACCTTTTTCACTATTTTCTTTGTCTTAATCAACGCTGCCATTCTATAAGTCAAATCTAGCAAACCAAACTGATTAAATGTTTTTGTTTTAAGACATATTCGTATGACGGATGATTTGAAAATGTATTTGCCAAAGGCTGCTCAAACCAGTGTTATACGCCGGAGAAACTCAATAGTTTGGTTATCTTTTCTCCAGAAAATTTCATGAGCTAGGTATTTATAGACCATAACCTGCTATATGAATATTGTTTCTAAGCATATATTTTCATTGACTACAAGATTTTTTATTATCTGGGTTTAAGATATCTTTTTTTTTTTCAATCTTCGATCTAACGAGAAAAGGTAGAAATAATCAAGAAGTTTTTTTTCAGCTTTTCTATTCAGCGGTTTAAAAAAATGCAGTTCTTGTGACGTGGACGACTTCGGTATGGCACGTGTCTGAACAACGTTTATACGCAAAAGATTTTTCATAATTCCCAATTGGGTCCTGCAATATTGTACATTTATTTTGCTGGTTCAATTTATTGAACAAATAAACTGTATTTATGATACCCACTCCAAACAGAACATCGACAGCAACTTTTTTGTACCAGGTCAAGATCTTGCGAATTGGTGAATAGTAGCTAGCCAATCCGTCAGAAAGATCGATAACTTTTTTTCGATTATTGTATTCCAATATCTTATTAAGCTTTGGACGTAGATATCGACCTGTACCCATCGTTTGTTCATCTGCATGACAAGTAGGTATCATAAGGACGTCCCTCTTGTCCTCCTATTTTAGGATCGTCACATTATTTTTTTGTGCAACAATTTGTCTCCTCGCTTCAGTTTCTTGTTTTTGTCCAATAAAGGTAAGTTTTAACGATTTTTTCCTAATGTCCCACAAAAATCAGTTTTGCGTTGAAGATAGTATTTAGCTAATGAAACACTGGTATACCAATTATTTGCAATAATCATTTTCCCCTGGTCTAAAACTTCTTCCCAAAGCTCGACAATAATTACGCATCCAGGTTTATCAAGATTAGAGATTTGAGGATTTTGGCCACAATAAACTTTATATTCCCAAACATTGCCATCATCAGTTGTGGCTTTGTAAATCTTTAGTTCATATTTGAGAGTTTTGTTTGGATTATACTGACGAATCAGCAGTCGCCCCTGAAAGGTAATCGAGGATTCATCCACAACCGCAATCTTTTGGCGAAAGAAACTTTCTGTAGTTTCTAATAATTACAATGTCTAACTGGTTGAATTTTGTACAAGCGGTTATTGGTATCTCTTTCAATTGTATTGTCAACAAAATGTCAGCAGCGTAAAATTGTTACGAAACGATTGTAGTAAATTTGTATCTGGTGGGAAAAGGATGATAAAAAATGGAATTTTTTTTCAGTAGTATTCTAATTTAGGAAATCTGAATATACCAGTAGGCAAGTAAATGCCCAAAAACTTTTTCATTTCTTCCTTGTTCACCGGTTCCAGCAAATCAAACGACCTCTAGAATTATTTGCAATAAGTTGTTCGGCGTATAGGTTGGTTTGTTCTATCACCAACTCAAAGAAATCATTATCAACTAAAAGACGAAATATTGCAAACACATCTGCATTTTCTGAAATTTTTTTAGTACGTATATAATTTGATAATGAGTTACTAAAAATTTGACGATCTAACGACTGAATGTCGTAATTCCATCCATTTTTCTCAAAATGATGGAATTTCTTCTGAAGTTGGAATCATGTCAGTTCTTAGAGCTGTATTTACTTCAATATCTCTATTGTCGTCAGAATCGAAATCATCTATACGTTTTTCATTCATAAACAGTCAGGGGACAAATCTTCATAAATAAAATTGGGATCTGCTACACTGTCATCATCGTCAAAATTACTACGGTCGTCGGTTACATTTTCTTAATCCTACGAATTTGACTGACTATATTGTTCGTTATCACTCTCTTCTAACATTTTCCGTGACTCTTCTTCCGTATAGCCTCGTCTCTTACTCATATAGCCGCAACAATTTCAATTTACAAAAAGCACAAAAAAATACAAACAAGTCTGTTTTGTTTTGATTTTCGACCAATGGTACAAACGTCATTTGTCAATCAAGTAGCTAATTTCACGTATTTTGTTGTCTTAGAACATACAGAAGACCTAAGTTTATTGTAATTGATGAGTTGACTATGTCATTATTTTGATACAGGGAAAAAATGTACCACTATAGTCTATGAACTCACGAGACAACTCTTGGTCATTTTTGTTCTGTAGAGTCCACAGTCCGTATGTGGTATGCTTTAAAACAAATATCTTTAATTACGTACTTATATATTTTACATTATTTATTGACTTATAGCCAGAAGATATAAATTTTTACAAAAACATAACTGGACTCATAAGCAATTTCCACTCTAAAGCTGGACAGTGAACCTGGTAAAACTACAGAGGCACATCCTTCTCTGTCTATAAGGTATAAGGTATTTACATAGATTATAAAGTGAAGATTGGGTTACTTCATAAAGAAAATTATATAAGAATATCAAGCTTTATTTAGAATAAGACGTCAACCATTGACCAGTTATTCAACTTAAAACACACATTTACCTTCATAGACTCTTTCAACAGGCCTAGAGTATTATAATAAAAACATCCTTTTTTTTAATTTTTTAATCCTGGTTTTCTAATTTTACCAATAAAAAAATAAATAGTTGATAAGATGGAGTACATTCTACCCATTATTTTATGTTGTGACTATTTTAATATAAATATTTATCAACCGAAGAGTTTTAATGACTCGTCTTATAATTTTTTTAAACACCATCTTCATATATTATGTGCTTGGGCTTTTTGTAATCCAATCTAACATACTCTTCCATTACTTAATAGTTTTTATCCCATTTCTTTAGACAATAATCGTAATCGGAAAAGGAAGGGACCAAAAACGTGCACGCTAAGGGCAGTATTATTACGAAATTGACCGTTTCGTTATGGGCGAAAGTAAATAAAAAATCACTTTTATCTTACTTTTTTACTGATTCTATGCTTGCACGCAAAGTACACCAAATTGATTGGGTCAATACATTTTACTTGATCTTTTTTACTTTCTCAACGAAAGGTAGAAATTTATCCTTTGTTATTTATTTATAACTGACTTCTTTTTGTGATTTTTATTAACAACTTAATTATACTTTGGGCAATTGTTAAAGGGGAAGCGTTAAAAAATCTATACGATGAATTTAATACCATTGAGAGTAAAAGATAGCTGTATAAATGAACGAAACATAGTATAGAACAAAATATTTTATTGATATTAGATGTATCTGAAACAAAAAGAATAATCTAATACTAATGTCAAAGAAAAAGAAAACGATGTATCACTTTTGTACAGGAGTCTACATTGGAATAATGTAAAAAAAAATCGGAGAACAAAACTAAGAGTTTGGAAAAGTATTTAGGGGGTTTAAAATTAGTGCAGGTAAATATATGCAAAAACACACGCTGTTAAAATGGATGTACAAGTAAATTATTTGAATAAAAAAACATGAACTCTTTAATTATTAATGAGAATTTGTAGATTGCCAAAAATAAAAGACTAGCTGCTCTCGTGAATAAAAGAGAAGCAAATTAAGAGAAGACAAAAAGCTACCGAAACAAGCAAGATGAATAATAGATGATTTAAATACGTAATTATCAAAAACAGGGAAGAGCTAGGGGAGTGCTAGCATTTTTTTGCCATATACGAAGAAAAAGAAAGTGAGAATGTATTCGAAAGAAAAGATGTGTATATTGTGCCATCTCTTCTCCCCTCGTTAGTACGCTCATTACAACAAGTTTACAAAGTACAAAAAAAGATAAGTATGTATGTATCTTGAGATGTAAAGAATAATTAAATATAAAATAAAAATAATTGCTACGTCATACCAACAACCCCATCTAATTGCAGGTAGTACTAATCACATTTTTTTTTATAGCCCTTTTTCTATCCGAATTGTCGAATAAAGGCCTCTCCCATTTCTCGCCATTCATCTCTGTTGTGTGCTAGGCGTTTCCACATTGGTCCTGCGACTCTTTTGATATCGTCGCTCCAGCGCATTTGAGGTCTTCCTCTTGGTCTCTTCGCATCGTACGGTCGCCAGTTTCCGACTTCTTTGTTCCATCTACCATCTTCGAGACGTTCGTTGTGTCCAGCCCATTTCCATTTTAATTTAGCTGCTTGTTTCGCGGCGTCCTTTATTTTTGTTCTGTTCCGGATTGCTTCGTTCGTTTGCCGATCTATTAGTGAGATACCAAGCATCTGTCGTTCCATGGCTCGCTGAGTTTTTCGAATCTTGTCCATGTTCTTTTTTGTGAATGTCCAGGTTTGAGCTCCGTAAGTGAGAACGGGAAGGATACAAAAATCGAACACTTTTGTTCGAAGGTTTTGGGGTATCTTTTTGTCTTTCAGTATGTATGAGAGTTTTCCAAATGCGGCCCATCCCATTCTTACTCGTCTGCTTATTTCGGTAGTTTGGTTTTCTTTGTTTACCTTGATATTCTGACCCAGATATATGTATTCTTCTACATGTTCCACTTTTGTTCCTTGGATGGTTATCGTCGGTTGATCATCTTTATTCGACATACTAATCACATTAGCAGAGCTCATTGTTTACGAAAAGCAATATTGACCCACTCACCTATATTTCAGGCGTTATAGTCACCCCACCGATATTTTTAAAATAAATCCGCTTCGTATCTGTCTCAAGAAAGATTCCATAATAAAAACTGCAATAGTTTGGTTATCTTAGACGTAGGGAAAAGAACTATGTGGGACAAAGTATAGAGCTGTTAGAAATTGATGGAAGAAGAGGTCAAAAAAAACCGAGGAAAAGATAGAAGTACTATGTGGCAGAGGTTTATGTGAAGAAGACCCGATCAACAGAAATGAGTGGCAACATCGACCTCTGAAAACGGAACAGCTGAAGAAGAAGAAGCAGAAGACTATAGTTTTGTGCTTAATGTTTGTCTGCCGTAATATACATACCCAATGCGAAGGGAATAAACCACAGGGCTCTAGATTGAACGTATGTATTCATACTCCCTTTCTGATGCCCTTATATAATTTATGTAGGTCATCTTATGTGAAGAAAGTTACAATTATTGTATGACAATAAAGTTTACAAATCGTTTAAATATGAAGTGATATACATTTTTGTAGTAATCTAATTATATTCCTTATAAATTATAATGACGTTAAAAACAAAATGACTTGACTACACAAAAAACAAGATAATTTAATTAAAAATCACAAATGTATCATTATAGCAACAACAAGTAGACGACGAAGCCATAGCACTGAATAAAAATATGCAATGTTTGTGAAAAATGATAGAAGGAATATCGTTTAAATATGACACAGATAAAAACACGGAAATATGAAGGAGTTATAATATGACTAAAAGAAAAGTTCAAAGTCACTAAATGAGAAAACAACTTGCATTGTTAGAAACAAAACGAGGTAGAGTACCAGGCGTAGACAAAATTATCAAATAACTTTTTATTTTTTTTTAAATGCATATTTACAATCTACTCATAAACAATAATTAAGTAATTACTAAATGTGATGACAAGATTGGCTTGATTTGACAGTTCTCCATTTTTAAAATAATTCGAAAAATAGAAATATAGAAAAATAGAAAACGTAAAGAACATTTTTTTCTTAGAATTACTTTCTTCATCGATGGCTATGGTTAAAATGTAATGACAAATTCCTACCTCCGAGATAAGGTGGCAACGACCCCCAAGGTTTAAGCGTACAGCCGCATGATATAAAAAATGATCCTTTTGCTATTCCCTACCTTCTGTGAAAATGTCAAGTAAATCTATGCTGGACGACAAAATTGCAAGCCAAAATGCTTCATTTCCTGGTCTATCTACATTAAAGAAACATAATATAGTACAAAAATACGACATTATGTGTTATCGGGTATTTTTCTCTCATATTTATGTAACTCGGTATTTATAAAAAAAATGTCTACTGCAACAATCTCTTTATGTCGTAATCATACCCGTTAGTTATAAAAAAACTTTTTGAGCTCCGAAGCAAACGAAAAGAGATATTTTAAAATGTAATAAATGAGCTTTTTTGTAAAACAAGAAAATTTAGGTAGAAATGAGATGGCCGTAACTGTGGATTATTGTAGTAAATTTGTCATCGTCGTTGGAATTCCATTGTCTACGACTGCCATAGATCATTAGACAAGTACCAGTATGATTTACGATCGTAAGAATTTAGATCTTCTTGAATTAGGGCTTCCGTTTAAAATGAGGTATAACAGGGTGAAAAAGAACGTCGAATTTTCTTAAAATGAATTGGACAGTTTACAGTTTACCACAATTATTATCAATTTATCTCATTTTGAAAAATTAGTTTACACATAATCAAAGTGATATAATTATTATGTCAACCCAAATTCTTAGACATAACTAACGCGCTGAGGCTAGTCACAAATTATTTCTTTATTGTTTTATTTCGAGAACCTATCAACTCTAGCTATACCGGGAAAGTAAATATATCTTTCTTCCAAATATTGTAATACATTATAATTACTAAAGCAGTTGCCATAGTGCAGCTGAAAATTAGGTGCGGTTATTATTTTTGATAGAGCCGTACGAAGAGACCGGTCTGCTGACTCGAAGACCTGGTTCAGGTTGAGGCAGGATTACAACAGCTAGAGATTACCGCTTTGTCGTTTCTAGTGCTTTGAGAAACCGAACGGTCACGGCAGTTTCTCTTCGAAATCATCTGCAAGAAGTGAGAAATGTAAACATAAGTGAATGGACAGTTAGAAGACGACTTCATGCTGCTGATTTATCTTCTCGAACTAGAGTAACTGGACCGCTGCTTTCCCGTGAACACCGAATTGCCAGATTGAATTTTGCACGAGAACACTTGGCTTAGACAATGCAACTGTAAGAGTGTGGCGACATCCAGGCAAGAGATATGCTCAAGCATGTGTTGCCGAGCGTCTTCCATTTGGTGGAGGGTCAGTTATGGCATGTGAGTTAGTCTTTATCGAGATTGGGACATTGATAGCGCATAGGTACTTGACACAGATTCTGGAAGACCATGTTTTACCGTTTATGGTTATTCTTGGAGACGACGCAACATTTATGCATGATAATGCACGGCCCCACACTGCTAGGAGAGTTACTGAGTATCTTGACGAGGTTCAGAAATTCGAGAGAGCTTCGCGACATATTGGTGCAAGAATGGAATAATCTCCCGCAGAATGTGATCCAAAATCTGATCCAAAGCATGCCTCGTCGTTTGCAAGCTGCTATCACTGCCAGAGGAGGGAATACTCGCTACTGAAGTTCTTAAAATTTCTTTTTTTCAACAAAAAGTACATCAAATTAAAATTGTCCCTTTTCAATATTTAGTATATCAAAGGAAAATTTCTAAAATAAATTCAAATTACGGGGTGACCCTAATTTTATGCTCGGTAGTGTATTATGAAATCATACAACAGCTCAGTGTTTCCGCATAAATCAAAGTTTTTAATACCACAAGGTTTCTGTTTATTTTTAACATATTCTTTTATATTTATCCTTCCCTGAATGTTACCATCTCTTTATATATGCAGGGTTGCATTCCTAGTAATACCGATTTCCGAAGTGGAAATTGAAACTTCAATTAACCTGTGGCTTATTCCCATTTAAGTAGTAATTACAAGAACTCATTGAACGGCATATGATGCCCGTAATCGGTAATAATGTGTTACAAGGAAAAAAACAAATGGAGCTACATACAAAAAAATTATAAAATAGGTTGTCCTCAATTTAGGACAAGGTGAATGAAATAGTTAGTATACCAATCTCACAAGTTTTAAATTTTATTTTATGTTCTTTTAAAAATATTTCCAGTTATACCGAAGTCAAACACAGTTATAAGTACAACAAAGCAGTATAAATTAAACAATGTGCTAATCAAGTATTCTAATTTTTTAACAACTTCTTTCTTTGTTTTATTAAAATAACTAGGTCGCGTGCATCATAATTTATGCTATTTTTCTCTGCCTACTGCAACTTGTAATTATCTCATGAAACGTGCTGTAACTTCATTAAGTATAGGGGGTGAAATATGAGCCAGAAACTTTTATTTATACCTGTGGTGAAAGATTATAATCATATATATACTTTTAAAGAAAAATAATAATTATGACAAATGACTAAGATCTTAACTCTCTATACCTTGGTATTATAGAAAGACTTTTACTCAGATTAGATCGAAGTTAGAAATTATATATTAGTCAACAGCATTGTACAAGATAAAAGTAATATTTACGTCGAATCTAGCGAGCTGACAGGTGCTCGTAAGCTTGATATTTAGCACTAGACATAGTAAAAAATTGAAAGAAACTACTATAAAACTAAATAAGTCTATTAAATAAAACACAAGAAATATTTAGTTACGTCAAGATCGGTGTTAGTTAATTAGGCTTGTTTTTATATCTATCTTCTTATGCTGTTGGTAATTATGTTGATCAATTTTATTCTATTTACTTATTCCTTGTAATTATCTCTTTTCCTAACTCTAGTTTTACAAATTTTCTTTTTTCTACTTCTTATTTTTTACCTATTTTACACATTAATGAAATTTTGTAAATAATTTGGATGAGCTACAAAATACCAACCCCTTTGATCGTGTTCGCTGTTTATTAGATTAGACGTAAAGTCGTTTCAAGTCCCACATACAAGCTTTTGAGTTATTAAGCTGTTAGGAAAATTTAATATAATATTACTAGAAGGTAATAATATTTATGTTAATTAGATAAAATGTTTGATTACAGATTGCATATATAATGAAATATAAATGAATATTAAGAAAAAACTTCAGTTAAGTTTAAGGAATATTTAAATATAAAATACGTTCATTATTGAGATGATTTTTTATACAAAAAACTAACTAACCAAAATAAGTTTACTAAATACAAATCGTCATCATCATCAATGGCGCTACAACTCTTCGTGAGTCTTTGCCGCGTTTACTATTGCCTTCCATGTTTGTCGGTGGTGTGCCAGTAATTCCCATTGTCGCACTCATATTTTCTCTAGATCTTCTTTTACTACATCTTTCCACCTTTTTCTAGGCCGCCCTACAGACCTTCTTCGCTCTGGCCTTTCCCAGAACACATTGTTTATAAGGCGATTGTCGTTACTGCGTATCACATGCCCTGCCAATCTGAGTCTATTGGCCTTTATATATCTGACTAGATTTTCTTTTCCGAATAGAGACAGTAGCTCGTTATTGTATCTGCCCCTCCATTCGTTTGTCACGCTGTCACTGCAAGGGCCATATATCATTCGAAGAATTTTATGTTCCCACACCAGCAATTTATTTATTTCTCTTTTTGTTAGCGTCTATGTTTCGCTTCCATACGCGCCTGCTGGTCGTATTATGGTCTTATATATCCGGATTTTTGTATCTCGTGAAAGAAGTTTTGATTTCATTAGATGTTGCATTGCAACTAAATACAAATAATGTTTTACATAAATCTGCAAAATATCTTGGTTTTACCTTAGAGCAAAATGGTTTCACCATAGAAAAAGCACTTAATTAGCATCAATTACATATTTAGAATATATTAATAATATTTAACCACATTTTTTCAGTTTATTTGAAAAATATTGCCTAAATTAGTAACGCCCTCGAAACGCTGCCAGTTTTTCTTCCACTGTTACCAAATAAAAAGGACTTTTACCGTTATAAACGTCACATTTTAATAATTTAAATTTAAGTAATTATTTTGTTTTAATTTCTTTATTAATTTATTAATTCCTTTGTCTTCAGCTTGGTTTTTACTATTTTTTCTTCAAAAAGTAGTTGGCGCCCTCTGTCTTTCTTTTATCTCTCTTTCTGTCATGTACTATAAATATTCGCCCTCTCTCTTTCTGCCCAGTACACTAAATATTCTGTTCTATGTTGACAGAAGTGGTAATTCCATCATAGGCATACGTCCTATTTCATCTGTGCTAACTTCATTGCAGTCCCTTCCTACTTTCTTTCAATCATCTTGGAATATTATTTTTTGCCTGTTTCTGAAATTTACAAAAGAAAGAAGGAATTATTATAAGCTTCATTTTATGGTTTGCAGAATTCTCTTGGGGTAAGTACTTTCATTATAATCTATATTCTATAATTTTGACAGCATTTTCAATATTCATAACCTCACTTCTTTTAAACCACGTTTTTCAATTATATGTATGTAGTAACACAATTTAACTAAGTTTTATAGTAATTCTATTTTATTTTATCCTTGCCATCTAATATTTGTTTCATTGTAATTTTGTAAAATGACAAGAAAGTTAAAACTTCTTTGATGTTTCTCTAATACAGGCTGCTATTGTATTTTAGTTTATTGGCATTATTGGCTGTATTAAAGATTTTATTGGGTTTATTAAAACACTTTATTGGAGATTTTATGAGATATATCTGAACCTTATAAATTTATGGAATAACATGCTTTGAAGGACCTAACTGCAGTTATCAGAAGGACTTAACTACCTAATTGATAGGCCACAGATATTTAGTAGCAAGCAGCCCATCGATGCCATAAGTATCGTCCAATTTATTGGCAGGGTTGTTTTTTGCCACTTAAATATTTTTTTTTATTTTTATTCAATATGATTAGTTACGTAATTGTTTTATTTGCTATCAGCTAAGGGTTCATGGTGTAATTCATAGTTTAAGATAAGACGAATTCCCACTTGAGAGACTAAGCTAGGCGAAGCAAAGACGATAAACTTCCATGGTTGATTAAGGTAATATTTTTATAATATTATTTCAATTCTCTTTGGTAGTCTTATCGTTACAAACCTTATTAGATTGTTGCGGGTTTTTTGTCAATAAAAAAAAGGCAAATTTTTAATAAGAATGAGTTTTGATCCAAATTATTAATTAATATTACAAATTGCATTTAAAATAATTAATAATAATAATCCAATTTGCGAGTTAATCCACTGACCACTACTTTTTTTAAAGAGTATAATATTCTTAACACGTTGCCAAATAGTCAGTTCTTCTATTTTTTGTAACTGCTTTCTTTTGCTGAGTTTTATGGCTGACAATGCGTTGCTAGGAAGACAATTTTCTGTTTGCACATCTTTAATAAAACCCCATTTGCAAATGCACCTATAAATAAAATTAGCTGAATATTGTGTAGCTAATAGAAAAAAAATGTAGAAAAGTAAATATCAATAAGGATGTATTAAAGAAAGTTCAAATGTACAGGTGGTTCCTAAAAAAACTAATACCACTCTTTAAGCGTAGTTTGTAGAAAATTGAGCAGTGTATTTTAAAGGAAAAATTCTTATTATTTACATACTGTCACTGTCACTGCCAAATCTTAAAATTTGTTAGATAACTTATTCTGTTCAACCTTAAAAGGTTGCATGACTCCACATGCTAGCAAATAACTAAAATCAAGAATTATAACGAAATTCGAAGATGGTTGGTAGGTTGGTTACTATCTGCCATAGAGAACCACTTTAACGTAAGCAGAACAACAGTTTTTAATATTAATAAAAGACGTAGAGAACAAGAAACTCAAATCAAATAAAAAAAAGCAAGGTTCTTAAAGAGCAAAAATATCTAACGCTCATGACGATTGTGCGCTTTTGGAAGGATTAGAAGAGAATCCGTTTGAAAATTCTAAAACTGCAAGAATTATGTCACAGTTTTCGGGAAGAATGACAACAACTAAATTTGGTTTTGGCCCTTAAAACTAGGGTTATCAACTTATCACACATCGAGTTCAGGGATAAGAGACTAAAAAAGTTAAGATCTATACTACAAGAGAACTCCTATCCTACAGGGCTTTTGAATAAACTGATTTTTGGTTCTCCTTTTCCATTGCAATTTTCTGACAACCAAAATTTTTATAATAATGAGGTGAATGAGGTCCGACAACTGACACAGACATTGACACAGAACACATGAGAGCTACCACAATCTAAAATAACGTATGGTTGCCTACCCTATATTCCAGTTCTCACACCTAAGCTATTGAACATTTTCAAAAATGTTAGTGGCTTAAAAATTACAACTAAGAATGTGAAAACGGTATCCAAGTTGTACACAAAGACAAACGATCCTTTCACAATACAGGAGTCATCGAATGTTGTTTATTCTATACCGTGTGCGAACTGTAAAAACGTGTATATCGGAGAATCATCTCGTAATTTTCACAATAGAGTAATATCACATCGCAGCGACATAAAAACCAAAAAGATAAACGCATGTGCGCTCACAGAACATGCATTAACTTTAAAACATGAATTTAATTTCGAGAATTCCTGTATTCTGGCTAAAGAAAAAAACCATTCAAAACGAGTTTTCTTGGAAATGTGTTTAATAAAATCTAATACGTCTTGTATAAATCAAAAGTCAGACATAGATAAATTGAGCAACATTTATTGTTACTTACTGACAAAACATCAAAAATAAAACATATACACACCGTAATACACCTGCATACAAAACATGTTGCATACTATAAAGACAGGTTTAAGATACTACTTCCATTAATATAATAGCAGGAACTTCTAATTACTTTTTAATCACACTATTTTTGTTTTTTATTTCTGTTCTCTATGGATCAGTCAAAACACACCATAAAAAGATGTCACTAACAAAATTTTAACTTTCCAACTAAATTTTAAAATATATATTGTCCATTATCGGATTCTTGCCCCATTAATTGGGGCAAAAGTCCGCATAGCGGATCTTTGCCCCCTTTGAATAAAAATAATTTTATAAAAATAAAAATTAACAACGTATCAAATAAAAATCTTTATTTTGTCAAAAAACATGATCTAAAAACTTATAAACATACAAACAAGTAAATATATGACCTAAACACAAAAAGATAAAAAATAAAAGAAATTTTTAAAAGCTGAAACACTTTTTAGGTTACAACTAGTGCAACATTAAATCACTTAAATCGGTTGAAAAGCTCACAAAGTCCTTAAATCTAGCAGAACTGCCTAGCAATGGCTTGGAAAGTTTCCTTATAATGTCTGTCTTGTTAACAAAAAACTCTTCTTCAGTTTCTGAAAAACGCATTGTATTGGGTGCCCTTCTATAATAAATACCACTGTAACCCTCATCTACTATTACAGTAATTCGCATAACATACATTCGAAATGAGTCCTTGGTTTTGCCGTAAACTTTTACTATAGCAAACTCTCCTGGACTTAATTCGGATAATTCATTATCAGCATCACTTTCAGAAAAACTTGAATTGCTGCTACTATCATGAAGTGATATTTGCGCGTCCGAGTCAGAAGAATATTCATATTCCTTTTTATTTAGTATATTTTGTTTTTCTTCAAATACTTTTCTTACTGTATTTTTATTTTCCTTAATGCTTTCCTTCCTTTTTTTCTCGTTTATTTTGTATTTCTTCTCCAGCTCTGAGATTTCCATTTGCTCTTTATGTGGAGTAGATGTCAGAAGTGTAGATTTCAATCCTTTTCTTGTTCGTTTTCTCTTTTTTGTTAGTTTTGGCAACGGAATGATATCTGACGGTAACGTAGTAGACATTTCATTTTTCGAGCTTCCGGGTTTTGATTCCCGGTTACTTGAAATGCTAGCTCTATCTGGTAGATTTTCAACATTTCGTTCTTCTGCTTCACCACTTGCTTCTTCTGCTTTACTATTTAGTTCTTCTGCTTTGTCATTTTCCTGACTTTTGTCTTCGTCAAATACAATTCTTAATTGTGTATCTTTATTATTTCGGTCAAGATCATCTACTTCTTCTTGCTCTTGTTCAGTTACTGAAGAAGGTAAAAAATCTTCTTCAGTAAAGATATTTTCATCTAAAGGGAAAATACCTGTCATTTTAAATCCATTAACAGCTTTTTCTATAGTAGCAGTTTTCTCATAGGCCTGCTTAAATAATCCAGCGACGTGGTATTCTGTGACTACTTGACCGGGATTAGATGTGGTCCAATTATCACACAAATCATCATAGTAAGCTTTTAATGGCCTAAAAAAGTTTCTGTCCAGTGGTTGAGTTCGATGGCTGCTATGAGGTGGGAGGCTGAGCAAATGGATGTTATTATTTTTTGCGTTAAGTGATGGCTTCTAGAGTGGTATGGGATATGTGGTTATCCAAAATTAATAGCACTGGGCTTTCAGCGGAAGGATTTGTATATTTGCGAAAGTGCTCCAAAAATTGAAGAAACTTAACGGAATTCATGTATCCAGAATCAGTTACAGCCAAAACAGAACCAGTTGGAGCGTCCTTTATCAAAAGAGGATTTAGTCTTTTGCGTGCGAAAATAAAGAATGGTGGAACATAGTGTCCTGTTGCACTCATAGAACATGCAGCTGTCACAGTTCTTCCTTGCTCTGCAGCTACATTTTTTGCTACTTCTTTTTTTCCAGTGGGAGCAACATGTTTAGGTAATTTATTTGGCACTGTTTGTAGACCAGTCTCATCCATGTTGTAGATTTTATTCGCTGGAAATTTATATTTCTCCAAGACAGATTTTAAATTTTGAAAATACTGTGTCAATTGATGTTTGTTGAACCCCATGGTCCTAGCTACACTGGTTTTTCGTGGTGTACGTAGTGAAAGGCGGTTTCGTTTCATAAAATTTCTAGTCCAATCTCTACCTGCTAGTTTTGATTGCTTAGAAAATTGATGCTGAATACCATTTCGTTCTGCAAACTGATATGCCAGAAAACGAAGCGATTTTAGGGTGAGCCCATAGAAACGTAAGTCTAAAGCTTTACAATGGTCCACTATTTGCTTTTTTTGTTCTGGAGTAAATACAGGTCGAAATCTACCCAAGAAATTAACGCTTCTGTCCGCTTTTTGCCTCTTTCGAATGGTAGATTCATCATAGCCAAGAGTTCTACCTATTTCTCGTGTTGATAGACCCCTTTCCTTTAAATGTTTAGCCTGCATAAAAACATCGTCTGTAAATGGTCTTAGGTTCTCATTTTTTCTCTTGTACGTCCTAAAACAAAAACGTAATTTTTACAAACAAACAAACAAAAACGTAATTTATACAAACTTCTAAAAAAAACTTTATGAAATAAGTAAAATTCTAGATAATAAACAAAAACTTCCTTAATGAGGCAAAAATCCGCATGCGGATCTTTGCCCCTTCCGACATGCGGACTTTTACCCCAAAGTTCACTATTAATTTTAGCTAGGCTTGTTTGGAACAAACTAACCTCAAATTAAAGATTTTGTGTCTTAACATTATTTGCAATAAACCGGCTTACATAAATTAGTTAAAAGACTTTTTAGAAAAATAGTTTAACACATACAATCTTCAAAAGAATGAATAAAAAAATTAGATTAGAACAGCAAAATTTAAAACTTACCTCATATTTTCGTTAACTACCGCCGCACGAAACACGTGTATAATCTACAGCGCTGTTCGAAAGGTACTGACCGATCCATGTGTGAATCAAGTTAATATATTCGCTCTGTCATCTAGAAAGCGTGTGCGGATTCTTACCCCATGCGGACTTTTGCCCCCACCTACCCTATATTTTATATGTGTGTTTTTAATGTTAAGTGTCGTAGCTTTAGAAAAATAATCTCAACGACTAGTAAGTTGTAATGACAATTTGAGATATGTTGTAAATATTTACACTTTCTTCTAATTACAGTGTCTTGAAGAAGGAATAAAAGAATTCCGAAAGCTCGACCAAAAGTCAAAAGAGTGTTTCTATAACATCCCGGCCAAACCTACTGACTGCAGCCCTAATAAACTTTGTTGTTTATATATATATATATATATATATATATATATATATATATATATATATATATATATATATATATATATATATATATATATATATATATATATATATATATATATATATATATATATATATATATTATATATATATATATCACATATCCCTAACAAAAAATATGAATATTACATAAATACATGTACTAATAAGGTCACTTTTGCCTAATATTCTTTTTATATGAATGCACCTTTTTTATTACACATTCTACATTAAACGCGACAAAAGAATGCGCTAAAACACGTTGTCCTACCAAACCATCCTTCTTCTACTACCTACCTTAATCACATTATCTATCCCTTTCCCACTTACTTACCTAAAACTCCCCGGCAAATTAAGGCAACTCTCGGAGTCCCGGTGGCAGTTATGAGTTTTCGATGCGCATTCATCCACGTCTATACAAATTCCGTAAAGGGAATTCCATTCGTAGCCTTCTCGGGGACATCCACAGCTAACGTTCCATCTATTCAGAATAATATCGCTGAAAATTGCCTGGAATTACTCTCTTGATTAAGCCGTTGATGAAATAGAAAAGATTTCGTTCTGGGTTTGGTCTATTCTCGTCGGAACGCGAACTTTTATGTTTGTAATTATTAATATGAGGAACAAAAAAATATTTTTATAATTATAAACTTTAATTTGGTACTTTTTGTAAGTAGAAATATGTCTGACAGAAACAGGTATATCAATAGTTACAAGCAAAAATTATTATTAAATTATTGTAGATTTTTAGGACGTTAATGAAAATATTAATAAAATAATATTAAGAGATTTAGACGCTACTACCAGAGGTATCCGACAATTAGACGCAATATCACCAAAGCTCTTCACTGAAACTCTAGAAAATATATTCAGCATAATGAACTGGCAGAACAAAGAAATATCCATTGATGGAGAATACCTCAGCCATCTAAGATTTGCAGACTACATCGTTCTTCTTCTCCTTTTGGTGCCTATTCTCTGTGGATATTGGCAATTACGTTGGTCCATACAACTTTGTTTACAGTTGCTCTAAATAGATGTATGGTAGTCATTCCTGATTCCCATTCCACTGTTTGATGTTCTTCAACCACAATGTCCTTCTGCGCCCTTGAGATCTTTTGCCTTCTATCTTGCCTTTTAAAATTAGTTGAATTAGTTGATATTATCTTTATTAGCTGTGAATTACGTCGTTTTTTACTTACTACAAGAATTTTGGTCTTTCTACAGTTTAATTTTATGCCGTATCTGTCACAGGCTTCCACTACACGGTCTATTAATGTTTGCAGATTATTCTGATATGTCCGCATTATCAGTAATCAAAACCGTATAGTCCGCATATCTTAAATTGTTTATGATTTTACCATTGATTTTTATACCTTCTTTTAAACCATCAATAGCTTCCCTGAACAGCATTTTCGAGTAAGTTTTGAACAATGTCGGTGATAAAATGCAGCCCTGACGTACTCCCCGTTTTATCGTGAATTCTTGTGAGATTTCATTGTCTACTCGTACAGTTGCCGTTTAATGTAAGTATAAATTTTTAATTAGGCGTAAATCTTAGTCTTAGTTTGTGATGTTGTACCTTGTCAAATGCTTTTTCAAAGTCTATAAAGCATGCGTAGACTTCGCAATTTGCGTCTCGAGCTCTTTGTATCAATACTTGTATGGAAAATAGGGCCTTGCGCGTTCCCAGTCCGCTTCTAAATCCAAACTGAACACTGCTAATGTTTTCTTCAAGTTTTCAATATATGTGAGAGTGAATTCTGAAATCGTTTGTTGATGATGTAGTCAATCTGGTTTTTAATCATTTTTTTTGGACAGTCAGCTGGAGATTTCCAGGTGTAGAGTCTTTGAGGTGGTAATTGGAAAAAGGTGTTCATTATTGAGCTATCCGTTTCTTGTCAGAACTGAACAAGGTGGTCTCCTCTATCATTTCGCGTTCCTAATCCAAAGTGTCCCAAAGTATTGCCAACACCTACTTTACCTACTGTGGCGTTGAAATCTCCTAGCAGGATATTCACTTTGTGTTTTTTGGTATGTTCTAGCGATTCTTTCAATTGTTCATATAATATTCTTATTTTCTGCTCTGAGCTTTCCGAAGTTGGAGCATATGCTTGAATAATGTTCACGTTAACTGGTTTATTATTAATTTTGAATACTGCAACTCTATCTGATATTCCTATAAAACTAAGTACACATTTGTTAACTTCTTTATTTACTATTATAGCCACTTCGTTTTTGTTCCTTGTTGTAGCATCTCCACAGTAGTATGCTGTGTGATTTTCTATGTCGCACTGGCCTAAATTGGGCCATCTAACTTCACTGCATCCAAGTATGTCAACGTTGAGTCTTCGCATTTCTTTAATTACGTTATTCACTTTTCCGGTCTGGAGTAAACTTCGTACATTCCATGTACCAATCTTCTTATCATGCTTAAATCTAAATATTTGTGAAAACCGGGGGATTCTTAGCACCCTCTCCCAAATTAAGGGGTGCCCGGTACTGAGGGCCGTTTCTATATTGACTTGATCCATTTTGATTATACTAGGGAAAGTTAATTGGGGTGGTTTCCCGTTGCTTTCCCCAATGATTTTTCATTCGTGTGAGGTTTACTCCTTGGAAATGGATATGTGAGAGGATTTATTTGTTTTTGGTAGGGATCTTGATGTAGGGATATAAACAGGCAGGTTTTAGAAAAGGCTATTCAACTTCCGATCACCTGTTAACCACAAAAATATTAATAGAAAAATGTAACGAATACAAGTTTCCAGTTTTCCTAGCATTTGTAGACTACGAAAAAGCTTTCGATACCATAGAACATACGGCCGTAATAAACGCAATGCAAAATTGTAGAATAGACAGCAGATATATTAACTTAATAAAAGAAACTATGAACCAAGCTACAGCTACATACTACCTAAATGAAAATGAACAGACGAACCCTGTACCATTAAACAGGGGAGTCAAACAGGGAGATACTTTATCACCCAAACTGTTCACTTTAGTTTTGAAGGACGTTTTTAAAAACCTACATTGGAAATACAAGGGAATAAACATCAATGGCCGCTACCTCAGTAATCTACGATTTGCAGATGACATAATCCTGATAGCTACTGACCTACAAGAAATGCAAACCATGCTTTTAGAACTACATACCGAATCTTCTAAAAAAGGACTGAAAATGAATTTAAACAAAACAAAAGTCATGCACTCTGAAGACACCGTGACAATAATAAACGATAAAGTTATAGAAAAAGTTGAAGAATATATATACTTAGGACAAAAAATAATACTAAATAGGGAAATTTAAACTGAAGAAATAAAAAGAAGAAGAAAGTTAGCTTGGGCAGCATTCGGTAAACTGAACTATATACTCAGAAATCAACAAATCCAATTACATCTTAGATCTAAAGTTTTTGATGCATGCATTATTCCGATATTAACTTATGCGGCACAAACATGGACAATCACAAAAAAGAATATGAATATACTTAGAGTCACTCAACACGCGATGGAAAGAGCAATGCTAGGTATATCACTTAAGGACAAGAAAACAAACAAATGGCACAGATCAATTTTAACCTGGAGACCATACCAACACAAAAGACCCAGAGGCTGACCTCCTATGAGATGGACAGATGGTCTGAAAAGGACTGCCGGGAAAAATTGGCTACAAGTAGCGTACAATAAAAAACAATGGAAAGGAAGACTTGAAGAGGCTTATGTTTAGATGTGGACGTGAATGGCTAGACGAAGAAGAAGAAGAAGAAGGGATCTTAAGGTGGGGACATAACTTACCTCGGCACGGGTTGGGGGATAGCCATGGCTCGTGTGGCAGGGTTGTATACCTGAAGTAGATCTATCTCATACCGGAATCGTAAAAGGGTATCTACCCGCTACCACAGCTACGACATCGTTCTGATTGCCAATAATCTTGCAGAACTACAAGAATTTATAAGCGACCTAAATGCAGCTAGCAATCAAGTTGGCCTAAAAATGAACTTAACAAAATCAAAAACCATGTACAACGAGCTAATGGATGTCCAAGATGTAATAATAAACAACACTTAAGACAATAAACGAGTATGTATACTTGGGACAATTAATACATAAATCTGGCTCCTTACTTCCAGAAATCAACAGAAGAACAAAACTGGCTTGGGTAACTTTTGGTAGAAATGCAGTTATATTCAAATCGAAGATGCTAATTAACCTGAAGAAAAAAGCATTCGATACGGCTGCGAAACTTCGACACTAAAGAAAAAGATAATATCGACACTCAAAGTCACTTAAAATTCAATGGAGCGATGCATGCCAGGTATAACAAAAAGAGATTGAAAAAGAATAGAATGGATCAGATAGAAAACCAAGGTTACCGATGTAATCCATAGAAATAAATATTTAAAATAGCAGTGGGCAAGACATTTAGCGAGAAGAACTGACAATAGATGGTCCACTAGAATTACACTGTGGTATCTAAGAAGCGTCAAGAGACAAAGAAGACCTCCAAATTTAAGATGGAACTTTGATATAAGGAAACAGGAAACAAGCCGGTACAAAATGGCATAGAAAAGCGAATTTTAGACAATCGTGGGCCGAAATGATTGATGACTATATAAGACAGGCTGCACCATAATCGGTAGAATATGCTGAAAATGATGATGATGATTAAGAGATTTAATGTGCTAATAAGGATGCACCAATACATGCTCCTGGTAGAGAAATTGATGACTGGTTAATTACTATTATGAAAAAATTTAATAATATAAAAAATACACAAATACTCATTGTGACAGGTGATTTTAAAACTCTGAATTTAGTGGGTTTCCGATCGTACCATTTAAATTACATGGTCTTATAAACCATTTCCTTGAAATTGGAAACCTCACAAACAGTTCAAATATATTGTTATTAATATTGATTATATGCTACCTACTTAAAGTTTGTGTTTGCCGTCATATTAAACTCACAAGTTCTCTTCTTCTTCGGATTGAGTCGATAACATGGATTTTCTGGAGATTCCCAACAATCTTTAAGATTTGTTAAATGTTTGAAGGGACAACACGGATCTGGACAAAAGCTGTACAAAGCGCAACTAAAATAAACAAAAATTATTTTAAAAGTATAGCACATTTTTTTAATAAGCAAAATTTACTAAGTAGTATTAGCTGTATTGTCTCTAGAAACTTGTAAATAAAGAAAAGCTCTTATTTATGTAAAATTTGGAAATACCAAGGTTATATGATACCATAATAGCATTAAGGTTGTGTTTGACAAGTCACAGAATTTGATAGGTCGAAAGGGATGGCATGGTATGTATGTGTCTGATTGGTGAAAAAGAAAAGGAAGAATTGAAGTAAGGGAAGTCAGGTTTTGCCCGGCAAAAGGAAGACTACGGTGATTTGAATGTCGAAAGAAGCAAGTTGTTTTTGTTCTTTATCCTGCAGTAAAAGTTAGCAGAGTTGTTGTCAAATAAGAATTATAAAAGGTGTTTAGTGTCTGTGGGACGAGTGCCAAAGATTTGTAGCAGTGGACAACAAAAGTACATCCTGTAATAAACAAACAAAAAATACTATAATATTTGGTACTAGTCGATTAAGTGAAAATCCTTTTGATTAGAAAGAAATTGGGTTCCTGTGAGATAGGAGTTTGGTCGAGGAGCTTTTGGAGAGACTGTTGCGGCGATAGTGTGTATGAGAGACGTTGACAAGCAGAGGAGATAGTGTGCGTGTGTAGAGCAACAACTGAGAGTACGAGCAAACGGTATGCAGATCACAGTCGTAAGAAGAAAAGGAGCCAGTAGAGAATTCTTGGAAATAAAAGGTTAGTTTGCCATATAATCAAAAAAGACTTTCAACCACGATCATAACTAGATCATAATTAATTTGGTTTTTTTCAGTGATTTCATTTTACAATAAATATAATCTTTTAATTCAGATATACAAAAATTTAATATTTCTTGAAAGAAAATTTTTGTCTTGATTTAATTTAAAAAAGAAAACTCAAAGAAAAGATCTTTTATTTGAATACAAGTCCAAACAATTATTGATAATGTGTATAGGAATTTGAATGAAGTTGTAATTTTAATTATACGGATTAGCGCATATGAAATACGACTTTGACTAATTGTAAAATTGTCTGACTTCAATAATTTTTTTTTGATTCTCTAATAATTCATTTAATAATTTAATATCACAAAATTATTTGGTTTAATTTATTTTCTAATATCTATCCTTACCTTAAAGGCAACTGCTTAAAAAATACTTTGAAGCCACTTATTATAATTAACGATAAAAGTAGTCCTGAGATAAACTTTTAACTAAAATAAATTTATTTGTTTTTGCAAAATTAAGCCACTGCTCGGTGAACTGAATAGATATGACACAGATATAACAGGAGGATATAACATGGAGACGAATGCTGAGAATACCATGGGTGGCCCGAAGAACAAATGAATCCATACTGGACCAACTAAACATAAAGAAAAGATTAAGAACACAAATATCAGAACAAATAATAAGCTATTTTGGACATGTGCTTCGAAGAAATGGTCTTAAAAAACTTACCATCCAGGGAAAAGTAGAAGGCAAAAGAAATAGAGGTGGATCTCCCACAGGATACACGGACCATATTGTTGCTACCATTGGCGCTCCATTGTCAGAATGTGCTAGAATAGCAGAAGATAGAAAAACGTGGAGGAACATTGGGAAATTTAGCTAATAGCTTCATGATATCACGATACCTGCATCAGGTTAACGACTAAGAAGAAGAAGAAGATATAACAGCTCTGCAGGAAATGAGATGGACCAGGAGTGGCACCATTGACAAAAGACACCACATTATATTCCATAGTTGCGACGCTAAAGACCACGCACTAGGTACTGGCTTCATTGTAAATAAAAAGGTTAAACACCTTCTAAGAGACTTTCGTGCTAGAATGTGCATCTTGAGACTAAGGGAAACATTTTTTAATTATAGTATCTTAAATGTGCATGCTCTACAGAGGAAAAGGAAGACAATGTCAAAGAAAAATTCTATGAAGAACTAAAAGCTGCATACCATTCATGCGCAAAGAATGACATCAAAATTCAAAATTATTTATAGTGATCTTAACGCAAAAATAAGAAAAGAGCAACAATACCTACCAACTATAGGTAAGCGCAGCCTTTATGAGGTATACAATGACAATGGCATCAGACTAATAAATCTATTCCTCTAATATGGTCATTGCCATCACATGCTTCCAGCGAAAAAATATTCATAAGGTAAAGTGGAGATCTCCAGATGGGGTTACAGTAAATATGATAGATCATGGTATTATTGACTCTAGACATCACTCAGACGTAACAAACGTATGCAGCAGACGAGGGGCAAATGCAGACTTGGATCACTACCTAGTGGAAAGTAGAATAAGTGCCAGAATCTCAAACATTAAAAAAGAACAGGGATCCAAAATTGAATAATATGAAATAAAAAACTTAGCAGACAAGAGCAAAAAGGCAAAATACAAAGAATATATAAAAGGAAGGCTAGAAAATAGACAAAAGCACGAGGATATAAACAGAGAATGGGAAGCATGTAAAACCGTCATACAAGACGCGGCCAAAGAGACCCTAGGTCTACAAAAAAAGCTCAAATCAACTGAAGGACAGTGGTTCGATGAAGAGTATCGTAACATAACAGAGAGGAAAAATAATTTATATCAACGACTACAACAACGAAATAGAACACGAAAGGTAGAGGAGAAATATAGAATGCTAAGGAAGGAAGAGAAGAAAATACATCGCAGAAAGAAAAGAGAACACATAGAAAAAGAACTCCAAGAAATGGAAGAACTTAATAAACCATCAGAAAACAGAAAATTCCACCAAAAACTTCACATCATCTTTTCATTGATTTTAAGAGTGGCTATGATAGCATCCATCGAGAATTTCTGATCCATGCACTGAAAGAGTTTAATATTCCAACTCAACTCATTGATATAGTAAAAGAAACACTTAAAATATAAAGAAAAATTCGAATTCAAAACGCACTAACAGATAATATCCATGTGAGAACGGGCCTACGACAGGGAGATTCCCTATCCTGTATTTTATTGAACATCTCATTAGAGAAAATAATTAGAGAGTCAAAAGTCAATTACAGAGGAACAATAACAAAAAGTGTACAAATATTGACAATACATATCGCTAATAAAACATATAATGGACTAATTAAACATCTAAGATCTAACAACATCATAAGAAAAACCAAATGCAAAATATACAAGACCCTGATAAAACCGGTCCTTGTATATGGATCAGAGACATGGACACTATCGAAAAGCGATGAGAGGTACGTTTGAACGAAAAATCCTTAGGCACAGATATAAGGGGGTGAAAGAAAATATGGAACAGAAGATATAATTTTAAACGATACACAGCATACAATGAACCCTAGGTCATAACATTCATAAAGATCGGAGGTCTGCGCTGGATGGGCCATGTTGAAGGATGTTAAAGACTGAAACACCAAAACATATAATGAAGCAAACACCAATTGGGAGAAGGTCAAAGGGAATACCCAAACTTAGATACATGGAACAAGTGAAACAAGATCTAAAAACACTTAAGATTACCAACTGGAAAAACAAAGCAAGGAACAGAACAAAATGGCGGAAAATCCAAGAACAAGCCAGGACCTAAAAAGGGTTGTCGAGCTACTGAAATCAGTTAAACATATAAAAGGTCCAAATTTGCAAATCATAATATATATATATATATATATATATATATATATATATATATATATATATATTATATATATATATATATATATATATATATATATACTGCATTAAAACTGAATATAAATTACCTAAAGGGTCTCCAATCCTCCACTCTATCATCGTCATTTCTTGGCCCGTAATCATAATCCAGACAGCTGGCAAAATTATCACATTTCTCGTAGAGACGTCTCATTTCCGGTGTCTTTAATAGAGTATACCAGCACATATAATAACTTGCTGTTACTCTCCATTGGTATCTTTCCAGAGGCCCTAAGCAACGGAAATCATTTTATTATGCGGCTTAGCAATGACTGTATGTATATATTAGTTATCGAAGATGATTTGGTATTATCAATTAGTATTAACAAATTAAGTAAAAAAAAATTCAAAGTTAAATAAATAAATAAAAAATATACAGGGGTAATCACCTTCTTCTCCAAAATTGGATAGTTTTTAAAGCATAAGTAAGCATAGTTCCCAAAGCTTATTTTGAAAAAAATATGTTGTTATTTAAATGTCAAAAATATTTTTTTCACTCCAACGGAATGGAATTCTATTGGAATTTGCAGTTAAAAATATTGATAAATTATACGCTGCACTATTAATAATACCTTCAAAAGGATCTGCAATTGTATCATCTAGGCGCTTGTTCCTTAAACACTCAGCATCCACTTGTACTATTTGTTGTTCGTTTTTCCTCCACGACCATCTTTGCTCGAGCATCACAACAGTCGTATCGTCGGAACGCCTAAGAGCAACATACTGTAGTTTTTTCGACAAGTATTCGACACAATCACGAAATGAAGGTTCGCAGAACTGATGAACCTCCCAATGAAGGGAACGAAGCGGAGGTTTGGGGAAGAATTTATAATAAGGCCTTAAACAAAAAATACTTTAAAATCGGTTAAATTTGTAAATATTGAATAAAATATATATGGACGTAACAATCTAATAGATCAGAAATTTATCAATGCAATGTTTTCTCTCTCGTGCTTTATTACATTATCGTAACACATTTAATCCTATTACAGAGTAAAACATACAAACTAAAACAAAAGAGGAAGTTGACAAACTATCAGATAATTGCAATATTAACTTTTAGATCCCCTTATGTGGGGACTTGATTAAATTTCTACAGAAATGCTGAAGCTATTAGATGCAGAATAAGCAAAAATAATTACTGAAGTATTTAATGGAATACACAATGCAGGAAAAATACCAGTAGAGTGGCTCAAGCTCAAAAAACCAGAAGCAAAAGTTTGTGAAGACTATAGTTAGCCTTATAAGCTATCTGCTAAAGCTGTTTGTAAAAGTCATCCCCAAAAGAATTTACCGGAAATGTGAGGAACAAATTTGCTCCCAATCAGTTTGGATTTATAAACGTCGTCGGTACGAGGGAAGCTTTATTTAGCTTTCAAGTATTGTTTCAGAGATATAGAGATGTTAGTTGTGATGTTTTTGCATGCCTGATTGACTACAAGAAGGCTTTCGATAGAGTCAGGTATAAACAAATGATAGAATTGCGAAAGAGGCCAGGGATTGACGAAAGAGACCTAAAAATAATAGCTAACCTGTATTGGAATCAATCAGCGGTGCTGCGAGTAGATGAAGAATATACAGATCAGGTCAATATCTTAAGGGGAGTGAGACAGGTGTGCATAATTTCACCACTGATATTCAATTTGTACTCGGAGTACATTTTTTAAGAAACTCTAAATGATATTGGTGAAGGCATCTCAATAAATAAAGCTCAATAGCCTGTGGTATGCAGATGATACAATAGTGTTTTTAAATAACATAGGAGGGCTGCAAAGCTTACTGAACAAAATAACGGAAACAAGTAGAACATATGGACTGGATACAAACACCAGCAAAAGTAAGCTAATGAGCATCAGCAAGAAAAACATAACTGAAGCAAATTTTTATGTGAAAAAAATGAGAATTAAACGTTTCTGGAAGTACAAATACTTGGAAAATATAATCAATGAGTGATTGGACAACACTCAAGAGAATAAATGTCGCATCGTACAGGCAAAAAGTGCATTCTTGACTTTGAGCTCTGTGTTCAAGAGCCATAACCTCACCTTGCAAACAAAAATAAGGCTCCTTAAATGTTACCTGTACTCAGTGCTTCTGTACGGAGTAGAACTTGGTAGTTGCAGTATTTGTTACATACAATAAGAAATCAAAAGAGATATGAGCTACTTCAATTCATTTTGCAAGAGTAAAATTAAAGGAAAAAGGGTCCCAGGACAAAGAAGAATATCCTGGCTTGCTAACCTGAGAACATGATATAGAAAGACCTTAACACAGCTATTTCGTATAGCAACTAACAAAGTCATCATAGCCAGAATGATCGCCAACGCTCGGAACGGTCAGACACCCTAAGAAGACGAATGTGGGGTCTCTTATTACTTATAACGCTACATTGAGAAAAGACCGTCATATTTCAAAATGTGGCAGTATTTAGAAACTGTTATTTAAAAAATCGATGAATTGTAAATATCCGATACTGCTTTAATCCTATTTTAGGCCATAAAATTTTTGAGTTATGACGTTCTTAAAAAAATTATTCGGTGTTTGAAGAAAATTCACTTCTATGTTAAAATTATGTTACCTTTCTTTTTAAAGTATATTAAAAAGTAAAAAATACTGTTATTCTGCAGTAAATTAAATGTAAATAAAAAATTACTTGTCATTATTTAGAAATTCATTCTTTAACTTTCTATATGAGATCCTCTTCAGTGTTTTTGACAAAAGGTAACTTTAGTATGAGTCTACCACTAAATTGTTAGGACATAAATAATGTTTTTATAATTGAAATAATTCCAACTGCGTTTATTTTTTTTTAGAACGTCATAAGTAGACATAATTATTATAAATATTTGGGTTAAAAAATGTACAAAAAACTCTTATTAATTTTCTAAAATACTGACGTAACTCTAAAAATAATACAACTCATTTTAAACATAACCTCAACTTTTTCACAAGACTGACATAACTCAAAATATTGCATTATTCTTCACAGAAAATACTGTGTGATCTTATTGTGTTTTGAGAAAGGAGGACATATTCCAAAATAGGACATTATTGCGCAAAATATCTCACCAAATTTTAGATTAACAATGACGACACTTTTAGCAGCTGACGTCCATAGTCATAAACTAACTTCATGACGTTATCATACAAAAATTATAGAATTTTAAAATATGTTCCCTTAAATATTGCAGTTTTCACTTTTTTTTTTGAGATGTGACGGTCTGCTTCCAAAGTAGCGGTACGACATTTTCATTATTTGAAGCTGCTGGTGATGTTGCTATCAATTATGTGTCAAACCCACGTATCTTGGAATATTTCGTTATGGCGAGATGTTTGGGTTAGATTGGTTCAGAGAATTTATTACTTAGGTACATTTAAGAAAAAAAAAGAGAAGAGAAACTCTTCTTTTCTTATTAGTACTTGAAAATTACACTTAAAATCTAAAAATGTATCTTCTATGGAACTCCACTTGGGTGTTTATGTTAAACCAGAATGGGATTTTAAAGTTTAAAAAAGAATATTTAACAATCTGTAGTATCTAGTTATGAGTTATGCTGCTAGATGAGGTATATGAGATACTAACCAATCTTATTGAGGATAAGATTAACACATATAAAGAGATCATTGTTGAAGAGTATCAAATAGGATTCAAAATAGAGACCTTATTGACAATATTTATAGGAAAGGTACGTTATAGCCTCTAAAACTACAGTACTTATCTTTTGTGTACATCTTGGCTCCAGGCTCCTTGGCTTGCCAACAGGATTAAAGAAGAGCTAAAAGATATTATCAGAAGACTGAGAGCGGCGAAGAAAAAAATTACTTAAAAAAGTAAAACTATACAAAAAATAGCATTAGAAGCAGACTTTTTTAAAAGGATTATAATGTGATAACTTATACCTGCTAGCATTAGCTGGGTCAGTCTCGTATCTTCTATCATATTCATTAAACTTATAATTACGTAAGTAGTAAGCAATATTTTGAAGTTTTTCTAACAGCAGTTTCATGTCATCTTTGGTTGTAGTTTCTGTACTTAAGTATGTAGTAATATTACCGTGTTTATTCGCAATAGAAGACTGTTCTATATTGTCATTCTTAGCTTTTATGTTTTCATTAATATTGCTATTGGTGTTTCTTATTTCAGTCAATATAAACATAAGGATAAATGTATTGTGTAGTATTTGGAATTGCATTTTTATTGTTGTCGTCAAAAAATATCTCGACACGAACGTCATATTTGACACTTAAAACTGATTCACTATCTTACTTCTATTCCAGACATATTTCTGCTTTTTTCGTCTGAATTTTTTTACCTTTAGTCCTACCGTAACAAAAAAACAATTTCTACGTTAACCAAAAATTTAAAGACCAGCACATAGAATCATAGACACATAATACAAGATGGACTGACTGCTGCAATACATTTGCACTTAGGATGTTATAGAACTCTAGTTTGATTTTTTCCTTTAGTAATTAAAGCTCTTGTATAATCTGATTTTCCAAGGTCCGCTTTTTGCTTCGATGCACGAGTTTTTTCTCCTTTCTGAATTTTTTATGTTTGCTGCTTATTCCGTGTTTTTCTTTGTTGTCTAAGTTTAAAGATATATTTTTTCTTTTACTGATATATTCACATTCATCATTCTGGTTCTAGGAGGTTATTAGCCGCTTCTTTAATTCTTCTTCTACATAGATTTGATTTCTCGCTAGCTGTTAAATTCTCATCTATTGTGTTTTTATTGTCAAGGTAATTTTAATACCTTTCTAGTATACAAGACTCTTTCAAGAGGTTTAAATTATAATGAGTGCTTTTCTTGTCCATTTTGTTTTTGCATTTGAAATTCTTACTTTTATTTTTCCGCCTATCAATTAGAAATAAATTATTTATTAGTTCGTTGTTTTGATCAGTGGTGCGATTTTTATATTTTATTTAGTGATTCTTTATTATGTCTTTAAGTAATAGTAGGTACCAATGAATAGTCTCAATCTGTATAAGCCTCACGATAAGTACGTACATTTATTAAATAAAAGAAGTTCCTGGTTTCTATTAGGATGTGATCAAAGAAGACTTTAACAATCAAAAATTCTTAGTTAAACATTTTATTTTTATTAAAAATTGAAAGTAAAATTTGTTTAAAGAGTTGCCTATAGAAAATTCTAAATAGGTAAAAAATGGTGAAGATTATGCAAAATTGAAGCTGCGTCCATTATCAAGTACTTTATCTCTCATTTTAACATACCCCACCTCTATTAAAAGCAGTATGCACTCACGACCCGTCATTTTATAGATTTTCACATCTACATATTCCGTCGCCATCGTCATATTGCGAAATACAATATTGTATTAGTTAAATCCCTTTGTCGAGACCGTAGCGTTTAGATCGTTTCTGAGAATCAGATATTCACAAAGTGTTTGATAAATTCAATTTTGCAAAGACAAGGAACTTACATAAGCCTTTTATACCTTAATAAATCACTTCAGAATATAGTGCACCTGAAAAGAAAAATCGATGAATTTAATAGAATATAATAAAAAGCAGATATATATATATATATATATATATATATATATATATATATATATATATATATATATATAAGGTACAAGATATCGGCATAGCTCGCAACAAAGAAAAAAAAATATATTAAAACATGTGTATAAGATAAAAGGCACCCTTATATACGTATTTCTGACTATTAGTCAGATATGTAGATATTGCCCATATGTGTAGTAATTCTTCGTTGGAGCATGTCCCATACATGCTCAATGAGATTGAGCATGTCTGGTGATTGTGCTGGCTACGGCAATACATCAATACACTCGTTATCCAACCAGTTTGTTACAATATGCGCAACATGTGGTCGAGCGTTATCATGCAGAAAGTAAAAATTTTCTCCAACAACAGCAGCAAACGGGTGCATAATAGGTTCAAGAATAGTGTCCAAATATTGCTGACTTGTGTGAAAGCCACGTGGGAAAATGAGGTCACTTCACTTCTTCCGTCAATCATGATTTCGCGTCATACCATTAATGTACCACCTCTGTATGCATACACTTCTTGAAGATGTCGTAATCGTTCTCCATTTCCGGGTCGTCTCCAAACTCTTGTCCGACGAGGATCTAGATAAAATCCATATCGAGACTCATCACTAAACAAAACTGTGGACCAGTCATTGTCAGTCCAATTCTGAAACTCTTGAAACCAGATTAATCTTGAAGCTCGATTGCCCCTAGATAGAGGTGGATATCTCATTGGTCGCCGACTATGAAGATTGGCTTCATGGAGACGATTCCTCACAGTACTGCTGCTAATTGTTACATTATATGCAAGCTGTAATTCATTAACCAGCTCGGGTGCTGTGATTGTTGGCTGCCTTCTGGCATTTAAAATTAAATATCGGTCTTGAGCGACGGTTGTAGAGCGACCACGTCCTGGATGTTGCTCGGTTGGACTCCCAGTATCTCTAAACCCTTAGGACGTCCACGAATGCGATGGAGAGACAATATATGGTCAGATCTAAGAACAATGAGGTTACCCACTGACCCAACTATTATGGACGACCGTTCAAGATGGAAGTAAGTTGTGCAGTCAATCAAAACCCACCCCGGGTTGTAGTACTACGAGAAGAAGAGAAGAATAGGTACATTAGTTTGTTATATATAAATTTATTAACAAAAAATCTGTCAACACGTAAAATCCATGTATCTCTCTCTAAATATTTGCAAAACGAAACGCGCTGAGTATACACAACCTATATCAAAATAAAGGCTGTAATATTTTCTATAAAATACAGTACTAATATATAGGGTGATTCATTTAAAAAAAATTGAAAGTTTTGTATTATTAAATAGAAAACTTTCTCTATATAAACTTTTACAAACTCTTCGTGTTTATAAAAAATATATTCAAAAATGTTTTAATATACAGGATGTTCTATTAAAAAAAAAAAACCACCTATGATCCATTTTAGTGTCCAACTGACCCTGTATGAGCATAAATAATTTTAAATTATAGAGATCTTTGATATACATCAAGTTCGTTATAAACATTTTTTAAATACTCCACAATTTAGTCGCAATAAAAGAAAACAAGAGGTTTGGCACACCCTGTATAATATACATGTTATTTGAACTTTGAGTTTATTATAGTCCCTTTCATATATTTTCAGCTTTTTGTAAAACTTTCACCGACTTTGAGGTATTAATCAAATAAAAAAATTTGCATTTCAGAGATACTTTTAAATACAACACAAATACAGCACCGACTTCTCAGTCGGCATACTTTAAAATAATAAAATATTCCTGATATTAGGGAAAACCCGGAAAACCTTCACGAATAACAAAACTGCATGTTCTTGTTTCTCTTATTTCCTTCCTGAGAGGTTATTAGTGGAATGAAAACACAATTTCCTGCAACATTATCTGATGTACCTCGCATCGAGTAGATATAGTGTGTTTGTTGCATAAGAAAGTCTCTCGAAATTTATAGTCAACGATCGCGGAAAATACTTCGTTGTAGTGAAATATTAGAGAAATATTTCGGTTGTAACGTTGAATTTTAAGCCATGCATTCAAAAATGTTTTCAGCGTATTAGAGTGGTATGTAAAAATTAATAATAATCCTTTTAAAATGAGTTGGAACAGTGAATTTTATGTAAGCTATGGAGAAAAGTATTTAATATTTACTTAACGTTTTTATTTTTTCATTATATTTTTTATTATAATATGACTTTATTTGATTATATTCTAATTAATTATTTCATTTAAAAAGGTACTTTCATATTTTTTAATTCTTACGTTTAAACTGACTAGCTCAGTATTTTAAGATTATAGGTGCGTAAACCTGCATGATTTCAATCGAATTTATTTGTTTACTTTGTAGATAAACTAAATAACTCTATGTAATTTTACCTTATGCTTTCGAGTTTAAGTTTAATCTTAGTGTGTTTTCACTTACCATATATCCGACGTGATCATTAGAATTAATAGAAAATCATCTATAATTTAATAGGTATCCATAAATAAGACCTGTAAATAAGATGTTAAATGTAGATTTAAGACAAAAGTAATGACTTTCAAAGAAAACAGTCAGCAAAATTAAAAATATTGATTAAAAACCAAATAATAGAAGTACCTTAGACAAAATAATATAACTATTCAAGTGATATGTGGAACAATCAATAGAATTGTGGAAATTAAAATTGGAATTAAAAAGCTGAATTGCGTTTTCTACCAATCCACCTATCGATAATTTATTCAACAAAATTGATCTGAAATAAAAAATACGTGTTCATTTTGTATTCGAAATAGTTTTCAAATCAATAGAAATTTTAATTTTATTGCCAAAAACACAATATACATTAGTTCGTACGCTAAAATTCAATGGTTTTAATGAAATTAAAGAAAGATAATATCAAAAACAGGAGAGTTATACAACTGAATATAATAAAAGCAATTAAAATGAACAGAACCGTACTAGCCAAAGTATAAAAAATGTTTCTACTGAACAGCATGTTTCAATTAATGTTATACATTTACTTGAAATTTGTTGCAGAAGTTTCTTCATCAGTTTTCTTTCGTAAGTCTTTCAATATTAGTTTATTTCTACGAATTTTCGAATAAATGAAGTTTATTCAATCATAAAATTGTTTTGAAGTATGTCATATATTTTTAAAGCAAACTAAATAACAAATTGTAAAATCTAAGTAAAATCATTAAATAACTATATATAATAATAAGAGGATATTTTGCCGGAAATATTTTTGACTGTTATGAAAGTTTGTTGCCTGGTTTCCAAATCGTATATCGACTTAACTTAGTTGACGTTAATTTAGTTCTGATCTCCGAGATAATAATTGTTGTTTTTTTTATATAATAGTCCTTGCTATATCAGCAGTGGTTCATAAGTTGGTCAAGTTTGTTTTAGCAGCCTACAACAACAACAAGATCGCGATGCACGATTCTGTTGACTGGCACATAATGGTTCATGCTGACCAAACTACTAACAAACAGATTAACAACTAAGTTAGATAATTACCAGTTAAGAGAGCAAACTGGTTTTAGAAAAGGATTCAGTACAAGCGACCATTTGCTTACGATAAAAATATTAATTGAAAAGGCCAACGAATATCAAATCCCAATGTATATGGCATTTGTAGACTTTGAAAAAGCATTCGATAAGGTAGAACATTGGGCAGTAAAGAAGTCTTTACAAAATGGAAGAATAGACTCTAGATATACGGACTTAATTTCCAATATCAAGCAACAACATCCATCAAAATAGTTGAACAAACGGAGTCCATTTAGATACGGCGAGGACTCAGACAGGGTGACACTATATCACCCAAACTATTAAATCAAGCTTTGGAAGAAGTTATGAGGAAATTATAATGAAAAAAAGAAGAATATAAAAACAACGGAATGGAAATAAACTTAGAGAAAACCGAATACCTAACAACAGAAAACAAGGATATGAGAAACCTAGAGATAGACGAGGGAAGACAAATAAATGGAACAGATAAATTCAAGTATTTAGGAACCATAATATCGAACCAGGGAACAACAGAAGAAGATATAAACAACAGACTGAGACAAACAAGAAACTGTATAAGACAACTAAACTCAGTGTTGTGGGATAAGAACATTACGATAAAGACAAAAAAAAGAATATATAATACCCTGACAAGAAGTATCCTGACATATGGGTCCGAAAACTGGACAATAAACAAGAGAAATAGAGGTAGAATAAGAGCAGTAGAAATGAAGTTCCTGAGGAAAAGCTGTAAACTTACAAAAAGAGACAGAATTGAAAACGCAGAGATTAAGCGGAGAATGGGAGTGCAATCAGACATAATCGACTATATAGAGGAGAAGAGACTATCCTGGTACGGCCACGTCAGAAGAGCGGACAGAGGACGCTGGATAAACAAAATCACAGAATGGAGCCCGATTGGAAGAAGAAAGAGAGGAAGACCCCGAAGGTCATTCAGAGATGAAATCGACGAGGCTATGGAGAAAAGAACCCTGCGAGATGGAGACTGGAATGACAGGGAAAATTGGAGAAAACGGTTGAGTGAAGGAAGACAGTGAAAACTGTGGAAATCCTTGGTAGTAGTAGTATAATGGAAAAATCGTGGTATTAACATAAGTGGCCAATACTTGAATCACTTGAGATATGCAAACAGCATTGTATTAATAACAGATAAAAGGGAAGAATTACAAAATATGATGGATGAATTAAATAGCGAATCAACAAAAATAGGTCTACAAATAAATTATAATAAAGCGAAAATTATGACCAACCAACCAGAAGAATTAATAATTACAATTACATAAACAACTATAGAACAAGTAAAAGAATATGTATATTTGGGACAACTAGTTAAATTAAATAAACTGGCTACACTAGACTACAGCTATACTAGAATATTTAAGACTTAGAATAAACATTATTGTTCGTGTTTTGAGAACGATTTCCGAAGTGGAAGTTGAAACGCCAATAAACTTACTTTAACCTTTAGTTGTGGCTTTTTCCCATTAAAATGGTAATTACTTTAAAACGCTGCAAGAAAATGGCTTCAGAACAATACTTATCACTTAAAGTAAGATTGCTTAATCGTAATAAAGCGTTCAAAATGTGGTGTCGCAGAAATTTGCTTAAAATTACATCGTTCGAGCATATTACAAACTAAGACGTCTTAAGAAGAACTTATATCCAAATAGAGCTTCTTTTATTGTTAAACAGCGAACGGTTTCATATATTTAGGTCATATTAAAAACGCGATAAAAATTATCTTTTAAAATGGTCAGAGTGGACAAATTCGTCAAAGATACTAATCAGGGATATAAGAAACTGGTACGACAAACTTAAACTTACAATAACAAAAATAGCACAAGAAGCATTCCTACACCTAATACAACCAGCATGAATGCCTGCAAGCCATAATTGCGTATGACACCAGAAAAAATTATTCTTGTTAATCATTTTATTCTGATATTACTTTTATATTATTTGGTTTCTTTATGTCATTTATATTTTTAAAATTTTTATAAAATAATCAACTTTTTCCTCTATATCTAATGAGTAACACAGAAATTTCAAATCCTGTACTGAAAATCATTTACCATTTAACAAACATACAAGGAAAAACTAGTGATGTGCAGAGTTTTAATTATCAGATTGCTGATCCAGCTTACAATTTGTTCGATTGAATCCAGTTTTGAATCACAACAGCTTTTATGTTAACAAAGGGACACAAATTTCTGTTTGAGTTTTAGTTTTACTGGTTACACTCATTTACTATTCAAATAAAAGTAGCTACAGCGGAATATTTCCTTGACATATTACATTTATGTATCAAATATACAATATGCCCAAGTTAGTTGGAACCTTATAAAAAATGTTTTATAGTTTTAGGATATTTAAAAAAATATTCTTTATAAAATGAGTTTGCAAGGATTTTAAAATAAATTGCAACCATTGTATTTCACTACTAAATCAGAATAGATTTTTCTAACAAATATCGGTGGCTGAAGAACTTTTCTCGACATTTCTCCCCTCACGCTCATAGTTTTTGCGATATTTTCAGAGTTTTTGCAGGTTGTGAACTATTGGTGATAAATAAATAAATGTGTTTATATAGGAAAATACAAAACATTAGATAACTTTAAATAACCAATCAATCATCTATGTACTTTAAATCGTTTGAAAAAGAAAGGGAAGTTTTGGATGTATCTTTAAAAGATGGAGGGACGTTTCACAGCAACAGGCAGCAAATGTCTAACTACTGGAATGAAAAAGAAGACATTAATAGTGGTAAGATATTGTTACGATAAATATGAGTCATATTTAACCTGTAAACATTTTGTTATTCTCACTTTTGTTTTAGTGTATTCTCCGACCCGCTAGAAACCGGTCTGGCGTTTCCTTTCATTCGAGACAATTCAAAGGTCAACATCCGTGGGCTTCGAAGGGATTCCTGAACAACGGCTGTTTGATATATATAGCGAAACTTTCATTGTGTGAGGCAGTCTGAAAATATAATCGTATCGAATTTAAAATGTAACGCGGAAATAAATATTGTAAATAAATAATATAAATTAAAGTAGTTGTGATAGGTGTAAGAATATTTTTATAATAAATAAAATTAATAAATTAGACTAATAAACTTAGTTCAATATTAGTATAAAAAAACATGTGCAAGACATATGGTACACGTAGATACACTGTCTTATATATGCAGAAGATCAGAAGTTCACTTTTTATTAACCTTTCAAGCTTCGGGTAAGGTGAACTCTCAACCCAGGCTAAAGTTTTTCCCTGTATTTTTTGTTATAGTCGATAGTTCCTATTTGTACCAAGTTACTTTAGTTTTGTACTTGTTCTTTGTACTTTTTGGTACTTCAAAAAATACATAAAATACTTCATAAAACATTACTAATGTTTGTATTTTGAGATCGATTTCCGAAGTGAAAATTGAAACGTCAATAAACGTACTTTAACCTTTAATTAACGCTTATTCCCATTTAAATAGTAATTAATATTTTAGAAATCAAAATAGCTGATGGTTTTTATACTTTTTTATTGATAATTG